>NW_027526282.1:3568685-3943920 GCF_048455015.1 Haemaphysalis longicornis | reverse complement strand
GGTATTAGCGGCCAAAGTAGATTGGCCAATGAATGACAGCTAAGGTCCGGCCTTACACGGCCAAGGACCATTTTGGACTAAGGGCCGAACACTTTGGCCGAAAGGAAAAGGGCTGGCCAATGTTCTTTGGGCAAAGATTGGCCGCACATGCTCGTGCTGCCTGGGTTGGTGGCACTTTTCCTGGAGTTACATTCTAACCTCAACATAGCCACCTCCATTGCTTAGGTACCCGCCCATTCGGGTATTGAGGTCAATGAGTGGGCTCGCAGCGAGGCGCGAGCTGCGGCTAGACAGCGAACCTCCCTCATTGCCCGTCAGTAATGCAAGCCCGCCCGATGTAACTGTCAGGAAAGCACTCGCAAAACAGCGACGCCGACAGATACTCCGGTGTCTTCGTAAGGTTAGGGAAGACCGCACCGAAGAGCATGAGCGCCCTGTTCCTCCCATGCCAGAGGGGTTACCGCGGGCCACGCAGACGTTGGTTCGCCGCCTTGCCACCAACACCGCATTCTCACCCGCGCTCCGCCACAAATTCTACGGCAATGACCCCAGCAAAAGACTCTGTGTGCAATGTCGCGTGCCTGCAACGCCCGCACATTAGTTGTGGGACTGTCAGTGTTACGCTCTCTTCCGTGTTCGCACGCTCCATACGCTCCCCTAGGACATTCGCCCGACGGCGTACTTCGACTGGGTGCTACCGTTAACACCAAAAATTACCACGCCCACTTTGTTATGGACCTCTCTTGCCGCGTTTGTCTATGCCGACGATGGTCCAAGGGGCGTATTTGGTAACTACCGCAGACACTCCCACCATCCCACCCGCCCTCGCTGACGACTCAACCGCCCTCACAGGCCAGCACTGATGCAGACAGCAAGAGTACTCTCGCACAGGCCTCAAATAAAGCACATCTTTCTATCTCTCTCTCTCTTTCCACAAAATGTCTTTTGACGTGGGAAAAGTGGTTAAGTTTCAAGGATATCTAGCGTTGCCGTGTGTCACAGGTATTATTCTTCGAATCATATGTCGGTAATTTGCCCGAGAGGCACCTTTCCTATAGCTTGTGCATACGTCCTCATTGAAGTGCACCTTCTTTGTCGCTTCCACGCCGACATTCGTCTGACATCATGTGTTCACATGGCATTTTTTAATGTTCCCTCTGTTTTCATGAATTGTGTAATCTTCTTGGCTCACTTGTTCGCTTTCCTTGTCACTTATTCAGACCTTAGTGTTCGTGTTGCTTGTATAGTGTTGCTCGATGCCATTGACAAGGTTTTTGCTCTGTGCCTTGTAAACACAGCTGTCGCCTCATGCAAAGCTGTTCTACTGCGCAGCTTTTACCCCAATCGTCAATTTGTGTGCGCTTTTCAGGAGGGGGGGGGAGGAGGGGGGTTAAAATAAAAGCTATCGGAATTACTGTAGAAGCACAGAAGACTTACCAGAATTAACCGGGCTGGCTGAAAGACAACAAAACGTATGAAATAAAAGTTCCAAAAATAGGTCAAAATTTGGCTTACACGGCATCAGAATGACAAAATATGTGAGGAACGGTATTCAAATTATATCTGGAGATCATCATTTATGTTAACTGATGGCATAAATAGCCCGTTGAATAAAGAGCTGGTTCCTATTTTGGATAACATTTTGGATGCCCGATCAACATTACCGTTTAAACTAACGTGGCCAAAGTAATTGTTTTGATGCTTGTGATGCCAAACCAGGTCAACTAGCTTGTAAAAGCCTAGGAAAAAGGGGATACGAACAAAATATAACGACCACTACCCGCGCTAACTGCGTTGGGGGCCTGGCGCGTTCGCAGTGCACTTAAATCAGAACAATTCCTTACATATTGCATATACGTACGGGACGTGCCGGGCGCGTAAGAGACGCGTAATCCGAAGGTTGCGGATTCCGTCCGCACTCCCGCCAAATATTTGTCCGCTTTGTTAGCATCTAAAAATTGTTATCTTCATTCAGTAAACTGTCAAAGCACTTCGGCTAGGTTACGTGCGTGTGGGCGGAAATAGACTATACGAAAAAGCGAACGAAAAAGTGTAACAAAACCGCAATAGCAACACGTGCGCTGTAGATCTGTTGTCACGGAAAATATTCGCCCAGTATCGTGTATCAATATGGCGCCCCCGCGTTCTCTTATTCGGGCAAGAAGCTCTGCTCGAGCTTAACCTCATGCTTTGTATTGCATTTTATCATCGCCGTACACATATCAAGTAAATATCAATACAGCCATGTGTTTGAGGCACCCCTTTACCTATCTGTGAAATGCGGACATAATGGTCGGGGTTCATTGGGATATTGACACGTCACGCTAAATACTTACATAGATGTTCAGGAGAGTCGGTTGGATCTGATAAGAAAACAGAAAATACATAAATTCCCTAGCCGATACCAAACCGTTTTTTTTTCTTTTAAGACAGACGTAGAACGTATAAAATGAGCACAACCAGGTAAAATTAAAACTCTGCGACTAATGTGCACGGCGAATCCGTCGTGGTTCTTGTGTACAGGAACCCCATTCCGCAATTTTCAAAAAAGAACTCACTCGGATGCGCAAGTGTGTGGAACCTCCTCCCCCCTCAGTCCAAATTTAAAAACAAGGCCATATTTGCGTCTCTTCCCGGCTTTTCGGGCGCTGCTGGTGCTGCTGTCTTCTGGTTCGAGGCGCCTTTCAAATTCTACTGTCATATGGAGACGCCTCCGCGCATGTAGGGTTTTTTTTTTTTCAGCTGCGGGAGATGTCTGCCCCCGGCAGGGTCCACCCGGCAGCGACACTAGGGCAGCTAGAAGGCGCCTTCTACACACTTTAGTGACGTCAGCATGCCGCAGTCGGCGAGGCCGGCTGGTGGTGGTCTCGACGCCGCGTGCGTTTCGCGGGCAAGTACGGCAACGTGGACATCGCTTTGGCCACAAATTTTATCAGTCTAGTAGCGACACAAACACAAATTGAAAATTACTCCCCCTCAGCTTCTTTCTATAAGCATCTGTAGCTGTCACTCCTGGTTACGAATACAGCCACGAGAAGACGGCACCGTTCGTTTGAAAAGGAGAGTTTAACGTATAGACCTTCGAAAGCCGGGAAACCGGTGGCTACCGGTCTTTATTGAAGTTGTCTATAAGATGCGACTTCTTAGCTCGCACAATTCCCACTCACCGCTCCTCGTGGACAACCGGTGGTGGGATTGACCACGTGTTCGCCAGATTAACTGAGACTTCGTACGTTCCTGCTCGTATACGTCTCGCATTCATCTGTTCACTCTCCACTGGTTCGCTTTACGTCAATTCACACCATAGAATGCAATCCACCTTTTTCACCACACGTCAGGGGCGCCTGGACAGGCAGGGGCGGGGGGTGGGCCGGTGAGGGAAAGGGGGCAACTGACTTCCCCATTTCGAATGTCGGGCCTTGCTTTAGTTTGGTCATACACTGTAAAAAAATGAAGGAATCTCACACTAAAGCGCAAGACTTGGAGGTAGCGCAGCCGTACGCAACAGTAGCGTTTTCCTCTTGTTCGTCTTGTAGCTGCATGCTCGTCTTCCTCTATCGCACCCGGCTCTGCGCCGCACGCCCTTCGTGGCGCGCGCTTATCGCCTTCCTCCGCCACGTCCCGCGCAGGGGTCCCGCGCGCATCTCCTTTTCCTCCTCGCCTATCTCTCCCCGTTATCGGGCCGCTGCGCCGTGCTGGGCACTTGTGGAAGGGGGCGTGGTTTGGCCTCTAGCGCTCAATGGCAAAACTGGTCACCCTGCGAAGACTGCCCGAGGTAGCGTAGCGCAGCTTGCGCTACAAAACCTGCTGAATTTGTGAAGAACTCCGGAATGAAGATTTGAAAATTAGGATTAGGCACTCGCGGAAGCTTGTGTGATGGGAAATGTGGCTTGCAGAAGCGAAGGAAACAGGTCAAAGGTAAAGGTGTAAGAACAATGTTTGTTTGCGAGAAAACAACCGCAGCTGTGAAGGTTCGTGTCGGGAAAGGATGTCTGCATTGGGAGGACTGCTCCAGAACTGTCTGCCGTATATCAATCGGCGGGTGAACTCCGTCCCGGCAAACGCAGTCTCACTGCATGCGATGCGCGGGCGCAGCAACGAGTGGTTAGCTGTTCCGCGACAAAGAAGCGAGCGACTCGAGGGGAGCGACTCCAACGACTCCTCGGGACTTGGCGCGACCGTGAAAAGTTGGTAAATGCGTACGCTAAACTGTGGCAATGACGCCGGGCCGCGTATTCCCAAACCATACCCCGTAGGGGCCCAGGCCGACCACGCCCCCTAAGCAGCGGCGCAGCCAATTTTTAACCTCCTTGGAAGCAGCACCGTGACGTCTCTACTTATTTGTGCGCGACTTCTATAAAAAATTGCAATTTTTAACCTCCTTGGACACAGCACCGTGACGTCACTTCATCTATGTGCGCGACTTCATGCGAGGTGGATTTTTTTTTTCCCCTCCCCTCGTTTCGGCTGGTTGGTGGACAGCCGATGTTTTCGCTCCGTGGGCGGCGCTGGCCTGCGGCGCTGGGGAGGCTGACGCACATGACGTAGAAGTTAGCCTTTTGTCCCTGAGCCCCTGATCTCTCCGCGCACTTCTTGCGCGCCTGCAAGTTGACGCTGACCTGCGATCGTGTTCCCAGATAAGCGCTCGGCTCGGTGCTCGAAGTGCGCGCGCGCGGATGGACGCTTTCACGCACATGTGGCAATCATACACGTTCCGGAAAGCAAATACCCTCATTGAAAGCTCCTTCAACAGCACACAGAAGGGTATACAATTGAGTTGGGTGCTCTTTCACTATATACACACCTCAAAACACGATTCGGTGCTGCAGGTAAGGATTACAAGAAAGGCAGCCAATTACCCATGACCACATTTACAAACTGTCCTATCCTTGCGAAATATTACAGCTGCATGAGCTGCTACATTTTCGCACTTTCATAAGCACTATTATATTGAATTTCGTTAACATTAACTTCATTGCATTAATTCTTTACCAGGAACAGTGCCACTAAGGAAAACATTGACATTTTGTTAACAGCAATGGAAGGTGTGAATCGTTCTTGCAAGGGTGATACGTTGATAAGAAAGACACCAGGTCAAACGTACACGTTTTACACTCGGTCATGAATTCTGCATAATTTGCACTGCTGGTCATAACAGTTTAGGGAAACAATATCGAAAATATATACCAACCAAGGGCTAAGTAATAGTTGTATTGTACAGCTACTGAAGTACTCGAAGAGTTTGATGTATGTCTTCTGTGCAGGGCTATTGACCACAGTCTCTTCGCTGAAGCCATCGGGGCGCAGTTTGATATTAGTAATCATGAGTGCTACCACTCACACTGTTGCCAATGTCGATTAGTTATTTTTAACAAATTGTGCTTCATGCACACACAGATTTTGCTGTATAAGATCCGTTATTTATAAATAGACAGCTCCAGCAGGATCCGAATGGCGCTGATGCACACCAAATCGTTACCACTTAATTTGACTCTGTCCATTATTCGACCGTAATCGCCACCAGCTTTTAACTCTAGGTCCCGCCCCTGCGACTGAACAGGAACATGTTAGTCGGGTCCGTGATGATCCCAGCGCACTAGAAGCAATTACCGAGTACGCCTTTGAAAACGGACACGACAAATTTGTGTAGCAGCCTGGCCGACTTCCCCGTTCGGTCTACAATGTGAACTGTCTGCAGCGTGCACTGTTTTCAGTGTGAACCGCATTGTCTACAGCGTGAACGGTACATTTAGGTGTGAACTGTGCTCTTTGCTGCCACTGAGTGACTTTAATGTGTTCATTTTGCGATTAGGATCCCAAGACTGCAACTGTGTTCATTGTGCGAGTTGTGACCTTCCCCTTTTCTCCTCATCCTTGCTCCCCCAGGGCCCCATGGCCTCTCATTTATAAAGTGTTACACTCACTCAGATACGTATATTCTTTTCACTGGGACTAATGAGTAGTTGCGCGTGAGCTTGAAGTCACGGTAGTCGCAGCAGAGATAAAACTAAGTAAAAAAAAGTTATCTCCTTGGCGCACTATTTTTGCGATAGTGATCTGGGAGTCCAAACAGCGGCAAGAAATTGTCGACCCGCCGCGGTGGCTCAGTGGCTAAGGCGTTGCGCTGCTAAGCACGAGGTCGCGGGTTCGATTCCCGGCCGCGGCGGCAGCTTTTCTGATGGAGGCGAAAAGCAAAAACGCCGGTGTGTACGAGATTTCGGCGCACGATAAAGATCCCCAGGTGGTCAAAATTAATCCGGAGCCCTCCACTACGGCGCGCCTCATCGCCTGCGTTGCCTCGGCGCGTTAAACCCCACAATCAATCAATCAAATCAAGAAATTGTCACTTCTCCAGATCCAATGATGGGTATAGATGAGCAGTTTGTGTCTGTTTCCTGCGACGCAATTTTGGCTACCACATATATAGATTTTTGTATTGTCTGGCCTTTTCATTTGCCAGCATTGTGTCACAGCTCGGGCCTCAACTGTAAGCCACACACACGCAAAAAAGTATACAAATGTAGAAACAAGAAATAGCAGGAATAAAAATATAAATAGTACAACACAAGTTGCGAAACGCCGCCTCGCGTACTACAACGCTTCGTATCGAAAAACATACCTTTCACCCCTTTTCTGGAGCTTTTGGACAATCCAGGTTGTGTTGGTGCACCCGCTCTACGTGTCCATGAAGGCGTTGACTGCTATTTCGTCAGACAGGTTCGCGCGGAACACAGACTCGTGATTTGTTGACGCGAGGTCATCTCTGACGACCTCGAGCGGCTGCTCGTGCTTATCCATTTTAGTAACGAGAGACCGCAGGACGTTTTCACAGCGTAGGTTTAATAAAAAAGGAATAGCAGAAAAGCAAGATGATGATTGTTGCGCGCTCCACGAGACAAGGCGTCTTCTTCCTCTTTTTTATTGTGCCTTGTACGGGAGATCCGCTGATGATGATCTTCAACAGGTTCCCGCCTGCCGAAAATGGCTCAATGGCTGAAATATGCACCCTCATTTGAAGCAGTTTTCAAGCGGATATATGTGTTTTGTTGATCTTCGTAGCAACTCCTTGCCGCTTGATCGCAAAAGACATGATCTTATTCTTCCATCGCTACCAGTATACGTCCGTTCTATCCGGCACATCCTACAAAATGTCCTGGGGTCTTTGTCTTTGATGAGTACGACGTCGCCTTCCGATAACTGTTGGCTGCTTGCAGCGCTGGCTCGTACCGTTGATCCAAGCTCCTTTAAGTATTCATCGCACCACCTCGCCCACCACTCTTGCGTGATGCGACAACGGCTCCTCCATGCTTCTTCAATGTCGCGGCTGTGTTGCTTGACCGGGGAGTCATGAATCTGCAGCTTTCCGCCAATTATTTCCGCTGGTGTTAATGGAAGTGGCTCGTCGGGCCCGCCGTATACGTATGTCACTGGACGATTGTTAAGAGCTCCTTCCACCTCTGTTAGCACAGTCCGTAGCTCCACAAGAGATGTGATTCTCTTGGCAATTACCTTGCGTATGGATGTTTTCATGCTTCGTATGAGGCGTTCATAGAAACCGCCCCACCAAGGTGCACACTCTGCAATGGCCTTCCACTTGATCTTGTGCATACTGGTGAAACGGGTCACTGGATTATTCATTAATGCTTCAAGCGATCTGTTAATGTCCCTTTCGGCTCGTTTGAAGGTCTTGGCATTGTCGTAGTATATGACCTCTGGGAGTCCTCTTCGAGCTACAAATCGTCTAAACGCTTGTAGGAAACTGGTTGTGGTCATGTCTTCTGCCAATTCTAAGTGAAATCCTCTTGTCACTGCACAGGTGAAAATAAGGACATATTGTTGGAATTGTTGGCCTTTGTACGTTGCGTACCGTTTTCCGGTGAAGTCTACTCCAATAACTTCGAATGGTTTCGCTTCGTTTACCCGATCCGCTGGCAGTGGAGGTACTGGCTGTTCTACGTGTCTTGTGTTGTGTCTTTTGCATGTTATGCATTTGTTGATGATCCGCTTCACCGCCTGCCGTCCTTGTACGACCCAGAACTTGGTACGAAGTCTTGTGAGAGTCTCCTGAACACCACCGTGCAGCACCAAGATATGAACGTGCCGGATTAGAAGCTCGGTAAATCGTGCCTCCTTTGGGAGTACTATGACATGGCGATTTTTTAAAGCGCTGAACTGTAATCGCCCTTTGTGTCGTATGATGTCTGCGTCGTCCAAGCACACTTCCTTTCCATTTTAGCTGAAAACCTCCGTTCTGACTGCTGCCTATGTTGGTTAGTAAAGCCTTAAAACACTTCTGAGTTTCCTTAATCCAGTACTCCTCGGCCTTTGTTATTTCCTCTGCTGTTAGTGCACCTTTTATACGTCTCCTTTTCGTATTTTCAATGAAAAGAAACATCCAGGCTGTCACCCGTAGTAGCTCGTTGTAAGAGCCACAGCTTTCTACGTTGAGTATTGATGGTGCTGCTGACTCTGCTGAAAGTTCGTTGCAATGTACCGTCTCTCGCTCGCCCTCAGTGTTGATTTTGACGTTGTCTTCGGTGCACAGACGCTGTTCTTCGGATTTGAAGAAGCTCGGACCGTGCCACCACGTTTTTGACTCTATTAGATACTTTGCGCTGATTCCGCGTGTGAGCATGTCTGCGGGGTTTTCTTCCCCCTGGACAAACCCCCAACTACGCTGGTATGTTCTTTCACGTATCTCATCAGCTCTCCTCTTGACAAATACTTCTCTCTTGGCGTCTCCTTTGATCCAGTGAAGCGTTATCATTGAGTCCGTCCAGTGGCTGAAACTTTCAAAATTTTCGGCGTAATGTTTTCTTATATACTCGCTCATCCTCGCTGCCAGAACCGCTGCCAAGTGTTCGAGTTTGGCTAAGGATAACTCTTTCATCGGTGCCACTCGACTTTTCGACATCATTAATGTCGCTTCCTTTGTTGCGTCTTTGAACTCGTGCACGATGTACGCTGCAGCTTCATATGCCGACGGGCTTGCGTCAGACAACATGTGTAGGTGCCGGTTTTCTATGTCCTTTTCTTTGTTCACGTAACCTCGTTGCACCTGAAGACGGTTTAACTGCTCTGATTCTTCAAGTAGTTTCTTCCATTGATCGCTCTCCTCTGATGGTAACGGGTCGTCCCATGTTACTCCCATCTTCCAGAGGCACTGAAATCCTATTTTGGCTCGTATCGTGAATGACGATAGTAGCCCGATTGGGTCAAAGATTTTCGCCGCCGCCTGTAACACTGCTCGTTTAGTCATGCTTGTCGTAGTCGCATGGAACATCCATTTTTCTACTGGAAATGACAGCATGTCCTCTGATTGTTTCCATCTCATACCCAGGATCGTTGTGTGCCCTATCTATTGTGTTTCTTGGTGGGCTGTGTCCTTTTCGTTGTCGTCCAATATCTTAGAGGTTTTCGTCATTCGATGTCCATTTTCGGAGGTTCATTGCTGCTCTTTGAAAAATCTCTTTGGACTCCTTGTACAGCTTGACAGCTTCCTCAACTGTATCTGCTCCAAAAATCACGTCGTCGACGTAAATTCCCTTCATCAGCTTCGCCGTGGTAATTGGGAATTCATCCTTCATTTGCTCCAAGTGATGTTTAATTGTCGCCGCTAGGAGGAACGTGCTTGGAGTTGTTCCAAATGTAACTCTGGTCATTCGTGACGTTTCGACTTCATTGGTCAGCCCGCCTTCATCATCGTGTTTCCACCAAAGAAATCGTAATGCGTCGCGGTCATCTTCGTGAATTGCTATTTGAAGAAACGCTTTCTCAAGGTCACCCATTAGAGCTACCTTTTCTTTCCGAAAGTTGAGAAGTAGCGAAAGCATATCTTCGTTGAAATTAGGACCGGCTTCCAAACTGTCATTCAATGATTTTCCCTTGATTGAGCTCGAAGATGCATCAAAAATGACTCGAACTTTTGTCGTTTCCCTGTCCTCCCGTAATTTGGACTCGCATCCTGAATTTTCGCTTACTTTCTCGGCAACTCCCGAACTGAAGTATTCTGAGATGGCTTTGTCATACCGCTCGATGAGCTTTTCGTTTTTGTTTAACCTTGTCAGCTGAACAAGTCGTTTCATTGCAGTGTCCTTGTTGGTTGGCATGTCGATGTTTTCCTTCCACGGCAAGTTCACATTATAGCGCCCATTTTCTTTACACACCTGCTCTTTGAACTTTCGGGCAACCATGCTATCTTTGTCCATCTGGCTAGTCCTTGCTTCGATTCCGATGGCTTCTAAGTTCCAAAATCTTTCCAGCTCCATCTTCAACTCGACGTTACTTGCCTCAACCTCGAGTACCATCACCGCCTGTGCCTCTTTCAGTCTGATCCTACTGTCGCTGACTGGTCCATGCACTATCCAGCCAAGTGTGGTCTCGGCTGCGACCAGTCGGTTCTCGATATGTCGTATTTTTACCGTGACGAACTCCCAGTAGTGATCTGAACCGATGAGAAGTCCGGTTGTCCCAACGTCCTTAGTTTCAAATTCGTAGCTTGAGTTCCCGCATCTTGTCTCTGATGTTTCCGTCTGTGTGAAATGTTTCTCTGGTGTTTCCGGCTGTGGGAGATGCTCCCTATTTTAAGGGCTTCGACAGATATAACTGACTCCTTTTCTCGACTCTTTAGCATCACCTTCACGACGTCCATGCATTGAAATTTTTCGTTCCCTCCAAAGGATCCAATTCTTAGCTTTTCTTGCCTTAGAGTTTTTGCTCCGATCTTTTCCGCCAGAGATGTTGTGATGAATGTCCTTTGACTACCAATATCAAGCAGTACTCGGCAGATGGCTTCTGATGCGTCTCCTTGTACCCAAGCTATTGCTGTCGGACGCAACACGCAGTTTCTAGTCGGGTTCCCCACTGATTGCATCAGGGACGTTGCTGTTTGCTGTACTGTGGTTGATTCCAGTCTCTTTTTGTTGTCTTTTCTCTTGCATATTGATGTTGCATGGCGGCCTTTGCATCTCTTGCAAAACACACTTGCTTTGCAAATCCTTGCCGTATGATTTGGTCGAGTACATCTGAAGCATGATCTGTTTTCGGTTAGCAGCTCCTTTTTCTCTTCCATAGGTAGGCTTCGCGTGCAGTCTTCAGTCAGGTGGTTAGGTTGCTTGCAGAACAAGCAGGGCTTGTGTGCAGAGCTGTAGAAACTAGCGGTCATGCTGTACGGTTTTTTGTTCTCCTGTTTAGGTCCCGTACCTGCTGTCTCCTGCTCCCGCTGGGCTTCCTCGCGTAAGCACACCTGTTCCCATAGAAATTCTATCATTCGTTGCAGCGCGTCGGCACTTTTCTTTCCCATTGGTGACGTTTCTTCGCTGGTAGCCATCGACCTGTTTTCAGATGCCTCCTTTGTCTTGTACTGGATCAAGAGATCTGCTGGCATAGCCTTCTTTAGTCCTGGCACCAACATTGGGGCGTCGCACTCTGTGTTCACTCCGAGAGCCTGTAGTACCAGTGTGTGTATCTGCACGTTTTGAAAAAGCTTTCGCAGGGCTTCTGTATGATAGACTGATGGTACCTTGTCGAGTCGTAACAGCTCTTTCATATGCAGGTCCACCAACTGCTCAGGTCTTCCAAATGTCTCTTTTAGAATCTTGATAGCTTGTTCATAGTTACTTTCGGCCGAGAACTGAAGTCCTTCAATCGCTGCGGCTGCTTTGCCGGTTAGTGTCGACATGAGGTAGTTGAACTTCTGTCCATTGCTCATATTAGGCCTCAAGTGAAGATTCATATTGCGTCCAAAATCTAGTCCATTCAAGGGAATTTCCACTGAACTTAATCATTTCTAATTTCGGCAGCTTCACAAGCTCCGTGGAGTCTTGCGCACCGTGCGTTGCATGACTCGCCGATCCGATTCTCTGTGCTTGCGCTTGAGCTGACAGCATGCCTTCCGTAGCCTCCTTTAAATAGTTCTCCATCTTTGAAGAGATGGCTGCAAGTTTCAAGTCGTATTCTATCACTCTCTGGAATTCACTCTCCTCCCCTTCATCCGTTAAATAACCTTCCATCTGCTCGTTGTGCTTCGCTAGGCTTGATGCTATAGCCTTTATCTGGGCTTGCGTGGCAATCAGATGCTCTCTGTCGGCTCGTTGCTGCATTTGAGCCTCCGCCGCATTAATTAGCTGCGTCACTTGCGTTCGCAACGCCCTTCTCTTCTTCATGACGAAGCAGAAGTTATAAGCTTCGCGACCATCGCGTGAATGCGGGGGGGAGGCGCGTGGCGCACACAAATGTGACAACGGACCTTGTGATGGGCAGTTCTGCGCGAGTGCGAGGCACAGACGCTGATGTTCGCAGCAGACGAGCGACCGACGTACGCGTGTGCTTTCGACCGAATGAGAGCAAACGTTCTGCGCTTCGGTAGAGAGTCCAAAGGATCACCCAAGACCAAAAAAACAAACATTTTTGCTTTCACTTTATTGGGAGTGCTTGCTTTCCGAAACGTAAACAATAACTACATATATGTACGCGCAAAAGCACCCATCCGCGCGCGCACTTTGAGCAACGCGCCGAGCGCAAGCTTAACTCGGAACAGCATGGGAGACGAGCGGCTGACGGCGCACAAGAGAGCGCGGAGAGCAAACTTCATCTTCCTAGCGCGTACGCCAGGCTTTTGCTAGGAGTGAAACCATCGGCCGCTGCGAAGCAGCGCGATCACAAAAGATCAAAACAAATTTTTGTCTTCATTTTTATGAGTGTTTGGTTTCCGGAACTTGTATAATTGCCACATGTACGTGAAAGCATCCATCCGCGCGCGCGCGCACTTTCAGCACCGAGCCGAGCGCTTATCTAGGAACACGATCGGAGGTCAGTGTCAACTTGAAGGCGCGCAAGGACAGCGCGGAGAGATCAGGGGCTCAGGTGATCATCATCATCATCATCAGCCTATCTACGTCCACTGCAGGGCAAAGGCCTCTCCCCTTATTCTCCAATTACCTCGGTCTTGTGGCAGCTGTGACCAATTAATCCCTTTAACCTTCTTAATCTCATCTGCCCCTCTAACTTTCTGCCGCCCACTGCTCAGGTACAAAAGGTTAACTTCTACCACATGTGCGTCAGCTTCCCCAGCGCCGCAGGCCAGCCCCGCCCACGGGCGAAACCATCGGCCGCCCGCAAAGCAGCCGAAACAAGGGGAAGGGGAAAAAAGAAAAAATCCACCTCGCATGAAGTCGCGCACATATAGTTAGAGACGCCACGGTGCTGCGTCCAAAGGAGGTTAAAAAATTGCAATTTTTTTAACCTCATTGGCTGCGCCGCTGCTTAGGGGCTGTGGTTGGCCTGGGCCCCTACGGGATATGGTTTGGGAATACGCCGCCGGGCCAGCCGGGTCCGCCACCCGCCACAACGCGGATAGCGGACTAAAAAGGAGGGCGGATGTTTTTCGAGGTTTTTCTCGACATCTGAAAGAGCCCCTTTTCGATTTGTGTCTGTTCAGCGTTGCAGTTTTGCTCATGAGCGACTCGATGCAGGGGCTTTCAGCAAACCTCGGTGCCCAGCAGGCCCCTCGTTTTTCGTCCCGGTCTTTCACACTGTTTCGTTCGTAATAGTAGAACACAAATCCAGCTGATGTTTTTTAACACGAAGGTGTTTTATGCCCGGGTACACCAACATCTCACTCACGTCACATCTGTCACGGAAATGACGTCGCCAGAAAAAGCGCCATTGACGCTGCGGCACCGGGATTCGAGCCCATGCCTGCTCGTCGCAACGGGAGGTACGTGGCACTCTACCGACTGTGCTATATGAGCAGAGACGTGGGCAGCTCTACGAACGCACCTTATGTCATTTCCTATGAATCATTCACCTGGTGCTGTCGTCGAGGAGAGGCGAAGCGAAGTAGCGCATCATGACGCTAATGACTGCCGACAGTTGGCGCCTTGACGCCAGCGCCTTCGTGTACGGAGGACGCGTGCGAATTGAGGCAAGGCTCCGCTGTGGCGTTGTTCCAATGACCATTGTGTTTCGAGCTGCTGTTTCTGTGCATGTCATTTTTCGTTTTGGTGTCCCAGAATAAAGCGATTATTTTCTTTTGTTCCTTGCGTGTCGGCATCACTTCTTCTGGCGGGGTCAGGCTCGCGAACCCTTCGCACATCAAGGAGGTTCCTTTAACATTCCACTGCTTCGGAGAAAGCACCTTTCACTTTCGTGTTTCACCGATTCCTATGAAAGAGGGGTCAACCACAATTTTTTTATCCCTTTGTTGAACGACATCAATTCTCCGAAACCTTCGTCGGTCAGGACTCAATCGGTGCCAACTGGTTTCGGATTTACAGACGGGTATATGGGTATACGCATAAATAACTGCGAAAACAGGTCCGTGTGAGCAGCTTTACGCTCGTACGGGACGAGGTACCCTGGACCACCCCGCGGGACCATGCTTTTTAAAGCGAAAGCTGTCTTAGTGGGACCGATGGCGTCCTGTAAAAAAAACTAATGCGTTTCCCCATAGACCGCTTGGTCGACCGAAAAGCTCTGATAGGATCTCTGGACACACGGCGCATGCGCGAAGCTGGGCTTCTGCTGCGTCAAACGAATACTTTAAAATCGCGGAACACGAAAGGTTTTTAATAGAACAACACACGCATCGATCATGAAGACGGCGTATAATGGTATACCTTGATCTCATAAACCCCATATCGGTAGAGATTTAGATCATTCATAGATGCGTTTCCCTTGTGCGCGAAAAATCGTTGCGTGGGTTCGCACTTCGTGCAAAGAGTGTAGCGTCGGCGAGTCGCGGAAAAGGGAGAGGGTGATTCTCGGCCCAAGCCGTGGCGTGGAATACGGGAGAGAAGGCGCGGCATGGGACGCGACACTGTCACTCAACCGCCATTCACGTGGACCCCGTCTGCACGGAAGACGCAGAACTTTCGCGCACTTCTTTGGACTGCGCATCCGCGGTCAATCCTGTTTGCTGTCGAGGATATGCGTGACCCAAAGAAACCAAAACAGCTTCGCTGGGTAATTTGCCACCCCATTGTTCCTTCCGCCGACCATTTATATTTTCAGGCTCCCAAATGCAGGATGCAGGATAATGCCAGCAAAGCAAAATAGGCGGTGACATAAGCGCTCCGATGTGACCATGAACGTTAACGTTCTCAATCTCAACAGCGAGAAAGGTTGCACAGCCACACGGAAAGGCTGCAGCGGATTCGAGGGAGAGGTGAGTTCGCTTGTTGGTGCTTTGTGAATCGGTGAGCGTTAGATATAAACAAGACTCACCCATATTTCGAAGGCAGGTTGCAGGGAAAGCCGCTGCGAACTAAAGATGTAATCTTGGGAGCTGGAGCAAGAAACACGGCGTGGGTGGCACGACTCCTTCTTCCTTCTTCTTTCCTTCTATACTTGACGCTTCCCCTGAAGAAGAAAGACGTCTCAAGGTCCCAAAATTGGCAACAAGGTGTTGTGTTCGGGCTACTTTTTCGCTGCCTTGGTTCCTTCTCATTCGCAGATACTTTTAGCGTGATCTTACTTCCGTTTCATCGTTTTATATGACCCTGACGATAAGTCAAAATAATGTGTTTTTTTTT
The DNA here is from genome assembly GCF_048455015.1 of Haemaphysalis longicornis. Taxonomy (NCBI): domain Eukaryota; kingdom Metazoa; phylum Arthropoda; class Arachnida; order Ixodida; family Ixodidae; genus Haemaphysalis; species Haemaphysalis longicornis. The sequence continues at coordinate 3,928,387 of NW_027526282.1, read as the reverse complement.
TCTTTTTTTGCCACATGGTTCAGAGGGCTATGTGTTGGGATCAATAACAATTGTTTCTGGGGTCGCAACCGTGCTTCCAAAATTTTTTGTCCATTCATTTCCGAAACTTACTTTTATAGGATTGGCATTAAATGCTTCTGGTCCCTGAGTGGTGTTACCTACCACGTGCAATTCTCAACACGCGTGGTAGTGTATACACGGCCGATTCGCCAAAAACGAAGTCAGTTGTTAGGCCTGCCAACGCTAGCCTCGTGGGCATGAAGTATTACCTCGCCCTGTTCCCTCAGAAAAAAAGAGCCCAGTGAACGCCAAGTTCCATATGCACTTGCTAACTGCGAGATAAAATCTCAGCTATTGTTGTGTTGTCGAGAAAAACTGGTAGCACCACTCCTTGGCCACGTTCCGTTCCCAGATGGGTGCCAGCCCGGCAATTCCTCTACGCGTATAGCGCCACCTACTGGTTTTCTTGGAACACTCATCTGATTCTTTTCAGTAACTGCAAGCACAAACTCCGCTATTCGTCCTCCGCAGCCAACAGGTTGAATCCCTGGTTTTGCGGGGAACGGCCACTTAGTTGAGCCCCCGTAATGCCAAGTATTTTTGTAGCGTGAGTTACACTGGCCGAGGTTGAGCAGTTTCGCGTGGCTGCTGGAGAGCCATGCGCGTATGCGCGAGGAGTAGTGACGTCGTACGGCACACAGAACATTGCTCGCGGCCCAGCGTCTTCGCCGACCTCCGTTCGGCACGTGGCGCCCCGGTCCACTTAATTATCATGACAGGGGTGGCCAGGTGTGCAACCAATGGGTCGTGACTCGTGAGTCGCAGCAACACCAGTGTGCGCCTCTGTAACCAGCTTAGCTCTGGGGTGATTGGTGACCCTGCGTCGGAGCCGCTTGATAAATATACATGTGTCACATAATGCGTATACCGTGTGTGTGTCTTCGAAGCAGCAGTAAGCATGATAATCAAGCTAATCCCAGACAACTAGGAAAGCTCAGAATAACCAGCTGCACCTTAGCTCACGCTACGTATGTCCTGATAGAGCCGAGCTAAGCCACTGCTCATATTTTTTCCAAGACCCGTGGCACTACTTAGTGCACAATGTTCTCTTTGCGTAACTCTGCGCAGTCTTTTCATAAAAAAGGGTTCATTGGTTGGCCCTATTACAGGTCCGTTTTGGAGAACGGCGCGGCATATCAACACGTTTAATAAACGTTCTCCTCCAGGCAAGAAGTGCCGGGTTGTACCAATTTCTGGACGCAATATCGTCACTCCGTGCGACGGCTTTCCTGCGCACACACAATTCCGGGTTTGCGGTTACCATCTGGCGGCCAGCGCGAGCAGCGCAACTTTCAGGTCCGGTTACTTTCCTCTTCGTGATGCGCCGTTGGCGCAAGGCCAGCCGTAACCGTTTTTCATCGCAACCTTAATTTCCAAGTTACAATGTCCGAAACAAAAGTCCTCGGGGACGAAAAAATGTACGTGTGTTGAGATTTCGTGCGCCCTCTTAGCGTGGTTGTACAGGTGAAAACACAGAATTACGAGTTCCCATTGCCAACTCCCACAAGTGGCAGGCGACCATGCTGGGAAAGCGCTACAAGTGATGACGGTATGGGTTGCAGGAAACATCTGGCTCTGAATGACTACCACTAGTGTCGCTAGATAAAGTATCAGAGTTCCGCCACTGAGGCACGCAAGTGAGCAATGGCGGCCATTTTGGTGTTTGTCAGTGTTGCCAGACTTCCGCTTTTACAGCCTCGCCGCTAACTTCGACCGGTCGACCGGGTCATTTGTTAACAACATTACCGAAGATGCAGCAAAACTGCATCTTTGGGCACACTTCTGCTGGTGAAATGCATCTGCCGGCGTTATCATTGATAGGCGCTCGGAAAGACGTGAGTCGCACGCAGCCGCAGAGTAGGGAGGACAAGCTAAGTCTAAGGACTAAATCGCATAAACAACAAAATGGCGGCGCTCATGAACCACCGCAGTGTAAAAAATGTCACGTGACGGCGACGGTTATAATTATTATGATTCTTCAGCGCCCGCCGACGGCTTTCTGCGTCGGCCGGGAGAAAGAGAGAGAGAGAGAGAGAGAGAGAGAGAGAAACACTTTATTGGTGAGACACCGAGTTCAGGTTGGGGGGGTGGCCTCAGCCCAAATGGCCGTAGCGACCTGTAGTGCCCGTTGCGTCAGGGTCCGTTGATCCACGAGGCAAGAGCTACCCAAGGCCTGCTCCCAGTGGGTGGGGTTGGGGAAGGGGGGGTAGGGGTCCGGGGGGCACTCGCATAAGGAGTGGTATAGCGTGTCGAGGTTGCGGCATCTCGGACACTCTGCGGAGAGGAAGAGGTGTGGGCGGGAGTGTCGGCCGGGAGCCCAGGAGCCCAGCTCGGCCAAACGTAACAATATGTCTCCCATGTCAGCGGCGCATATAGGCACTGCAGGCTATACAATACTACGTGACGGCGACGGTGATAATTAATATGATTCTTCAGCGCCAGCCCACGGCTCTCTGCCTCGGCCTGGAGCCCAGCTCGGCCAAACGTAACAATGTGTATCCAATGTCAGCGGCGCGTATAGGCACTGCAGGCTATACAATACTACGTGACGGCGACGGTGATAATTAATATGATTCCTCAGCGCTCGCCGACGGCTTTCAGCATCGGCCTAGAGCCCAGCTCGGCCAAACGTAACAATGTGTCTCCAATGTCAGCGGCGCGTATAGGCACTGCAGGCTATACAATACTACGTGACGGCGACGGTGATAATTAATATGATTCTTCAGCGCCCGCCGACGGCTTTCTGCGTTGGCCGGGAGCCCAGCTCGGCCAAACGTAACAATGTGTGTCCAGTGTCCGCGGCGCGTATAGGCACTGCAGGCTATACAATTGCAGGCTATACGGAAAAAATTGGAAAAAAGAAGCGAACAGAAAAAGGGGAAAGGTAAGGACAAAGCGTAAAGCAGTGTGCCCAGCCTTAGGACTCTATAGAGAAAAGTGTTCAGTGAGCTCATAGAGCGTAGACTTTTATGATACAGTCTTCTGTATAAGTCCGCCGTTTTTTAGGAAGCACGGGAGCGCTCTTGTTGCCTTGTGCATAGATGATGCAGAGGCCCAGTGGCCGAGGATTTTCTCCTCAGAGAACGGCCTCCGCGAGTCTAGTTTCTGTAGAGTGGAGGAGAGCTGCCATCTTTCCGATGAAGAACGTGGACACTCACATTGAACATGGAGTATGGTCTTTGGTGCGTCACGAATTCACAAGCCTCACTGGCTGTCACACCGATCAAACAGGATTAAGCAATTGTGAACGTTACTTTCAGCCAGAGACCACAAAGAACGGTTGCATCAGACAATTGGAGGCCTAATGTAAGAGGATGCTGAAGATGTGGGTCGAGGGCATTATTACGAGCGCTCTTGAACTATTCGGTAGTCCATTTGGATAGCGTGCTCTCCCGGGCAAGTATGCGGAGAGTCGTAGCTGCATCCGTCCTGGATAACGGATTGGATATGGTCCCCGTTCTTTGGTGTAACAACCGGGCGGCAGTGTTCACACTTCGTTACCCATAATGCCGCAGTGATTTGGAAGCCACTGGAAGGCAATGTCATGAACCGCATGGGAAGCATGTCCGGGCTTACAATAGTCTTATCTCGACAAGCAGCGGTTCATGATGCCCAGGGCACAGGGCTGGCTAGAGCGATTGAAGCGCAGGCTTTTAGTGGCGGAAATTCGCCCATCTAGGGCATGTGGTTTGCTGAATTTTTTTAGAATTTCCAAGTGCGGTTTTGCAGGCGCAAGCATTGCGGATATGGCCGCGTTCAAGGGGCGAGCGAGCAGTAGAAGAGAAAAATTATACCCAGTTCCAGTGAGTGGGAAATAGGCAGAAATCTGTTTTTATTTGGTGTGTTTTTTACGGTTCATTGGCGTGAACATACGCTGCAATATGCGGCAAGTGCTAACAAACTGATCAGAGGTGAAGTGCCTCTTTCGGTGCCCGTAGATCCGCTGTGTTGACCTGTTGGTCTGAGGTATTTGTACATGGATTGGCTGAACCTGTGACGATGTTATTGCGAGAATTGGCAATTATATTATAGCGATCTTTCTACACCAAACCAGACTTCGAAACATCGAAACGCTGCACACCGTATCCTTATAAAGAGGAACTATATAATACGCACAAGTTAAGTGTTAGTAGGCGTATGAGTAGGCATTTATTAGTAAAGTTGACGGGTAAAATTCAGAATTTCTCTTTCGTTGCAATAAGTAGAAACGTTTGTGTCCTTTCTGTCCGTCCCTCATTTCTCGAGTGCTTTTAAAAAGGAACACGTGTCCTTTGTTTTTATTCGGTGTGTTTTTCACGGTTTTTTTTGTTATTTGGGGTGCCTAATCGTGTCTTTATTTTTATATTTTTGCATTTTGCTTATTCGCGCGGGGTGGTGGACTAGGTAGATTTCTTTGATTTCGTTAGTTTTTTTTCTGTGTGTGTGCGTATTCACTTCTGCATCTAACAGGTTAAAACTATTGCGGCACATATAGGGTCGGTCAAGGTGGTGGCGGAGGGGCATCGGTGTAAACTTCTTCGCGGTAGGGTGGTCCCGAGGCCGGCTTCGCGAAGAAACGCCAAGGTCCTTCTTTTTCTTTAAAACAGGGTGTCGAACTGGAACCGAAGCGAACTGAAAACCGGAACTGAACCGGTGTTTTTGCCGGAACTGAACCCGAACCCGAAGCGTTATTTTTTGAGCACGCTGAACCCGAACCGGAACTGAACCGAAAAAATAAATAACGGTTACCGGTTCATGCCGAAACGGTTCGACCCTCCGTTGTTGATATTTCACAGTCAATGCAATTCAGGCTTTTTTTTTCTTTCACGTACTACCATCAACTTCGTACCCGCTCGCGCACTTTCCCCTCCAGACAACTGAACGCTATCACGCTCTATGTAACAACAGGGGAAATGAATGAGCATCAATGTAGCAATGGTCTGTTGCTGCTTGAAGATCGAGCGTAGTGAAAGCTGACCAAACGAAATATCATTCTCGGCAGCTTGCAGGGGATATAAAACGACTTTGCCCTTCCCTAGCTGCGACTTTATTGGAGCAATCAGGCTTCAGGAGTGCTCCACTGCGCAACAGCGAAAGCCCACACCCGATGTGTGCAAACTTTTTGCATTTCATAATTTCTTTAAAAGGTCCGACACCTGCAAATTGTAAATACTTGACAAGTGTGACCGCAGGAGCTGCTCAGTGGCTAAGCCATTTGCTTCTGACCACAGGTGGCCTCGATCTCCCTTCCCCATGATCGTTTCTCGAAAGTAGATGGAAATCGAGAACGTCCGTGTATCGAGATTTTGATCCGCGCTTAATATCACCAGCTGGTTTAAGATAAGTCTGCCGGCCTGCAACATGAGCTGCGCCTCGGAGCAGCGATATAGCACGGGGCATCAAATGCGCCGGTTTTTTTTAATGTTTTTACACAAAAACAACAAAACAGAAAACGCAAAACACGTTGTTTTAAAATATTACGTAAAAAGTAAGTAAAACGGAAAAAGTAAAAAAAAGCGCGAAAACATGGATATTGCTCTATACTTTTCTTTGCCCTGCATTTCACAACCAAATGTGTCATCAATGCGAAGGAAGTAAGTCCCGTGGTCAGTTTTTGAGGATAGTACAGTGGACAAGTTCCGTTTTTTGCAGATACAAATAACAACAGATATGTCAGGGAAAACTGTCAAGGTGCGCACTTAATCCCTTGGCAAGAAACTGCAGCCCTCGACCTTGTCTTGGAAGCAGAAACAGTTATAAAGGAGATGGCACGTTCAGAAAGGCAGGCCGGTACACACTGTCCCATTCGCCCAGCGATCACCTTTACTGCTTGTTCTGCAGTTTTGTCCCTTCCAGATCTGCTTTTCTTCGAAGGTGCACTTGTACTGACTGCCCAACTCACTACATTACTTTTACTGCTACTCGTTCCGGAGGGAAGTACTGCTGTGGACGAATTAAAGAGCGCCTATCCAGAGAAGTCCCATCTGATGCTCCGGGCGTCAAATTTTCATTTCATTTTGCAACAGCATAATCTGTTATAAGATTCCGCAATGTAGCCCGCGGAATGATGGCCGGGGGTAAGGCGGTACGACGACATACTCATTATAATGCACACATCCGGTATAGCTATATCGAAAAGAATTGCAGTGGTCAGAGCAATAATGCAGTGACTGAGCGTTACTAAACCTTACTTTTAACAAAAGTGTGGCTAACACATTCTATAAGGTGACAGCTAACAAAAATATTCAGCGTGACCAAATAGTCTAATTCATTGGTAGTATTTATGTACCTGTTGTAGGATTTTTCTATTTTGTTAAAAATATACAAAATGTGCGCCATTGGTATTAAGCGCTGGTATTTGAACGCGCCAGTACGCAGGCCTAAATTTAACGCTTCAATGTTTAGCCTGATGGGCGATTCCATAGCGACGATTGCGATTTCAACAAAAAAGGAAAGGGCAGAAAATATATCCCACCGTCATATCTCTTGGCGGCGGCTTTATGAATAGTCGCTGGGACAACATAAAGTCTGGGCGAGCAAGTAGGTGGTAAAAGGTGGTAAGAACTTCATTGTTTTCCTAATGTCTCGTAATTGTTTGAAGTTTGCTTTGCAATTGCGCCAAGGCCCTTAGGGAACAGCAGCATTTGGAATTTTTGTTTGTATTTTGAATTGTCTGTCGTTTTAAATTATTAAATGTATTTCTAATTTCAGTGATAATTCAACTCATCAAACTGGTTCGCGAACCGGTTCAAGCTCCAGACCCGGTTTGCGAACCGGTTCTGTACGTGATTTTGTCGAACCGGAACTGAACCGGAACGAAACAATTTCGCCTGAACCGGAACCGTACCGAACCGGTATTTTTTTTCGGTTCGACACACTGCTTTAAAATAGTGCAAGAGGGCCCACCAGAACCGGAGTGCGTCCGATGGGCCGATGCACGATAGCTGATCGATCCACTCTGCAAGGTGCGAGGTCGACGTTCGCCGCGGGACTGAAACGTTAACGCGCCGATGCAACGCAGGCGATGAGGCGCGCCATAGTGGAGGGCCCCAGATGAATTTTTACCACCTGGGGATCTTTGACGTGCGCCGAAATCTCGAACACACGGGCGTTTTTGCTTTTCGCCTCAATCAGAAAAACGGCTCCTGCGGCCAGGAATCGAGCACGCGACCTAGCGCTAAGCAGCGCAACACCTTAGCCACTGAGCCACCGCGGCGGGTGGACTGAAATACTCTTTCCCGGAGGGCTGTGCAGGCAGGGCAACACAGCAGGAGATGCTAAGTCCATTTCGAGGCGTTTCAGAAACGGCTTTACCAGTACACACAAGTCGTTGCTCGGAAGGCATTGTTCTAGGGGCAATGTGAAACAATGCCCCATTCCCAAGGAGCGCTATTAGCCGAGCTGTTTTAAGTGGGCTTCGCCAATCGTAATCTTTGAGTAGCTTTTACATGTAATCTACATTTAAGCTCATCTGTGCACCTTGACAAATTATGGGTTTATTTTGCCAATGGAAGGCACCACGCCAAGTACGTCCCACCTTCGCGTTGCAGTTCTTGCCAAAAATGCTCAAGCACGAGGATAAAATGACCGTAAAACTTTTAACACTAGTTTGGGTACTTTTTACAACTCAATATTTTACTTATCTGCCGCTGCCACGAGTGGCACAGCCAGAAATATTTTTCGGGGGGTATTATACCCCGGGGGTAGAAAGCAAAGAGAGAGATCGTGCGCCTCAACAAAGTTTAATTCATTTTTACGCTGTAATAAACACATACACTTCCTATTTTTGTATTTTCATTGTAGTATATCGGATAAGTGTGTATATAGAAGAGGCGAAAAAAAGGTCGAAAGAAAGCCAAGCGAGAGATGCGGTGCTGAGAAAATTTGGGGGGGGGGGGGGCGGTATAAAACCGAGACCCTCCCTGGTTACGCCCCTGTCTATCGCTATTGAGGAGGCGCAGACCATTTGTTACAGACCTGGCGTTTTAAGAAGAAGGGTGAGCAACTACATCCAATGAGCGGGCACATCGACCGTACCATTGCATCATACGAGCGAACACATCCCATGCTAGATGTACTGGTTCGTTGGATGTGTGGCGCCGGCTGCTGCCCGGTTCTCGTAGCGCCCACAGTTTCGGACCCGACTTGGACCGTGGTGCAGACGAATCGTATCTACGCATGATTGCGTGACTCGTGATCAAGCCTTACAGGATCAAAGCCGCCTTATTGAAGCGGCAGTGGAATACGGTGCTAACTTGCTCTTCAGAGCAGTATGGATGGGTTTTAGGCGTCTGAGCAGCTGCTGCCTACATCCCTCTTGTCTCTGACACTCAAACATCCTGCCGAGCGTACCAAGCCGGTAGACCTTCACCGCACGCGCTTCGTCTTTCTCCGACGACTCCTCAGAAGCACGTCAAAATAGTGTGCAACCCAGCCGTTCTGGTCTTCGCAGCAGCCAGACAGCACACGCCTTGACCGACAAGAACGCCGGTCCCACCAGAAGGGTTTTGTACAGAAGACCCCGACCACAAAAATGCTCCCTCCAGATCACATTAAAACGGTTTATCTCTATCTTTCGCTCTCTCTGCGTGTGTTCCTTGTTTGCAAACATGCCATTAACCTTTTTGGCCAAAGTGAAGCATTCCTAGTTTTTTGCCCAATCCCCTGCGAATGAGCTACTCGGCCAATTCGAACATGAATTAGAAGCTGAAGGGCAAAACGAGGGTCTGTGCCCCGTTGTGGGCGAATACCCAGAGGTAGAATGGCCCCGGTCTCCTCAGCTCTGTTTTTTTTTTTTTTTTTTTTTGCTTTGGCGTGAACTGAATGCTTCAGAATGCGTCACTTCCCAACAAACTGATACCGGGAAGCGGTTATTTCGGTGCCAGTAGATGAGCTTTCTTGGTCTGTTGTCTTGATGTATTTAAACATACATTAGGTATAGAGCTGTGACAATGTCAGTGCGACAATATGCCAATGCATTATATGCGATACTCCAAAATTAAACCTGTCTTGGAAACATCGAAAAACCACCCGTAGCCTCATACGAGTGATCTATAGTATGGATAGGGCGCATATTTTTGCGTTCAAATTTACCAGTACAGCTAAAACCCGATTTAACTAACCGAGAACAGCGAATTATTTTGTTAAATCGAGATCTTCGTAAAATCGGGAATGTCATTTTACAAGCAGTTGACTCCATAAATTCGATGTGTAAAGGGAGGCGCAATCATGACATCGTAATTGCGGTGGGTACGGTTTTCGCCTGCCGATAATTTAGGAATGCACGAAGAGTTCGTGATAAAAATAATGATGATGATGTTTGAATGTTAATGGCGCAAGGCCAACTAGGGAAAAGAGCGCCAAGAAAGTCACGATAAAAAATAACAATAAAGCGCCACAGGTCCTGCAAGAACTACTTTATTTTCGGGTAAGAAGGCCTGGTCTTTTCGCCTGCGTGCGCTTAGTTGGCGTTTGGCAGTCAGACTTTTCGTAGCACGCAAGCGCGTTCAACGCGTCCTCGGTTACTACTGGAGCCCCAGAAAAGCGCTTGTGCAAGTCAATGTTGCCTATAAGCTGGCCTGGAGCGGGCACAGGCGATTCAGCAGCTTGTGGGTCGTCAGCATCCTCTGACATCTCTGGTGCGCCGTAAAATAACTGTGCGATTTCTTCATCGTTCGAAACCTCCATCGTGTCGGCGTCTGCGTCTGCGTCGGCGCTCAGATAGTCTTGGAAGCTCAGATCTGCTGCCACCTCGTTAAGCCGCGAGCCTGCTTCGAGGAGAGAGAGAGAGAAAGGACTTTATTGAGGTACCGGCAGTCGAGGACGGATCAGGCCACGCAGGGCTTCACCGTCCCGTAGTCTTCACCGCTCACCGCGGCGTCGGGCCGACCCCGAGGTCTGCGTCTGGTCGGCGCGGGCTACTTGGAGTGCCGCCGCTGTCGCCCCTAGCCCTCGCTCCCGCAGGAGGAGGCCGAGGGGAGTGCGGGTTCCCCTTTCGCATTTCCCTGTCCAGTGCAGCCGCCAGCCGCTGGATGGCCCTTAGCTGATCTTCTCGCCCCGAAGAGCGCACTGAGTCCGCAATGTCCAGTGGGAGGATCGGCCTCCCCGCACTTGAGTCGTGGTCCGCACATCCCCACATCAAGTGGGCCACGTCTGCGTTCACACGCGCACACACACTGCACACCTCGTCCTCGTACATGTCCGGGCACACGTGGCGCGCGAGCGCCGGCGTAAGCACCGTCCCGGTTTGCAGTTGTCGTAGAAGCACGGCCTCTCTCCTCGCGAGCCCCGGGTGGGGCGGAGGATAGGCCTGCCTCTCTGTCCTTCACCAACACAGCGTAGCACCGCATGTGGTCAGGGGCTCTGCGCCGTTGTCGTCCTCGTCGTTGCTTGGCTCCTCGTCGACGTCGGCGTCCGTCGCTGGCGCGACCCGGCACGCGGCGAGATCACGGGCCGCAGCGTCGGCTGCCTCGTTGACGTTCCTGTAGCCGCCTCGCAGCTGCCGACCCATGTGGGCCGGAAACCAGCGCACGGTCGTCGTTGCGTTCTTGCGCGCGCCTTCCCCGATGCCGGAGAGGACTCGCATCGTTGTCTTGCAGACCATACCCCTGGCGAGATTGGCGATGGCCGACTTCGAGTCGCTGAACACCGTTCGCGTGTCGGGGTGAAGCAGGGGCAGCGCTATGGCCGCCTCCTCCGCCTGTCTGGCGGTCTTGGCTCGCACGCTGCCCGCACTCAGTACTTCTCCCGTGGCGGCTCGTGTCGCCATCACGGCGTAGGTGTCTTCCCTGTCGCGACGTTTGGAAGCGTCCACGTACACCGCGCCGCTCCTCCCATTGTACCCCTTGGCGAGCGCGCACGCCCGCGCCATCCTCCGCTCCAAGTTTCGCCCCGGCGCCACGTTCTTGGGTAGCGGCGGGATCACCACGTTGCTTGCGATGTCGTCGCGCAGCGGTACTAGCTCGTCCTCCTCGTCGAAGGAGCAGCTTAGTCCCACGCGCTGTAGTCGCTGGCGCGGAAGTAACGCGCTGTAGTCGCTGGCGCGGAAGCAGAAGTAACCTTCTGCCGTGCGGGTCGACCCTAGGCGCTCCAGTTGCGACGTTCGCTGCCCCTCGCTGATCTCCGAGAGCGTGTTGTGTACTCCTAGAAACGCGCGGGCCGCGTTGCTCGTGCTGTTGAGGAGGCCCAGGGCCGCCCGGTACGAATTGCGTATCGCCGCGTCGATATTTGCGCGCACTTGGGTCCGCCAGTCATGGAAGGCTCCCACGTAGGCCACCTGGCTGACCACGAACGCCAGCAGGCGCAGCAGGCTCGCTTCTCGCATGCCACGCGCCCGCGTGGCGAGGCGCTTGACGAGGTGCGTGGCGATGCCCATCTTTGTTACCAACCGTTCGACCGTGGTCTTGTTGTAGCGTCGGCTCGCGTCGATGTGCATACCCAGGACGCGGATGCTCGTCGCTTCGGAGATCGCCGTGCCGTCGCTCCCGCGCACCACGATGCTGCGCTCCGCTTCGGTCTTCTTGCGGTGACGTCCCGTCGGGGGCAGGACCAGGAGTTGCGACTTTTGCGGGGCGCATCGGAGACCCGTGCCGCGCAGGCTCTCCTCTATGCCGTTCACCGCCTCTTGTAACGCAAACTCGATGTGGCCGTCGCTGCCGCCCGGCACCCACAGCGTAATGTTGTCGGCGTAGATGGTGTAGCGGACGTGGGGTAGCTCGTCCAGGCGGCGGGCCACGCCGATCATTACGAGGTTGAATAGCAGCGGCGTGCTGCTATTGGAGAGAACTGGGCAGCGTCGGCACGCCCTGCGGCGTGCCGACGCTGCCCAGTTCTCGCTCCTCGATTTGTGTCCCGCCCACCTCCAGTCGGGCCGTGCGGCCGGTCAGGAAGGTTCGAACGTAGTTGTAAGACCGTTGTCCCAGGCCGAGCCGGGACATTTGGGCCAGGATCGCCGAGTGCTTCACCTTGTCGAAGGCACTCTGCAGTTCCAGGCCCAGGATGGCGCGGTTGTCCGAGGTCGGTCCCGACGGCGGAGCCAGCACCTCGCGTTGCAGCAGCAGCATTGCGTCCTGTGTCCCCAGCCGCGAGCGGAAGCCCAGCATCGGGTCGGGGTACAGGCCGTTGGACTCGAGATACCGTTGCCACCGGTCGTTGAGAACGTGCGCCAACACCTTCCCCACGCACGACGTGAGAAAGATGGGGCGTAGGCTCTCTATGCCCGGCGGCTTATTGGGCTTCGGTATGAGAATTGTCTTGGCCGTCTTCCACTGTCGCGGGAGGCTGCCGCCTCGCCAGTGCTCGTTGAAGTACTTTGTGAGCGATGTTATGGCCGCGTCGCTCAAGTTACGCAGCGCCTTGTTCGTGACGCGGTCCGGGCCCGCCGCCGATCGGCAGTTCAGGGCCTGGGTGGCGCGCCGGACCTCCCACTCCTCGATGTCGCGGTCGAGCGAAGGGTTGGGAGGGCCGGCGTACTCTTCTTGTTGTTCCATCGCGGTCTCGGGAAGGTAGCGCTCGTTGAGCCGCTTGTGTACCTCCCGTTCCCCGAGTTCCTTCGTCGCCGCGTACATGATTTGCGCGAGCCGGTGGCGTTGATACTCCTTGCTTTGGGTTTCGTCCATCAGGTGACGGAGGAGTTTCCACGTTCCCCCGCGATGGAGCTGGCCGTCGGCTTCGTTGCACAGCTCGAACCATTGCTGCGCGCACAGCTGGCGGCTGTACTTCTCGATTTCTCGGCCGAGCGTGGCGATCCGCTTGCGGAGGGCGCGGTTGCGCCGCTGCCGCTTCCACCATCGCTGTAGAGAGGTTCGAGCCTCCAGCATGTGCGCGAGCCAGGGGTCTATTCGCGTGGTCTCGTTGGACGTCTCCGTGACGGACGTCGCCTTCTCGACGGCTGCGACAACTTTGCGCGTCCACTGTTCTATGTCCGTGATTTCACCCAGGTTTTCGGTGCGGTAATCGTGCCAGTTCGTCAGCCGGTGCTTGATCCGCCCGTCGTCGGCGCTGGTCTTACTGTTGGGTCGGAGCGGGATGACGACTTCCACGATGTAGTGGTCGCTGCCGAGATTTATGCCCGTGTTCCTCCAGCTAGCCGTACGGTCGTCGGGCAGGTGGAAAAACGCCAGGTCTGGTGTGGTGTCTTTCACGACGGACGTGCCGATGCGTGTGGGGTGTGCTGGGTCCGTGAGGAGTACGTAATCCGCTTCGGCGGCGTCCTCCAACAACTCTCGGCCCTTGACCGTCGTGGCGGCGTGGCCGAGCTCCTTGTGTCGCGCGTTGAAGTCCCCGCACGCGACGACGATGGCGCCGTCGCATGCGGAGACTGCCCCGCGCGCTCTGTGCAGTAGTGACTTGAAGCGTTGCTGGTTGTGCTGTGAAAACCACCATGACGATCGTGCTCGTGCTCTTGTGCTTGTGCTTGCCCGTGCACCGAGAGTTCCGTCGCACACATCTCGATGGCGCTTCCTCGGTTCCCCATGAATGCGTCGTGCTTGATGAAAGTGATGCCCTTCCTGACGAAGGTGCACACGCCTTGCGCCGCTCCGCGCCCGCAGGTGCGAGCGCTCGGCAGGCTAGCGTGCGCCCTGTAGCCGGGGAGGGACGGCGCGTTCTCTGCGTGGGTTTCCTGTACTATGATGACGTCGGGCTGCTCCGCCGGCGTCAACGTTTGAAGGTGTTGTTGCAAGACCGCCTTCCGGCACCGAAAGCCGTTGGCGTTCCAGTGCCAGATGTGGAGCGAAGTGCGTTGCCTGGCCGTCGTTATCATGGCGGAGAGACGGTGATCGGGTTGCCGTGCTCTTGTGCTGCGCCCCTTACGGATGCTGCCAGTTGGTTGAGTTGTTGTTGAACGGGCAGGATTTCCTGCTGAATTGCTTGCTGAAGGTCTTGTATCATTCTGTTGGTGAGTCGTCGCTCGAGGGCGTCAAAGTCCTTCCCCCAGCGGTTCATCTGGGACTCGAGCTTGCGGTAGCGCTTGTTGAGGCTGGCGTAACTCGTCGGCTTGCTGATTGTGCTCGAGGCGGCAGTCGACATGCTGGAACCGGCGTCGCCGATGTCCTCGTCGCACTCGTCCTTCACCTCTTGCTCCCGCGCCAGGGACGCGTGGCGCTTCGCTACTTGCTTCAGCAGCGGGGCCGGGCACTCCGTCGGCTTGGCGGTCGTAGTCGTTTCTGCGGGCGCGGGCTTGGACCACGTGGTCGCTCTCGGTCCCCACAGTTCTTCGAGCTTTAGGGTTAGTTGTTCGATAGTTACCTGCTGGGCGTGCACAGTAGCCTGCAGCTCCTTTACCATCTTTCTCAGCTCCACGGTTTCCGGGGAGGCACTCGCTTGTTTCGTGGCGTTGTTACCGCGGCGTGGCGGCGGCCGGCTCGCGCTCCTCCGTCTCGACTCCGAGCGGTCGCGGCGCGCGGACTTTGAGCGCCGGCGGCTCGGCGCGGCAGCCGCTCCGCCAGCTGCGCCGGCGGCGATCGCCGCCCAGGCGGGGCCTCTCGACGTGGCGCGGCGACCGCGCGATGTACTCCTGGCGCCACCTCGCGACGCGCTCCTCCGCGACGATCTCCGGCGCGACTCGCTCCTGCCGCGGCTGCTGCCGCGCGGCGGGGCAAGTTCGGGGAACTCGTCTCTCCGAGAGTCTGATCTTCGGCACCGGCGTTGCCGCTCGCGCGCGTTCCTCCTCCAGTTTCCGTTCCCACTGTCGCTTGCGGACTTGATACGGGACTTTGGACTTGTTCTTGCACGAGCCTTCGCCCGTGGGGTGTGGGCCGCCGCACAGGCGACACCGCGGCTTGCACTTGCCTTCGTGCCCGTCGCCGGGGTTCTTCAGCCCGCACGCAAAGCACACGCGGGCGCCCGGCGTTGGGCACACGTCCTTCCTGTGTCCGATTTGGCCGCAGATTCTGCAAACCTCTTTGTGCAGCCTGTAGAGGTAGCAACGCGTGACGACGCCGCCATACCAGACGTAGGACGGCACTTTACTCTCGTGGAACAGGATGACGACCGCCATCGACTGACCGAGGCGGTGCGCGTCACCGGCGGTAGGGTTATGCCTGTTGACTACGTGGCGGTAGATGTCGTCCGCGGAGTCTTCCAGGCCCACTCCACGTATCACGCCGCGAGAGGTGTCCTCCGGCGCGGCGCGGTACGCGTACGTCTCGTATTCTTTGTCGCCGATGGCGATCCTCTTCACAACCTCGTAGCGTAGCATTCTCTCCCAGCTCGGGGTGCTTATGACGAGAATATTCTGGGCAATGTTCGGGAGCATCGTGTCCTCGCGCACGGCTTCCTCGTCCGCCTTGGCCGCAGCGAAGATGGCGCGGCGCAGGTCGGTTAGCGGCGTTTTGCCTATCTCTAGGCCGCCACGTGGCCGCACGACCACGCGGAACTCATCTCTCGACGCAAAGTTTGGCATGCGCGCCGATTTTGCCATGCCGCCGTTGACTTTACTCGCGATCTGGGCTCGCGTGAGGGTGGCGTGGAGTTGTGAAGCACTCGGCTTACCGGCGTGTGGCGAAGCCCGCTGCGGAGAAGCTTCGGGAACACTCACGGTCTTCTTACGGCGACGCTGATGGGATACGCGGGTCCACCCGGCGTGGTCCTCGTCTTCCTCCGGCTCGTCGGCGGCGCGCGGACACTCGATGTCGTCGACTACGTGGCCGTCGGTGCCGGTGTTCGCAATTATAGTCCCCGTCGATGCACAGTCTGACACAGTCCGCACTCGCTGGGAAGGGTCCGCAGGTGACACATCCATTTCACAGGATTCGGAGAATAATTCCTCGTCGGAGCGCCGAAGATCCGCCCGCTGGGCAGGTCCGGGCACGCCCGCGGTGGCGGCGGCGGCCGTCGACGTGGCCGACGCCATGCCCGTACTCGTCCGAGCCCTCGTTAGGCTTAGCTGGGGTGCCTCGCCTCGCCGAGAGAAGATGCTCGTAAAACCTGCTTCGAGGAGCTTCGCAGGATTTCTTCGACTTGCTCATGTTGAGGGCTTGCGGAACTCGAAATACTTCGCTAAATCGGCAATGGCTCTGAATCAGTTTCGCTAGTTCGAGTTCATAAAAGCAATGTGCCGTATCACCACATGCGGGGAAATCCGAATTTCACGTGAACGGATGGTGGGGTGGTCTTAACCAGCTCGGAGCAATGGACACAGGGAAGCCGTTGACTTGTTTGCAACACACATTTATTGCACACCCAAAAAAAAACCTCAGGTAAAGCACTCAATATTCAAACGATAAACACTCACATCTCTAACAATCCCAACATACAATTCAACTCTAACCCAAAGGTCTCTACGACTCGGTGGTAGCCTTCCTCATCTCGCTTCTTCGGTGCCGGCGTTCGATGCGCGCGGTCACTCCTTGGACGGCGTGGGCTCCGCGCGTCCTCACTTCTTTCCTCTGTGGCTACCCCCTGGTAGCCGCTCTCGCTGGAGGTTCTTGATGCCGGCGTTCAACGCGCGCGGTCATCCCTTCGGCGGCGTGCTTCCTCGGTGGCTACCCCCTGGTAGCCGCTGCCGCTGGAGGTTCCAGGTAGGCTCGGCCCGAACGTCGCCTTTCGGGGCCGTCGAGACGAACGTCGACGGAGCGTGGACGCTGGCCGCTGGTGCCCGACCGATGCCGCTGGGACCACGAAGACGCCGGTTCGTGGTGCACCTAGGATGACGGTGCCGATGCGAAGTCGGCCCGCTCCCGGCCAGGCTCGGATGGCGTGGTCGATGGCCTGGCCGCGTCCCCCTGGCTCGTTCGTTGAAGCGCACGTGCTCCAGCCGCCTCCTGATTTATTCGGTTTCTTGCCTCCCCTTTCTCTTTGTGCGCCCCGCTTTTATACCCTCTGGGCTCTCCCGTGGCACACTCCCATTGGCTTCTTGCTTCCTCCCTGTCCTTATATGGCCATCTCGCCACGTGTCCCATGCGTGGCCTTCCCTGATTGGCCGACATGTGTGCTGCCACCTTTGCCCATGATTCCTCGGTGCGTCGGTGCTGGCGCTTGCTGATTGGCGCGCACTTCAAATGGCCGTTCCTTTGTTCGTTTCTTGCCTGTTTTTCGGGGGTTTGATGCGTCCCCCTCTCAGGGGATGCCCTTGACACATGACAATTACCCCCCGCTTTAAGAGTTTTTTCTCAAAAAACTGCTTCATCTTGGCCACAGATGTCTTGTTTTTCAACCAGCGTTGCTGACTTCTCATAAGTCCACTGTTCACCAGCACAGATCACTTCTTTCCACGCACCTTTCACTTCACACTTCACTTTACCAAGTTTTTTTCACCCTTGTCTGTAGTTAAGTCGTGTCCCGCAACCCACACCCTTGGTTTACAGAACGTTGCCGTTCTATCACCAATACACCACTTTCTCAAACACCGAAATACTCAAACTCTTCTGTAACACGTCACTGCAATCAATCACTTCAATTATTTCTTACTCGACTATACAATTTCCCAATCCACACCTAATAACGCCTTTTCCTCCTCCTACCCCTCAATCGGCACTTTGCAATGGCTTTTATATCTACACTTTGTGCACTTACACCACTCTACTCATACAATCTGTTCGATCACATCACAAAATCAAACCCATCAATTTTCTAATATTCAACATCCCTATTTCTCATTGGGAACTTTGTCACTCACTCATTCGTATCTCCAACCCTGCCTTTTCACCATACTCACAACTTATTCGTCACCGTTATAGGTCCTATTACAGTCCACGTCAACTCCATGATTTCACTCATTTTTTTTACTTCATCTTCACTCTTCCGCAAACACACCACTCGGCCATATTGCCTTTACAATTGTTTAGTGGCTGAAGGCGCATTCTCTTTCTCTTATGCCCACGCCAACTACCTGTGCACGATGTCTCATTCTGGTGGATGTCTAGGATAGGCTTCTTTTGCATCTCAAAAGCAATTCTCCCCTTATCGACGCCCCTCCGGCATGCTCCGCATGATCTCACGTATCTCCGGACGTCACTGTGTAGACGCGGTCAAAAGAATTCTTCAGTAATTTTGGCAGCCGTCTGCTGGGCTCGTAGATGTCCATCTCTAGTACTGACATGTCCACGCGTTAACACCGAACCTCGGAAACCCTTTGGCACTACTACCAGGCCAATGCTACTTTTTCTACTTTCGGTTTTATTATTGCGCGCCCAGAGGCAGTGCGCTGGGGAAACACTTCTCCTCTCATTTTTTTTTTCTTTCCGCTTCTCTCCGGCGCGACTGGGGGCGCGCATGCGCGATAACGGTCACCGCAGTTGCCGCTTCCGCACGGCGAGCAGCGAGGCCGACGCGCGTCTCATGTAGTGGGCGGTTTCTCGTATGTGCTCGATTTGCTCCCTCGGACATAACGGTGCTGCAAAAGGGACGCCAAGAACACCAGGATGAATCGTAACGCGAAGACTCTTTGAGTGCTGTTAGCAAAAGGTGAGAACGTCGTTCGTATGCCGTACGTGAAGCTGAGCTGAAGGATAGAACTTGTGTCGTGCGTGTGCTGTGCTTGAAGACAGACAGCCTTGTCTGTGTTGGCATTGGTCATCGGTGTTTCTCGCCGCACGTCGCGTTCGCGCACGTAACGCGAATAAAGTGTTCAAGTGATATTCGAGCAGGCGTCGTTACTGCTCAAGCGGCGTGGCTTCGTGCCGGCGGAGCGAGGCTTGCCCGTTGGAGGCAGCGGGGTGGCGGTATAGTGCCTAGTATATTCTAGGCACTATAGTGGCGGCGGCGGGTACCGGGTGGCGTATTCCCAAACCATATCCCGTAGGGGCCCAGGCCGACCACACCCCTTAAGTAGGGGCGCAGCCAATGAGGTTAAAAAATGGCAATTTTTTAACCTCCTTGGACGCAGCACCGTGACGTGCGCGACTTCATGCGAGGTGGATTTTTTCTTTTTTCCCCCACCCCTCGTTTCGGCTGCCTTGCGGGTGGCCGATGGTTTCGCTCCGCGGGCAACTTGTGTTGCACTATTTATATTTTTATTCCTGCTATTTCTTGTTTATACATTTGTATATTTTTTGCGTGTGTGTGGCTTACAGTTGAGGCACGAGCTGAGACACAATGCTGGCGAATTAAAAGGCCAGACACTACAGAAATATATATATGTGGTAGCTAAAAATGCGCCGCAGGAAAGAGACACATACTGCTCATCTATACCCATCAGTGGATCTCTAAAAGTGAACATTTTTTGCCGCTACTTGGACTCCGAGATCACTATCGTGAAAATAGTGCGCCAAGGACATAACTTTTAAGTGCGAATGCACTTTATAAGCGACCCCAAACCATCCACCGCCGGCGCCGGCGGCGGCGGCGGCGTCCGCAGTGCTCTTTAAAGAAGAAACAGCATCCGGCGCCAGGTTTCGGATCCGAGGACTTTGCGGACCGCAGCCCGACGCTCTACCGAATAAGCCACGGACGCGACGCTGATATTGTCAGTAACGCGCCTTATATCTTTAACGCATTCAAACTACGTCGTCAGCGGCGTGCGTTGGCGACTCAGCGGCGTTATAGCGGCTTGATAACTGCGTGGTGTACACGTGATACTACAAACCCGATGGAAGAGATGGAAGAGAAGGCGGCGAGGCGGTGGGCTGCGGGGGCCGAGCGCAAGCGCCGCAAGCGGGCCGACAACCGTGCATTCGCACTTTCACATTCTCCCCCTCGGGGAAATGCGGGGGAATTTTTTTTACTTAGTTTTATCTCTGCTGCGACTACCGTGACTTCAAGCTCACAGGCAACTAGTCATTAGTCCAAGCGAAAAGAATATACGTATCTGAATGAGTGTAACACTGCAATAAATGAGAGGCCATGGGGCCCTGGGGAGCAAGGATGAGGAGAAAAGGGGAAGGTCACAACTCGCACAACGAACAAAGTTGCAGTCTTGGGGTCCTAATCGCAGAATGAACTCATTAAAGTCAGTCAGTGGCAGCAAAACGCACAGTTCACACTTAAATGTACAGTTCACACTGTGGACAATGCGGTTCAGACTGAAAACAATGCACGCTGCAGACAGTTCACATTGTATACCGAACGGGAAAGTCGGCCAGGCTGCTACACCAATTTGTAGAGTCTGTTTTCAAGGGCGTACTCGGTAATTGCTTCTAGTGCGCTGGGATCGTCACGGACCCGACTAACATGTTCCTGTTCAGTCGCAGGGGCGGGACCTATAGTTAAAAGCTGGTGGCGATTACGGTAGAATAACGGACAGAGCCAAATTAAGTGGTAACGATTTGGTGTGCCTTCCCGATTACAGGGGGGGCATCAACGCCATTCGGATCCTGCTGGAGTTGCCTATTTATAAATAATGTATCTTATGCAGTAAAATCTCTGTGTGCATGACGCACAAATTGTTAAAAATAACTAATCGACATTGGCAATAGCGTGAGTGGTAGCACGCATGATTACTGATATCAAACTCGGCCTGGTGGATTCAGTGAAGAGACTGTGGTCAATAGCCCTGTACAGAAGACATATATCAAACTTCTCGAGTACTTCAGTTGCTGTACAATCCAACTATTACTTAGCCCTTGGTTGGTATATATTTTTGATATTGTTTCCCTAAATTGTTATGACCAGCAGTGTAAATTAAGCAGAATTCATGACCGAGTGTAAAACGTGTACGTTCGAGCTGGTGTCTTTCTTATCAATGTATCACCCTTGCAAGAACGATTCACACCTTCCATTGCTGTTAACAAAATGTCAATGTTTTCCTCAGTGGCACTGTTCCTGATAAAGAATAATGAAATGGAGTTAATGTTAACGAAATTCAATGTAATAATGCTTATGAAAGTGTCAAAATGCAGCAGCTCATGCAGCTGTAATATTTCGCAAGAGTAGGACCGTTTGTAAATGCAGTCATGGGTAATTGGCTGCCTTTCTTGTAATCCTTACCTGCAGCCGCGAATCGCGTCTTGAGGTGTGTATATAGTGAAAGAGCACCCAACTCAATTGTATACCCTTCTGTGTGCTGTAGAATGAGCTTTCAATGAGGGCGTTTGCTTTCCGGACAGTGTATAATTGCCACATGCGCGTGAAAACGTTCATCCGCGCGCGCCCACTTCTAGCACCGAGACGAGCGCTTATTTAGGAACACGATCAGAGGTCAGCGTCAACTTGCAGGTGCGCAAGAAGAGCGCGGAGAGATCAGGGGCTCAGGTACAAAAGGTTAGCTTCTACCACATGTGCGTCAGCTTCTCCAGCGCTGCAGGCCAGCCCCGCCCACGGAGCGAAACCATCGGCCGCTTGCCAAGGAGTCGAAACGAGGGGAGGGGGAAAAAGAAAAAATCCACCTCGCACGAAGTCGCGTACATATAGGTAGACACGTCACGGTGGTGCGTCCAAGGAGGTTAAAAATGCAATTTTTTTAATCTCTTAGGCTGCGCCCCTGCTTAGGGGGTGTGGTCGGCCTGGGCCCCTACGGGATATGGTTTGGGAATACGCTGCCAGGTGCGAATGGGGGGGACACGGAGATTGGGGAAGGAATCCAACCCACATGAGAGGGGAGAGCGTTACCTCTCCCCCATGCAAGCTGCGCGCCTTCGCATTGTTGCCATGGCAATTATAACGCTTTCAAGGCCAACATGGCGGTGGCGTTGCTAGAGCAACAACAACGCAGTAATGTTCCCCAGGCTCACCAGGGGAAAATATGCCGCATGAGTCACAATTAGACCGGACGCTGGGTTGAAGGCTAAGAGTCCGCCTCCTGCTACTACCTGATTTACTTGTCTACCCCCACCAAAGGTGCTATGGCGAACCAAAACTCCTTTCACTATCTGAAACCTGTATACCATGGGGTTGCACCTTCGCCTAGCCTCCTCTCCGACCTTTCGAAAGCACTCTTTCAGTGAGGCATCTTTCTTTTGGTGATCCGCTAATTCGCTTAACGTTACCCTCAACCCTCGCGACACTGTGGCCTCTACTATTGTAATCCCTCTGTCCTCTTCGGATTTCACTCTAGCGTGCACTGTTGTATTATTCCCACTGTCGTATCTACTGTTTCACTGCCGGCTGTGTACCAGCCCGGTCCACTTGCTTTTCGCTCACCTTCAACTTGCTCCTCCAATTGGAATCTCGCTCATCTACTCTCCTGGCACCAGGTATATTGCCTAAGATAATATCATACAGTGGGTCTTCCATACACCTGGCTTTTAATTTTCCCGAGTAGTACGGGGTCTGCACTTCTATTATTGCCTCTGGCAGCCACCTCTTAGTGCTATCCGCCATGATTATAACCACCCTATTTCCCGTTAAATCCTGGTCTCTAACCAAACTCCTCCTAGCGAGCACCGTAGTGGAACCGCTCTCTCTTAACACTGACACTAGTCGGCCGCTCATCTCCCCATATATCACAGGCATTTTCGGTTCAGCATCACCGGCCAGATTATCAGCGTCTCCCCCAGCAACTACCTGGCCCCCCTCGCCTTTCTGCTTGGTGCGCTTTGGGGGACTCACCCTGGGGCATATCATGCAAGCCACCTTGTCTGGGGTTCGCGACCAGCAATCCTCCGTGCGGTGTCCTTTCTTTTGACACGTTTGACATACAGGTGTCGGGGCGCCCCGACGGGGTACCACCCTGCACTCTGCAGCCTTATGCCCTACCCGACCACAATGAAAACACTTCTCGGGCGGCCAGGATCCTGCCCATCGATTTTTTGTCTCTGGTCATCTAACTTGACTGGTTCTTGCTTCAGTTTCGCTAAGTTCTTTAGGCCCTGAGCCTCCATGAACCTGTCCGCAAGCTCCACGGTTTCCGCCAGCCCTCTCTGTTTCCTTTCTTTCAGAAACACCGTCAGCTCCGGGCTGCTGCGCTCGTAGAATTGCTGAGCAATCATGAGCTCTCGAAGTCCCTCGAACGATTTGGCCGTTCCAGCCAGCTGTATCCATCCGTCAAAATAATTCGAGAGGCGCGCGACAAACTGCTTGGCTGTCTCAGCGTCTTCCGGTTTGGAAGCTCGAAACTTTTCGCGGAAGCCCTCCGTGGTAAGGCGGAACCTCTGCAGCAACGCTACTTTCACCTTATCATAGTCCATTGACTCCTCCGCGGGCATCCTACCAAACACACTCATTGCTTCGCCAACCAAGCACATGCTCAGGGCTGTGGCCCACTCACTCCGTTTCCACCCCTGCCCTAAGGCGATTCTTTCAAAGTGGTGCAAATAAGCGTCCAAATCGTCACGCTTTTCATCAAACGGGGCAATCAGTTTCCTGGGGCATATGCTCCCTGAACGCGGCGTCGCCTCCCCTGACAAGGTAGTATCCAGCACTACTCGAGAACTCTGTTCACTTGTCTCTGCCAAGCGAGCTTCATTTCCAGCACCTCCTTCTCCTTATCGAGCCTCTCGTTTTCGTCACGCGAGCATTTGTCCAACAGAGCCATCGCCTCTTCCTTACTTAAGTCTAATGAGCTGCACAACGACACCAACTTTCCCAGATCCATTCTCGCAGCTGGTAAGACACGTGACTGGGCCCGATGGAAATATCCTGTATAAGGATAAATCAATCCTGGCAGTTGATATGCAAAGATCCTGGCAGGCTCGCCAATTATTTGTCACATGAACGGATGGTGGGGTGGTCTTAACCAGCTCGGAGCAATGGACACAGGGAAGCCGTTGACTTGTTTAACAACATACATTTATTGCACACCCAAAAAAAACCTCAGGTAAAGCACTCAATATTCAAACGATAAACACTCACATCTCTAACAATCCCAACATACAATTCAACTATAACCCAAAGGTCTCTACAATATAAAGTTCTACACAACTCGTCCAAATAAACTTATTCTATCACCCTCAAGGTGATCTCACTAAACCACAACTCCCTAGTTGTGTCCTAAGACTGCGTCCCTATTGGACTGGCCTACCCCGGTCGTCGGCGCTGACGTGTCGCACCCTTGCGTGGCCGGGACTCGGTGGTAGCCTTCCTCGTCTCGCTTCTTCGGTGCCGGCGTTCGATGCGCGCGGTCACTCCTTGGACGGTGTGGGCTCCGCGCGTCCTCACTTCTTTCCTCTGTGGCTACCCCCTGGTGGCCGCTCTCGCCGGAGGTCCTTGATGCCGGCGTTCGACGCGCGAGGTCATCCCTGCGGCGGCGTGCTTCCTCGGTGGCTACCAACTGGTAGCCGCTGCCGCTGGAGGTTCCAGGTAGGCTCGGCCCGAACGTAGCCTTTCGGGGCCGTCGAGACGAACGTCGACGGAGCGTGGACGCTGGCCGCTGGTGCGCGACCGATGCCGCTGGGACCACGTAGACGCCGGTTCGTGGTGCACCTAGGATGACGGTGCCGATGCGAAGTCGGCCCGCTCCCGCCCAGGCTGGGATGGCGTGGTCGATGGTCTGGCCGCGTCCCCCTGGCTCGTTCGTTGAGGCGCACGTGCTCAGGCCGCCTCCTGATTTCTTCGGTTTCTTGCCTCCCCTTTCTCTTTGTGCGCCCCGCTTTTATGCCCTCTGGGCTATCCCGTGGCGCACTCCAATTGGCTTCTTGCTTCCTCCCTGTCCTTATATGGCCATCTCGCCACTTGTCCCATGCGTGGCCTTCCCTTTGGCCGACCAGTGTGCTGCCACCTTTGCCCATGATTCCTCGGTGCGTCGGCGCTGGCACTTGCTGATTGGCGCGCTCCTGGCGCGCACTTCAAATTTTTCGGGGGTTTGATGCGTCCCCCTCTCAGGGGGTGCCCTTGTCACATGACACCGAATTTGTTCGTTAGATCGGGAAATTCGTAAGAATGCGATGGAGAGGTTAGCTTTGTTTATTAACTTCCAAGGAGAGCCGCTCCGCACGCCTCTTAGGGTGATATAATTTTTAAATGCAGAGCATTTCAGTAACCCACGATGTCACCCGCGTTGGCGTCCGTAGTCCGCGTCCGCATCGCTCCCCCTACACTATATAAATAGGGTCAGGTCTCGGCCAGGTCTCGACCCTACAGCTCTGCGGGCGGAACGCAAGGTGCACAGTACTCTACCAGCTGAGCCACAAAGCCGACACAGAACGGAAGGTTACGAACGTGCCTTATATCCTTGACTCATTCAACCGTCGGCCAGGGGTGCGCCCTCTCCCCCGCGTCCTCCTCGCCTTCTCTCCACTCGCAACGCCCTCTCTCGCCGCGTTCGGTTCGGGCGCACAACAGGTGGGGACGTGCGCAACACCCTCTCTCGCCGCGTTAGGTTCGCGCGCAAGAATAGGTGGGGCGCTCGCATCGCGCTCTCTCGCCGTGGTCGGTTCGCGCTTAAACCACATATGTCGTTCGCGCGCGCTGCGGTCGCTAACATCTGTGGCGTGATCGTGACGTCAGCATCACGCGTTCGCGTGGTGGCGATTTCGGCGCTATAACACTCTCTCGCGAGGAGCATTGGATTGGATTCGATTGGATTGGCTTGGATTTGGATTGGATTGGATTAAAGTGGATTGTGTTGGATTGTGTTGCGTCATAGCCGCGCCACGTTGCGTCATAGCCGCGGCAGGGGGTTCACGGCACGTTTCACCATCGACTTCATCGACAATGTCTACGCTGGAAGACAACAATTACAACAACAACAACCAATACGTAATCCATACGACTTGCAGGCGCGCCCCCCCGCAGAAATGCTCTGCATTTGATCGTGCCCCTCGCGAGGGGGATGTTTTTTGTCGAGTCTACACTCTAGTGCACACACAGATGGATATACAGATATCAATCGTCGTACGCCTCGGCAATCGGCGTATGGATTCCGTCACCACGATGATCTATTTCCTATAGGCCATTGGATCACCAGAAGAGACATTTTGCGCCTGATCCTCGGGTTTTTAAGGGACACACGCCTCAGTGACTCCTGGCGATTTCCCGCTCGTCCAACCGGGTGTCAACAACAAGATAAGATGCAGTAGCACTGTCCAAATCGATGGAGTTGAAGTCAAGCCAACCCAACAGTGTCGTATACTGGGATTGATGCTACGGAACGACGAGAAAGCAGACGCAGCGATCACTAAGGTCCGAACAACGACCGAGCAAGTTGTGGGTATGCTCCGGCGAGTAGCAATCCGCAACCGTGGCGTCAAGGAAGACGACGCCATCCGTCTAGTACGGGCCTTCGTCATCTCGCGGATTACGTATTCAGCACCGTACATGCAGATGACGAGGACACAGCGAGAGGCACTAAACGTACTAATACGAAAGGCAATGAAACAGGCTCTGGGACACCCCATGTACTCATCAACAAAGCGCTTGAATCAGATGGGGGTCCACAACACCGACGACGAACTTGTGGAGGCCCACCTTTCTAGTCAGAGAGTACGGCTTAGTCAGACGGAGCACTGAAGACAGGTACTCCAGAAGTTGGGATGGATAGTCGAACTCACACTAACGACAAGTAAACTACCAGAAAAATGGCGGGAAATGCTCACATCGAAGCCTCTTCCAAGAAACATGGCACCGGGAGTAGACGATGACAGACGAAAAGCCAGGACAACGGCTCTAGCGCGACGATTGGGGGGAAACTCCCGCGTCCTCTACGCAGACGCTTCTTTCCAGAAGGGCAGCGACCGGGCGGGAGCAATTGTGACAACGAGAGACCGACTGGTCGTCTCGGCTTCGACGAGGACCAGGGAATCCACGACTGCGGAAGAAGTGGCCATAGCCTTGGCGCTCGTTCAACCCCGCGTCGAGGTTGTGGTGACGGATAGCAAGAAGGCATATAGCAGCTACCGAAGGGGCAACATCTCCTCCCCGGCACTATAGCGATCGTAAACAAGAAAGAGCCACCGGGACAAGTCGTCGAGCTCGTGTGGACCCCGGCTCACTCCTCACTAGTTGGCAACACTATCGCTGACTACCACGCTCGAGAGATGACACGCCGGGCACACGAGGAGTCAAGCGGAGGGGAGGACGACCCGATCCCGGTCACGAGCTAAACAGACATCACACAGATGTACAGAGAGGATCGGTGTACACTACCAGAGCCTCACCGTTCACTAACACGAAAAGAGCAAACAATACCACGAAGAATACAGGCCGGGTCATTAGTACATACCATACAACAATGCTACATAAAATGTTTCCAAATCGGTATGATGACACATGCCCATTCTGCAAACAAGAAAGAGGCACTCTGCGTCACGTCATTGCAGAGTGCACGTCCCTCAAGACCCTCATCCCAAAGATTCCACCCCCATCACCACCCACCTCCCCCACCTCACCCAACCCTTCACCTAAAGAGCGATGGGAGATCTTGCGGTCCAGCCCTACCGTGCCGACCCATATAGCCCTCGTGGCTAGGGGCCTGGAGGTGCTGGAAGCATACGGGCCCCGAGAATAGGGGACCGCCCCATCGGCCGCCTTGATGGTGACCCCTCTATGGGCTCAAATAAAGTTCAACCAACCAACCAACCAACCAACCCGCGCATAGCGGCAAGGACGTGTTGATCGGGGGTGCAATTGCGGACATATCACGCAAGGTTAGATCCATCCGTTAAAGGGGTCCTGAAAAACCTTCCGCCGATGCATGGATGTACATGTACCCAAATAAAGCAATGTATTTGCAATCTCCTCCCGCAAGAATTTTGTTAAAGCGATGAGTATTAGCTGATAAACCGTAAATCAAAAACCGCGCATTATTGTCGCTCCGCGTTTCCTCCTCCTTTCGACTTACTCTCCGCTGTTGACGGCGCGCGAGCCTTGCCTCCCATGATGCTGCGCTCCGCAGCGCTGACGTACTTCCGCTATTGCGCTGCTCAGACTGTCGTCTGCTACGGGCAATCTTGTTGACACCATGAATCCCGCACTCCGCTCAAGGCTGGAAAAGCGAAAAAATTCCCCCGCACTTCCCCGAAGGGGAGTATGAGGAAGTGCGAAGCACGGGGTGATGTTATGAGGGGGAGTTTGTTGAAGTTTGTTGGCATTTTGCCCGTTAGTTACATTAACACCCCCTCGTGATCACGTTCGGCTTAACACGCCTCGTTTGTCCCTCTGCGGAAATCTTGGTGAATTAACGTGTATGTTCGAGAGGAGGAGCGCACCGCACCGCAGCGCACCGCAGCTGCGAAGCGCCGACCGGAGTGAAGGGAGAGGAGGCGCAGTCACGTGAGAGAATGCAGGACTAGCGGGTTTGTAGTATCACGTGTATACCACGCAGTTATCAAGCCGCTATAACGCCGCTGAGTCGCCAACGCACGCCGCTGACGACGTAGTTTGAATGCGTTAAAGAGATAAGGCGCGTTACTAACACTGATATCGACGTCGCGTCCGTGGCTTAGTCGGTAGAGCGTTGCGCTGCGGCCGGAAGGTCCGCAGATCGAAACCTGGCGCCGGATGCTGTCTTTTTTTTATATAGTGTAGTGGCCTGGCTGGCGCGCCGAGAGAGGGTGTTGCGAGCTGGAGAGTAGTAAAGGGGCTTTAGGAGAGTAGGCGAGGGGGGAGAGGAGGCGCTATGCGAGCGCGACGATTCAGGCTCGCTTAAGAAGTGCGTTCGCACTTATTCCTAGCCAATCTCCCACGTGGGTATGTGCCATGTCAGCGGCCAGGCAGCGCGCGCCCATCTCCCCCGTTGCTAAGGAAGACAAAAAGCGCGCGCACCCGCAACTGTTGCTATGCGGACGGCGGAAGGTTCGGGGTCGCTTATAAAGTGCATTCGCAGTTAAAAATCTGGCCGCATGTATGCGGTGGCCTGGCCTTGCCCCTTCGTGGTGTACGTTGCTGGCGGCACATGACTTTTTATCGGCGGCGATAAAAAGTCATGTGCCGCACTCGCAGCCGCACAGGGAGGGTCGTGCGCTCGTTCCCTTGATGCACCGCGCACTGTTTATCCAAAAAGCGCCGTATCAGATGTGGCCCCGCTGGTGCCGGGTCTTATTTTGCGGCGGTGGTAATTCCTGCCGGCGGCATGTGGAAAAGTCATATTGAACCGTTTGGGCGACGCGTGGTGGAGAGGGGCAACGTTGGCAAAACATGCTCCGCCGCGGGTCTGAGCTTTCTGGCGCTGGAACGAGCGCCATTTCTTTGACAATCTCAAACATCGGTTGCCTTGGCAACAAGGCACAAACCACTCCAGAAGTCAGTTACGGTTGCGTGATCCCGGTTCGGCTTGGGGCCCCACCTCGCGACATGTGGGTACTGCAGGCGTACCACTCACTCCCATTGGGAAGTGCGAGATGCGTTTGGCATTACAGGAGGCGATGGTGTGTGTGTTGTGGACGCCTTTGTTTCGCGATGAAATGCGACGTTGTGCTTCTGCAGGTGGATAGTGCTTCCCATGGTCTGGATTATCTTTCTCGAGCGACGTACGACTCAACCTCGCATGGGGTATGTGCAGTGTGCGTGGCTTAAAGCCATCGGCTTGAGCACCAGCGTTAAGTGACTTGCTGTTCGTCCCCGCAAACCGCGCGCCAGGTGAGTACCGAATTTACGACGGGCAGGAGGCACCCCATCCTCTGTCAATCGTGGTTCAGACTTTCAACGCATGTTGTGACGTTGTGTTCGTTAGAAACGCATCTCTGGATTGTTTTGAAGTTGAATAAAATGTATTCGTCAAACCCGGGCATTCGACTCAGGGCGTTCTCTGCGATAGCACGAAAGAAGTACCACGGGGCTTCAACGCTTTCTTTATGGAACGTACTCAGGTAAGAGAATATCGATGTCGTGTTATGGCCGTGTTGCATTCAATACAAACGGTTAAGCGTTTGTTTTACACTTGTTTCGTTTGTCGTAAAATGCCCAAGCACTCCGGCAGTCCGCTGGCAGATCAGCCGGCGAGCCGACGCTGAGCAGACGACTCATCTCTCTGCCGCAAGTGCGTGAAAAAGCCGCCCAATAGCAGGATGTCTAGCTCATGACGAACATCTGGGAAGCGATGATGTAGACATGTGAAGATGGCGGCGTCCAAAAACACGAAGGGAAGGGTGAGAAAAAAACGACAAACTTTGCAACAAAAGTGTGAACTTTCCGCTGCGCGTAAAAGAGTAATACTTGGCACAGAGGACGTTGACGACCCAATCTAACGGTTGCGCTAGTTCATTTAGTGTGCTCAAAATGCCTTTCAGGGCCCCTTTAATAAACATCATCACCCACCACAACCAGATCAAGTTTTGACTGCATTGGCTGGGAAACTCTGGTTCACCGTGATTCAGTGCAACTCTCTAGCTGTTACAGCGCACAAAAGAGAAGGTCGCGGTGTGGAAGCTAATCTATCCCGTAGAGCTTCCTGAGCCCTCAGGTCATCCATCTTCCATGGTGCTTTGTTGATTTGGCGGCCGAGCGCATACGTGGACACTGTATTGCATTGGGGAAGGCTAAATCCTCTAGACTTGTCGCACGATGTGATTACTAGCCCGTATTGTATGGTACGTGTGCAGGACTGCCTACCTGTGTTCATACCTTGGGCTTTAAACAGGCCACGAAGAAATACAAGTTTTGTTTGATTTGAAAGATTTGTCGTTTTACAGTGCCCCCGTTGCTTGTCCGGCAGCAAACAATGCTTTATTCAGCGACAAATGAAACAAGTTAAAAGAAAATATGAATTCTCCCGCTAAATCGTTTGTTGTGTTACGTCAGGGATGAAGTATTCAGGGCAGGGACTCGAAACGATTGGTAGTACGGTGACTAGGGCTGCAGTAAATATTCAAACGTGTTTTGCTGCCCGGTTTACCGTTAGTCCTCCCAGATAGAGGGACGTCAATACTGCTCAGGACCGCTGTCCGCACTGTCCGTTTTTGGCCACATCCACACCTGGCTAATTTTTGTCATTGTTGATAGTAATCGTTTCCTGAAATATTAAGTGTACCCGATAATCAGAGTCACAGAAGACATTTTCGCGCATGCCAGTTGCCCAGTGTATACGCTCAACGCGTCGGAAGGCTGTGCAGTTATCACAACCATAGTGTGCGCAGTACGTACTCGTGCTTCTCTATTTACGTGTGCGTTCGTAACTTTTATTGTTTGCCACATGATTAGAAAAAGAACACGCATCAAATTTAATCTCAAATGGATCGTTTCACAAACTTGTAAGCCCTGCCACATTTGTCTGTGCTTTTGTCGGCCTGAGGTAAGAGCACAGCTGCCCACAATACGTCATAGATTCCTGTGCGGGAAATGAGCTAGTGGGTAGCCTGTTCCTTCTCTATTTTCCTAATTATAAATTTTATTTGAGCGAAGTTTCGTTAAAGGTGATATCAGTGTTATTTTAACGAAGGAATCCCTCAAATGAACCAGACCTGCATTTTGTCTTCATGCTACATTTACGGTGGGTATTGTTTAAATGGAAACTGCTGGTTGCGTTTACGGCCTATCAGAATGTTTCCTTGTCTTTTTACTACATAGGGTGCTTGCCAACTCCCAGCACACCGTCAGGTTGCAAGCTGTTTAACGGGGTTTTAAACGCTAACTTGGGTTAAAGTGTTAAATTCGCATGCAACACGGTCAATGCCACACTTGGCTGTAGCTATTCGAACGAGCGAAGATCCGTGCATAGCTTGCGTAATACTTTGCGTGCCGACGGAGCAGTCAATGGCCAAGAAAGAATCTCTGTGGCTTAAATAAGTTCAGGTGAACGGTAAAACAGCGATGTTTGGGCACTCATTTTGTAGACAGTTATTTGCAACTTACTGTAAATGCAGTTTTCTTTGCTTTTTTATCCCGTCGTGCCCGTACTCTGGTCTTCAGGATCACTGCGGAGTAGCTTGAGCGAAGGGCTCGTCCGCCACCAAAACAAACCCCAAACCGCCACGGAGGTATTGCTTGCCCCGAGAAATTTTTCAGTTCATAAAGTTAAATCTTCCATGTTGGACCAACTCAACGCCGGATCAAGTGACAGTTCAAGTGTTCCCCCATGTCGCACACAAAGTACGTTGGGCGCGACGCGGTGAATCAATGACAGATGCACCACAAAAGTTAAGCACTCTCTCGCAAGGCGAGTTTGCGGCACAGTGCTGAATCTGAATTCGCACCCTCGCTAAGCTTGGAAGTTCGGGTATACGCCTAGTCAAGGCACAGCTGGTTCAGCACTTGCCGAAATCTTTTGTTGAGACCGCGGGGAAAGCCTAATTCGCGACGGGGGGCGGGCGGCGAATACCTGTTGCACCAGCATAATAGTGCGCAAGCGAAATTTCTCCGTGACTTTTTGGATGAGAATTTCAAGTTGAGTTGTATGTGATAGCTTTTGGTTGAAGAGAGATTTGATGGTAATTGGCAACGTTCGAGACGTCGCGAAGCGTGAATGCACGGCAACGTTCAAAGTGCGCCGTACGCGAAACGCTTCCTGAAAGCGCGATGCTGGGCCGTGTCTGTGCACGACAAACGGACGGGCGTTGCCCCTTGAATGAGGTACAGCTCCACTCATATCCAGGGCGGAATGGCCGTTGAAATGCACATTACTAGGCGTGGCATGCCAGGCGGTGCAAGAGGTACTGTATTTTCGCGCGTATAACCTCCCCCGCATATAACCCACACCCCCACCTTCCGTCGACTAATATAATATATATCCCCGCGTATTGCCCGCATATTTTATACATAAAATGGATGGACCTAATATCCCCACTCATGCGACATTACACATTGGTTTAAGAAAACAGCTTACCTACGTGACTAGAGGACTTGCCGCATACATTTTTTCAGTTGGTAAATTGTTTAGCTGTGCGTGCAAAATAAGCACTGTCATTGGTATAACAGTAGCTTAGTCGCTATAAATGCTTTAGATTACTCACGACTCAACGCGCATTGCAGCTAAGCTGCAACAAAGGAAATGCCGTGCATGTAATCCGCACCTCTACTTCACCGCAGAAATTTTCGCATTTTTGGTGCGGAGTATACGCGCGGTAATACCGTAATAAGCTTTTCCTGAAATGTTCCCCTTCAGTGCTATGGCCCAAAGTTGAAGGTAAAAATTTCCGTGCTCACCAATGCACGCTCGCGCGCTTTCCCGGCAGTTTAGCACTAAGGCCACGTAGGCCTCCACCAGCTATATCACCTCCTGCCGTAACAGCGTTTTGCAGGAAAGACAAAACGACAATTGAGCTCTTTTTTTTTCATTTCTTTTGTGCGTGTTGTCTATCGTCTCTTCTATTACTCTAAAAATATCAAATCAGAAGCCACAGCCGCGTCATCCTATGCGAGAGCACTCGTTGAATTTCTCGGCCGAGGTGTAGTCATCGTAGAGGAAGTGCCCCAGTTTCTCGAGCAGGTAGAGCCGACTGTACCGATCAGGCAGCTTAATGTCCTTGCAGCCTCGTTCGAAGTTGTCGAAATCGGAGTCGATGTCGTACACCGCGATGTCGTAGCTGACGTCCAGCGCGTTCCGCTTCATGTCGCAGACCTGCAAAGGAAGTGCGGGAACATTGCTTTCGGGTCGGTGGACGTGGTACACGCTATGCTTGCGGAGAATGTCTAGATGTTTCTTTTGCAAGTCGCTATTAGGCAAAACACTGCTAATTTGCTCTTCCGACAGCTTGTGACTACCTAAAAACGTAACTGCTTGACTGAATAACATGTTCTCTTGGCACAATGAGACCTTCCAATGAGACGGAAGGACGGACAGAGCGACACATGAATACACATGAATTGATCATAGCCCAGATAAAACTGCTTAAACTAGAGACATAAAATTTCGGGAGAAATTTCGGGAGAAATTTCGGCTTTGTCGGAGAGGCGAACTAGTGCTGGATTTCCGGAAATTCCACCCTCAATGTTGCGAAAGTGCAAATTGTGTTGACTAATTGATTAGTGAGTATTCTCTCGTGTCGATTGGAATAGCGAAGGGGTTTTTGCAGGTATATGTAGCCCGTCAAACTTCTAAAAGCAGCTTCAGCGTTTTGCCGTAACCAACCCTTATGGTGAAAATCTGCATTTCGGAATAACTTGTCTGTTTATATGTAGTCATCGATAAATGTTCGACCGAATGATATACCGAATTTACTGTAGCTAGTAAATGTTACTCGCACAAATACGCAAAGACAATTTTAAGAATATCACTCCAAGGCGCTACTGAAACGGCGAAGTGGATTTTAAAAATGTGGATGTTCCCTCTTCCATAGCAACTGGTAAAACACGAAAGTGAAATGTGCCTTCGCAGGAGCAGTTGAACGTTTATTGTGCGTCGATATGAACTTGCACATCGCTATTTATATTTCGTCGGTGTGGCCCCGTTATACCCATCAACGTTAAACACTGGATTAACGACTGAAATGACAGGTCCGCGCAAACCGTCCGTACGGACGAAACCAAACGGGTTGTCAGCGAATCGTTTGGTGAACACACGGTCCGCTGCAGCGAATAGAGCCGCGGACCGTGTCACGAGCGCGACATCCGCAAGTCGGCTTCTCCGCAGCTTACGCTGCGCGTCCCCCGTACACGTAGGCGCTGGCATCGAGGCGAAAAGTGTGATGCACTACTTCGCTTCACTTCAGCACCATCTAAAAGAAAAGATATAAGGCGCGTTCGTCGTCTTCGTTACGCGTCTGTTTCGTAGCGCAGTCGGGATCGCGTTTCCTACCTCGCGTCAATCGAAGTTTTTCTGGCGATGTCATTTCCGTGACGGATATGACGTCAGTTAGATCGTGGTGTACCCCGGCATAAAACACTTTCGTGTTAAAAAAACACCCTTCACGGAATGTACGGCCTACCAAGTGATAGCAAGCTGGGCCTGGACACTATACGCAGAATGGCAGAGTGGCTGATCAGCCACTTTTTTCAAGCCATAACGTTTCACATGACTGGGAAAGGGGTATCCGCAGTGTGGTGCTTGGCAGTTGCTGCACGCGAATTCCTGAGCCAGGCGCTGATCTGTGGAGTGGTCGTGTTCTGAACACTTTGCATCGGTACATCGACCACGGCAAGAGTTATTTGCGTTCTCGAAACGCTGACATTTAGAGAAACGGCGCTGGGTTAGGATATAAGCTCTGACAGAACAACGGATAAAGACTGCAGGGATTTGAAATACACCAGTTGCAGAATTCTTCATGGGCCCCATGTAACGAAAACCCGGTCGCGGTTGCTACTCCCGCGCTGGTGGCAAACAGAGGCAGGCATGGAGATGGGTGGATGGAAAACGATTATTAGAGGGTAGAAAAACGAAGGGGAATATGAAAGAGGAGCAACAAAAGAATAAGAAAAAATCAGTAGTGATTAGCTCGGCTATGCCAGGATATACGTAGCGTGAGGTAAGGTTTAGCACTCAAATCCAATCCAATCCAGTCCAGTCCAGTCCAGTTCAGTCTAGTCACTGCTCCTCACGCATGCGCAGCATGGCTCTCCAGGAGCCACGCGAAGCGGCTATCAAGCGGCTCCGGTGCAGCGTCAGACTTGGCTACTGCGCAACGGAGGCGCACTGCTGGGCACAAGCCGGCGCCAGTGCGTCTGCCGCGGCTATGACATCAATCCTCTGGAATTCGCACACCGGTGAATGTCCAGACCCAATTTCCTACACACCCGTACTCCAATGCAGTCCAATTTTATCCAATCCAATTCAATCCTATCCAAGTCCAATCCAATCCAATCCAATCCAATGCTCCTCGCGCTTGCGCAGCACGGCTCTTCAGGGTCCACGCGAAACTGCTCAACCTCGGCCAGTGTAGCTTACGCTACAAAAGAGTTCATAGGTAGAACCTGTGGTGCCGGGCTTCAGCTGCAACAGCAGCTGCCTTCGCCCTCTCCGTCAATGAGCGCAGATCATGAAGGGACGAGTTGGCCAGGGACGCCTCCCGTGTCTCTGTTAAAACGGGGCGTGTGGCTTCAATGCAGCCCCAGGGCCATATCCGAGGACACGCCCAAGATGCGCGAAATACTTCTCTGCACTGCTGAGGATTTCAGTTCACGGTTGGCTGATTTTTTTCCACATTTATGTGCCCAACCCGACCCGTGAATAAAAGTGTTCACACAAGTGCCGTGGCTTCAGTGGCAGTCAAGCTCCTGTGAGGTACAGGAAAGAGCGTCGCCTTAAGCTTAGGCTGGAGACATGCTCTCCAAGGTTTGTGGGGAGGGGACGTGGTAGTCATGGTCATAAGCGGCGTGGCATGAGAAATCGCGCCGCCGGTTGGCCGCCTCGTTCTCTTCAAGGACCTCATGCTTTAGGGCCCAAGTAATGTTATGGTCTTTTTTATGAGGGAGGGGAGAAGGCCGCTGAAGCGCTTTGGAATTCTTTCTGCTGCCAGGAGTCGCACAGCCCGTTGCCAGTCTGCTATGGTGTTGAGATTGCGGCTGGGGACGGAGACGGAGAGATAACCGTATCACTCAAACCTCAGCTTCCCCTGTTCCAGTGTGAAGGAGGCTCATTTAAAAGCTCTTTCCCTGCCGAGGAACATGGCCAGCAGCCCACAATAAAGAGGAAACCGGCCAGGGCCAAGTTCCTTCATTGGAAATTTAAAGATAACAAAAATACGCTGTATGGTGATGCCTACATGTACGAGGGCAACGAAGCCACCATTGTAGTACCGTACAATCTCGATTAACGAGAATCGTTTAAACGTAATTGCCGCGTAAATGGAACACTAGCCTTTAAGTTGGTTGGTTGTTTATTCAGATAAGATAAAAACACTTTCGGTAATCAGAACTAAAATTTCCGCTTCGCCGTGCAAACGGGACCGTAAACGGAACTTCTTGTCCGACTCATTGCCATGAGCATCAGATTTTACCGGTTCCGGCTGTTTCATTTTTTTAACTTGATTGGCCTCGGGAGTCCCGTCTTGTTCGTAGTCAGCCATATTAGCGTGACGAATGCAACACCGCAGTTCTTTTTCCAGTCGTTCGGTCTCGATTCAAGACGTCGGGGTTACAGGGATCAGCTGCTGCCGCCTCGTTCGTGCCATCGTGGTACTATTCGTACTTCATCACTACGTTGCCGTCATCTAAACTCAGTGACTCGTAAACACTCGGCAAATTGAGGCCTCTGGCCTCCGTGAAGACGCAGTTGCAAGGACTTAAACAAAAATAACTGACGCCTTTTGTAGTGCACAGCGACTCATTGGGGCCAAATCAACTGCTGTGCCTAAACCTCATGTAGTTTACTTGCTTTCTGGAAAACTGCCAGCTATATTTTCAGTTCAGAGAGTTTTGTGCAATAGTATTAAAAGTATGGAAGTACATATATTTGCACTTTCACACATCTCTCTTAGTAAACGGAACTCCTGTTAAACGTAACTAATTCTTTCTTTCCCTTGAGGTTCCGTTTATGGAAAGTCTACTTTAGTGGACGACACAGAGGCAAGCATGGGGCAGGTAAAGTGATGCAAGCTTTCTAGCCTACCATCTGTCAGAAGCAAGTTGAAATTGTACTCAAGTGCTTGCGGCAGCCGCCGTATGCGCCATAAAAGAAAAACTGAATTTAACAACACTAAACCTAATTTAATATTTCTTTATTTTTTAACAAATCCTCAATTAAGTAAAATGCGTATTTAAGCAATTCCTTGCAAACTTCAGATTTGCAAGGAATTGCTTTGCGCGCGAACTTCAGGTTTGCGCGCGAATACACTTGCCTAATAAGCGCTTTTCCATCCAT
Organism: Haemaphysalis longicornis; assembly: GCF_048455015.1. Lineage (NCBI taxonomy): Eukaryota > Metazoa > Arthropoda > Arachnida > Ixodida > Ixodidae > Haemaphysalis > Haemaphysalis longicornis. Next base: position 3,890,928 of record NW_027526282.1, on the reverse strand, counting down.
CTATTGCCTCCACTTCAACAAAGCAGGCATGGACAAACGAAAGCTTGCGAGAAGTGTAGAAGAAGTGACGTAGTTTTTGCACCTGCACCGTAGGCCGCTGGCAACCGCGTCCTAGCAACGGAGCGGAAGGTCGGCCCGCCGAGGCCCAAGGTAACTGCGCTGCCCAGCCGGTAGCCAAAGGTCGGCAGGCAGAGACGAAGCAGACGACAGTGCAGCCGCGCATAGGTCGGCAAAACGGAAAGAACTCACTCAAACTCAATCACAATTTTTTTCGTTGACGCTGTACTCAATCAAACTCAGACTCAAAAAGCTCGTCTGTTCAAAAAATCACTCGTACTCACTCATCAAATACTCATTTGTAATCATACTCACTTGTACTCAAACTCATTTGTCCTCACGAGTATTCGTACTCAATCTGTACTCATGAGTACTGAATGTGTAATCATGAGTGCTCACTCTGTACTCATGAGTACTCACTCTGTAGTCATGAGTACTCAATCTGTACTCATGAGTACTACTCATTCTGCAATCATGAGTACTACTCATTCTGTAATCATGAGTACTCAATCTCTACTCATGAGTACTCAATTTGTGTTACTCTCGAATAATCAACTTATCTGCACTGTTGGCTAGGTCGTAATTCGAATGAAAGACTAAATTAAAAAAATAGAATGTTTGATTAGATAAACACAGTGTCGTGCTCAAGGGAGCTCGGGGCTTGTCGGTGCGGCCGTGGCCGTAAAGTGCGGTTTTCTGCGTGTCTTCGGATGGCAGCTTTTGTCGTCCGTTTTCGTTTCCGGGCACGGTGATACTCTCCTAATCGTGCTCCAAATCTGAATTGTGCCTGCCTCCAGGCACAATGAAGCGTTTCCGTAGATTGACGTCCGTTCGTAACCAGATCACTGTCCGCTTATTCACAGATGCTCGATGCTGGCGTGTGTTTTTTGTTGTTCCGAACACTAGAAACTTCGTTAAGGGGGTGTTCGTCTCGTTGAGCTTCGGTGAATTTCAAATCTGCTATATTTTATTTTGTGTTGGCCGTGGGATTAAATTCGTCAGACCTGAACTTGACAGTGTTTACGGCGTTGCGTTACTCGCGCCGCTTCCGTCGGCGGTTGCGTTCGTGTACTAGCTCGTCGCGTGCTTGATACATGTCGGGGCGTAGACGTCCGGTTTGTCCGGTGGCGAGCTGCGCTGTGTAGGGATGGCATAGTTCGGCGCGTTGAGGACGTTGCTTGAATGGACCTCTCCCGGGGTACGTCACGCGGCGGCCGTGACGTCACGGCGAGCGCACGTGCTGGGTGTGGCCGGGAGGGTGGTTGGCAAAACATTCGGACCCGCGCGCGGCGCGTATGCAGTGAGGCTGCATTAGACGCGCGCTAAAGTGGCGTTTGTGTGTATGTGTTCGGTTTTCTGATGCCGGTGGGTTGCTGTACTCTCGGCTAAGCAAATCGTGCGAGCAAAATCAGCGGCATCAGGCTTTGCCGCGTCCCCAAACAGGTAAATTCGGCAGGTATTGTGGATGCGCGCAATGCGCCGAAGAGGCTAGCAGCACAAGCAGCGACATCGTCCGCTCTTACTCATAACAACGTTTCTCATTCTCGAACTTCTGCTGTTCTTCAAAGCGCAGTCATATCGTCTACATTGGCAGTCCGCGCTGATTACTGCCATGAAATGATGCTGTTTATTAACCATCTGCTATCATGCAGCACCCGCAGAAATAGTACCGGGGGTTGGGGTCAGATGGAAACTTTCTTGCTGGGAAATATTGTCATGTTTTGATGAGACAGAGTACTGTTTAAAGATACAATGAATGCCTGACCTGCTTAGCTACGCGAAATAAATGTTTCGAAGAAGTATCCGCGATAGCCGCCTGCTATCGCGGATCGACCACGACAAGTTTGGTCGTATGGGGAGATCTGTTCAAGACGAACAAAATTCATTGCTTGTAAATGCAATAAAGTTTTACCTTGATCAAAGATATTATGCCTTAAGGACGCGGCAAAACTGATATGCTTGCCGTGCTCACATGCATGTAGCACCATGCCTTCGGCGTGAGATGGGCCGCTCACGCGTCTCGAAAAAACTCGATATCTCTTGGCCCTAAGCGAACGGACTCAGTGAATGTATTCTTTTGTTGCGGCCTCCCGACGCCGGCGAATTCAGCGGGTGTACAAGGACACTAACTTTAACTATCATGAAATAATGAGTACCGATAATTATTTCAGTGCCACTGTCGCAAGCTATACGCATGCATACAATATGTGGCTGCTATGTTACTCTCACAATGGCGATGAGCCGTTTCGCGATTTTACTGGGGAAAAATGTAACAAAGCAATCGGTCACCTACGCATGAGCACGACATCATCGCGATAATTTTATTTGAATAATTTTTGGTTTTTGCTCTTTATATTTTTGTTTCGTTGCTGCTAATTTTACTTTTTAATCTTTTCATGCTTTACCTTTCCTTTCCCCCCTTGACATGAAATCGTTCGTAAGCCACTGTATCCGGGTGACGCAGAGATACCAAGAACAGGGAGCGTATAAGCTGCCTGAGGCACTGCGCTCAGCTTAAGCGGACCTCGAAAACAACAATGGATGAGCTTTCCTTGGTATGTGTCCTAACATAAAGCATCATAACAAAACATTCCTGGAACGCGTCGCAAATGCCCCAATCTTCAGAATGACTCGTTAATGCTGTTCTGTCACGCACTGATTGTCCGAAAGCGTCACTCGTCATATACGAAAGTGTTGCGGTGGTTGTTGGTGCAGAAAGCAACATGGAGGTGCGAAGTCAGCAGCTAGGATAGCTAGACCCCCACCTGTAATGTAGGCGGCCAGCGACGGCCCGAACCATCGGCACATCATTCCTTTCGGGCACCGCGCAGCCAGGCCGGGCCGGCGGCGCAGGCGCGTTCTGCCAACCGAAGCCGCATTTCGCGGCCGCCAGCAGGCGCCACCCGTCGCGCACGTGCGCTTCGTGACGTCACGGTGTTTACATACAGGGAGAGGTCCATTGACGTGTGCGTTGCGTATGGTGCCGGAGCCGATTGGCTTTTCGTATAGTGTGCGGTAGCGTGGCGTTTTCGTAGGGTGGCATGGCTGATCGGTCAAAGTCGTTGCGGCTCCGTGCTCGCAGTCGCCGTGGTTGTTTCGGAAGTGAAACCGTTGTGGTGGGAAAGCGGGCGTAGTTCGTGCCGTCCGTAAGGTCCCACATTCCTTGGCGTCGCAAGCGTGACTTCATCGTTAGGGCATTCGATGCCTTTGTCTGGATCGGGTTCATTCGTTGCCGTTCTTGCTGTGTCGTCGCTCAAGCCCTCGTCTTTTGCCCGTTGTTTCGAGAATGCTATAATCGCTATCTCTCCCATACAAGCAGGTTCCGTTCGTCCCGAGTCCGCTTGCTCGCGGTTGCGTCCTCTTGTACAAAATGGTGTTTATCGTGTGAGTCTCGGTCGGAGCGCGGGTGCCGGGGATCTTGTTCGTTCTGGCTCGGACATGCCGCATGCGCTGGCCGTGTCGTTGCTCATTGACGGACCTACCTGCACGAGTGTTATGTCGTTCGTCCGCTAGACTCGGGCTGGAGCAGCGGGTGTCGGAGAGCTCGTACGGTCCGGTAGGGTAGAACCGCGTGCGCTGGGTCTTTTGTTGCTTGTGGCCAGGTGATTTCTGCGGTTGTAACATTCGCTGACCAAGTCTGGATAGCAGCAGCGGGAGCGGAAGATGTCTCGAATAGCAGTTTCCTCCGTGTGTGCTGGCTTGGCGACGTTCCGTGCGCTGTGCATTTCGTTCACCGTGGTCAGCTCCACTGGTTCAAGTTGGATGTCGTTCGTCACCTCTGGTGCGTTTCGTGCGTTGTGCGTCTCGTTTTATCTAGGAAACTCCCCTATAATTGGTGTGCGGTCGTTCGCCACGTATGGTGCATTTCGGGCGCCGTGCGTCTTGCTTGCTTGTCGGGGCCATGTCCACAAATCCGGATGTGATGTCGTTGGTTGCGTGGACCGGCGCCGGGACAGCACGAAAGGGGAACGGGCGAAAGAGGAACGGACGACACTGCAATACCTCGCGCTACGCAGCGCGAAGTTGCAAGTTTAACGACGCAACCGCCACAAGTACTCCCTCCCTGATGTCTTTACCTCTTGGCTAAGGCTTGCGTGTTCGCCGATCCACACCGCAGACCAAAACGATTATTTGGACCGTGGTCCACGCATCACGTGATAGGACGTCACCAGTTCTCGCGGACCGCCGTTGGACCGCGCAGGACCGCGGCCTTCGCGGTCCAAATATTCGCCGAGGCTTTTTGTTCCGCAGTCTCGACGGCGGACCGCGACATCAATCAGCGTGGTCTGACAGCGGCCGCGTCGCGTGGGCGGAGCCGCGTCCAGTTGCGCCAATAGAGAACAGCGTGGGAAGCGCGGCTGTTTCGAAGCGCTCGAAGGAGCCTGTCAATCAGCCGCGGTTGGATAAGCGACGGGCTAGGCTTACAATAGCGACGCATATTTCATTCGCGCTTTTTCTTGCGAGTCCTATGACTCGTACTAGTGCGATGCTAACCATCATTATCACTGTATTTCACGCATGTGGACCTCAATTTAGGGCAGAGTTCGGTTCCAGCGAGCGGTGACGAGCCGTATGCAGCCCGGATCGCCCCGCCGTCGCCGCTCGTCGTGTCGCCTTCGTGCGAACGACGGCGGCGGCTGCGTGAGCACGCCCGCCCGGCTTGCATGCGGGTGTCCGTTATTGTGGGGATGAAACGTTTCTTGCAGGCTTGTGCGTTACAACATGTTGTCGCGGCCAAACGGCGCCTGCGTTCAACCTTCTAGCTTGTGAGTTCAGACGGTCGGCCATTAGCGGTCCGCTCAGCCGGCCCGCCGTGTGGATGCGCTCTGCTTTGGATCGGAACGCGGCGGACCGTGACGTCTCATCACGTGACCGATTGGACCGCGAATTCGGTCCATCGTGTGTATCGGGACGCAGGGAAAGGCGTCAGGGTGGCGCGCCGCTTTTTCTTTCTTTCTCTCCAGGGATGCTATCACGGTGCCAGGAAAGGAGCTGAGACCAACAGGCAATGGGATGCCTCTCATTGGTCCATGGCGTGGGTTAACCGAGGTCAGCAAAACAAACAAACAAAAAAGCGGATTTTTCGCCGCCTTGTGCCGCCGGTTGCACACCCTTTCTTTTTACTTTCACGCTCGCGTTCCCGGTTCCGGCGCGCCAACGAGGCGGCTCAGCGAAGAGGAGGAGTAGGAGGAGGCAAAACGTTTTATTGAGCAAAAAAGACAAGGTGGGTGGCGTCGTCAGTTCAGGAAGCCGCGCGCTTCCGCAACCCGGGTGGCCCGGTTGATCAGGCGTTGCTGGTCCTCCGGGTGCAGGCTGGTCAGCGCGCGTTCCCACCGCTCAGGGGATGGGGAAGGAAGGGGATCGGGATCGTGCGGGCAGAACCATGCAAGATGGGCTGTTGTGGCGCGGAGGTTGCAGAAATGGCAGAAGTAGGAGAATGTGGTAGGGGAGATGTGCGACTGTACGGTACAGTTGAAGTGTGTGCCTGTCTGTAGCCGGGCCTCGGTCTGTAGCCGTACGGGCCTCGGCTGTAGTGAGCGACGGGTGGGGAGGGGGGTAGTGGAAACGAGTGTGGCGGTAGTGGGCAAGCAGGTCGGTGTAGCTGAGCGGCAGAGGGTGGAGGGATGGTGCGGATGCCAGTTCGTCTGTCCTTGGACGGGAATCCCGGAAAATGAGTTCACGGGGAGCGACATGTGCTGCCTTATTCCCTGGTAGGAAGGCATGCCCAGGTGTCCACACTCTCTGGATGGTTGGGGGAGTCTTGAGGGATTGAAGTATCTTGAGAGCCTGGTAGGGAATGCGGCCAAGGAGGTAGTAGCGGCAGGCCTGCTGAGAGACTGTTAAGATGGTGAGGTGGCCCGTGCTTGTAGTGGTGGTGGCAGCGAAGAGGGAAAAAAACGCCCTTCTGATGCATTTCTGATGCCGCGCTCTGGTGTTTTTTTCTTACTTTCATGACGTACAGTTCCTGTAATAGCTCGAAAGCGCGGCAACGTTTTAATCGTTGTGTGTTCCGCTATACATATAAATAATGCACTGTCGACGCCGGTAGCGTCAGAAAGGGCACGGCTGTTAGCCAAGCTTGTGTGGCTACGGTTCCGTGTATAATTCATGTCTGTAAATAAGAACTCCCGAGACTCCATGTGTCACCGAAGCGCGCGGGGTTGTAGCCTGAGACTTTCACTTTCATATCACTTTCGTATTTATGTCTGGGTTCAAATATCCCTAATGTTATTTTTGCTGAACAAAACTCATAAATAGGAAGCATGGTACCAGCTTTAGTAGCGAGGGAATAGTTTGCCAATCTGAAGCGCTTGATTAAGGATTCTTTTAACTTTTGGCCGAGCGGCTGAATCGCGGGTCAGTTGGCCAGTTGTAGAGAGGGCACATTATGTACATAAAGCTACTTAACGGTGACGCCAGTAGCTCCCATGTATACAGCGGGGCGTGATATTAAGTTGCAATAATAAATTATCTTTATGACAGACACAGACAGGCAGACTGACAGGCCAACATTTTCGTGCTCAAGTGGCCCAAGAAAGGCTATCGTCTTTAAAACCAGCTGGAAAGAGACGTTGCCGCCACTGTTCCGCATTTGGCGAACATTGCGCAACCGTACCCCTCCCAACCACTGCCAGCCCGCAAAGTAACAGATAAACAGAAAGACGAAAACCGGCTACCGCGCGAAAAGCCAAAGAGGGAGAGAGAGATAGAAATGACCTTTATTGCGTTGTCCGGCGGGGAGTGCGGGTCAGGCCACGCAGGGCTTCGCGTCACCCGTCTATCTACCTATTCTAGGTATCGGGCTGACCTCGAAGCAATGGGCCTGGCCTGCGGTTCGGGCTACTAGGGGTGTCCCCGCCCCGCCCCCTGTCACCGTTCCCGAGGGAAGCAATCGGGGGGGGAGCGCGGGTCCTCCTTTCGCCGTTGCCGCGCCAGAGCAGCCTCGAGCCGCTGGACGGCCCTGAGTTGGAGTCCGTGCCATCCGTGCTCCGTAGAGCCGATCATGTCGCGAACGTCCGGTGGGAGGCCGCGGCCTCCGTCACGCGCATAGTGTTCTTCGCAGCCCCACATGAGATGGGCAAGGTCCGCGGGCACTCGCGCACACACACTGCACTCACTTCGTTCGTAGAGGTCCGGGCACACGTGGCGCGCGAGCGCCGGCGTAAGAACCGTTTCTGTCTGTAGTTGCCGCAGGAGCACTGCCTCCCCTCTCGTAAGCCCCAGATGGGGGGGCGGGAAGGCTCGTCTCCCGTGCCTGTACCACCGCAGCGTGGCGCCGTAGGCGGTCAGGGGCTCCACGTCGTCGTCGTCGTCTTGCTGTTCTTCTCTGGGCTCGGAGGGGGGTCGGGCGAGGGGGGGAGGCGCGGCCTAGCACGTGGCGAGGTCACGAGCCGCGGCGTCCGCCTCTTCGTTGCGGTTGCGGTGGCCGTTGCGCAGCTCCCGGCCCGCGTGGGCGGGGAACCAGCGGATGCTCGTGCTGTTCGCGCGGGCTCCCTCCCCGATGCTGGAGAGGAGCCGCGCGGTGCTCTTGCACACCGTGCTCCGGGCGAAGTTCGCTATCGCCGACTTGGAGTCGCTGAGAATGGTCGTCGTGCCCGGCCGGACCAGGGCGAGGGCGATCGCCGCCTCTTCGGTCTGGCGGGCGGTCGTGGCCCGCACGCTCCCGGCGCTGAGCAGTTCTCCCGTGTTGGCCTTCACGACCACCGCCATGAAGGTGTCGGGAGGTCCCGCAGCGAGGAAGGGACAGGAAAGGGGCGCTACGTGTCGCTGTGTCTATTTCCCTTACAGCACGGTCAAAAGCCCCACAGGTCTCACCTTAATCACTAATTTTTGTGTGCGTGTGTGTGCGGTTAACCAGAACGGCCGACACAAATTTGCTGCACCTGGCGACGCACCGACGGTGGGCCTGATTCGCGCCTCGCTCAAACAGCCCGCGGCAGACGTGCCGCGACTTGGCGGCACACAGCGCCTCCGAGTCTACTCTCCTTTTCCCATCGAGACGGTCGCACCAAATCATGCCACCGGCCCGAAAAAGACACGCAGCGAGTAGACCCTGGAGACGGCGCCGCTGAGTCGCCTTCCCTTTCTTGTCGTGGCTCGGCTGACGCAATCACTTCGCTTTCAAACTGCGGCCAGTGATACAGTCAAACCCAGCTATAACGAACCCGGATAGAGCGAATTATGCTATATATCGAACAAAAATAATTCAGTTGCGGAAATACATGGGAAACGTATTCCTTATAACGAAGTTCACATCCGATATATCGAACTCTGCGCGCCTAGAATGGCTGCCGAAATGCATGGTCTCGGAGCGGCGATTGAGATGTGGATTGGCCGCGACCACGGAGCAAGAACTGTTTCCGACGCGCGGGACTCACGACGGAACCCGCGCAGTCAGCGAGTCCGGACCAAGACAGCAGCATCGGTGAACTGTGGGAAGAGCTCCCCCACATTCCCGATGATGTCTCGAGTGAAAGCCGTCCGACGCCTATAATGAAGCGCTTTCGGCAGTCAATGTGCTCCGCCAATGCTTCTTAGATTTTGGAGGACGCGGACTCTAACTGGTGCAAATAATGTTTCGTGTAGAGAATGCTATGCTAGTTGAAGCCGCCAAAACGAAAGTGAAAATAAAAATCACCGCTTTTTTCTTTGCAAAGTAGGCAGTTCAGGCGGAAAGTAGCTTTAATACTTCCAATAAATGGATTATTTTGGGTTTGGTAACGGCTACTTTACTGTGTTCGTTTTTGCATGCGGGGATGGTGGAGTTGAGGAGGGGGAGGGGGCTCCCGCGGATTGCGAACTTGTAACGATAAGTTCGTTATTGCCGTGTTCGGCTATATCCAACTATTGGATATATGGAACTAATCGCGGTGCATATTGCCATTCGCTGTAAACGGGTTTGACTGTAGTCCTGATTGGAAAGATTCGAACAGCACGCGGCTGCGGCAGAACCCCAGGAGTATAAAACCAGCACTGAAGCAGCGGCTGTGCGGCGGCATTTCATTCGAGGCACTGAGTTGAGAAGTGCTATCGCCTTTGCGGGAGCCATGTAACGCTCTTGCTACCTTTGTATATAGTATTGTATATAAATGAAGCTTAAAATCACCGTCGGCTCGACCGCTCTGCTCTGCGCCGCGTCGATGGGGGACTGAGCAGGGCAACGTCGCAACAGTGGTGACTGAGCAGGACTGGCCCAGTCCCAACAGTGTGTGTGTGTGTGTGTGTGTGTTCGGGGGGGGGGGGGGGGGGCGTGGAGAGGGTATCGCTCGCAGTCGAGGGCCGCAGGGCAGCCAGTTGCTTCCGGTGCTTGGCAGCCGTTACAGCAGTGTCGAACTGCGCTGCCGTGCTTCGTGTACTCGAGAACAAAGTTTGCAGACGCGTTTTTCGGAGGCAGGATAGCTTGCACTGACGTCACTGTATTGCCGTGTTGGTGGGTTGGTTGCACAGTGGAAATCTGCAGCTCTTATCTCAAGCAGTGCGGATGAAGCTAACAGCGATCGATCAAAAAGTGCGGTGGCGTCGTTATGTGCAATACACATGTTTTACGAGACGTTCCAAGACGCGAGCTTAAGCGACAATCCCGGCGTCTGGCGTTGGCATTCATCATTTCAAAACGATTCCTTCATGAGGCCTCCCACAGTGCGAGCTTAAAGGGACACTGAAGTGATATGTAAACATTGCGGGATTACTTTCGCAAATTGTAGTCCGGAGTCCCCAGGCCATGTTTCGACCACCCTGGGCGCGTTTACGCGATTTTATTCAGTAGAAAAATTAATTCGAAAATGCTGTCCTCCTCTCTTTACGCTCGCCCATTTTCTGCGGCGTTTTCGTGTGACGTCAGGAGGGGATGAGCTGGCAATTGGCTGCACTGCACGGCTCCCCGGCCTTCAGACAGAGTCAGTCGGCCCAGCGTTTCGTCCGCCGGCCGCCGACGGGTCGTCGCAATTCGTTCGCTCAGTTGAAACGAAGCCAGGACACGCTTGTGAATGGTAGAAGTTGCCTTTCTTTACTTGGTTAGTTTGTACACTGTATCTAGCTCCAAGTCAAGGCCGCTTCACACAAGCGCTGCGCACAAGCGCACATGCGACGCTTCGCTGACTGGTATGCCAGTAGGAAAATATAAGGCCTCTTGAAGGCGGGAGAAGAGTCAGCGAAGTCAATATAGGTACCAAGGAAATAAAATCAACTGATATTTTTACCGTACAGCGTAAAACTAGGGTGCGGGAAGCACTTTTTTGCGCTGGGCGAACAACCACAGCGGTCAGCAGCACGACTACGCATCTGCGAACGCTTTTCCGTCTACGAAATGCAATTGGTAGACGTGAGCTAGTGTGGAAACTCGGGCGACGCTTACTGCACGAGCGCAATACAACAAACAGTCACCTAAGCTGCTTGAAATGCCAAAACTAAATAAAAGTGTAAACTGGTTGACAATATATACCCTATATTATCGCTGCCTCCAGATGCCCCCTCCGTGGCCGAGCGGTCTGGGGTGCTAGATTTGCCACCGCAAGTATTTTGCAAGTCACGAGTTCGAATCCCCGCGGGTACTTGCGTTTTTTTTTTTTTTTTTGTAAGTTAACTTTTTCGTTTTTCGCCGATGTTTTCTATATTGAGTTCACCTTTTTTTGGGCCGCAATGTTCATGGCTCCACGAACTAGTTCACAAAACGCGCGCAGGCTGGCACTGGCGCGCTAGCGAGTTCTCGTTGGCGTGCTGTTGCCATAAGCACCGACTGCTTGCAGGCAGTGGGCACAGGCCAGAATGAACAGATCCTTGGCCTGGTGCGAACACGCTTTTTACGACACAGGCATGAGGGAGGCAAGCTCCAAATATGGGGGAAAAGCGCATGACATTTGGGCGTCTGCGGGTACGCGGAGGGCGTTCATGCACTGCGTGGGTTTCCGCTAGTGAATGCTACGATTCCAATCCGTCCTAGGAGTCTTATCTTTATGCATTTTTACAGCTGACAACATGGCAGAAGCGCGGTACGATGATTACTGAGTTATTGAGAATGCCCATCCAACAACGCCAACGGTTGTGTTTTACAGAACCGAAACCGAAACCGAAACTTGTTTGGTTGCTCACCTTGGGCATCGTCCAATCACGGTGCCCGCTCCTCCTAACGTCACAGCTTTAGTTGGTGCGGCCGCCGCAAACCGCGCATGGTAGTTTTTCTTCTTTCGCGCTTTGTAAAATAATTACCGATTTGTCAACCGAATAAACGATGAAAAGTGTGCTAATTTGAGCCAGTCTACGCAGTGCAAGCAAAAACGGGAGCTTGACAAATTCACTTCAGTGTCCCTTTAAACTCGGCAGTAGCTGCTAGCGAGGGGTGGTCGCCCGCCTGTAAACAGTAGTGAAGGTAGGGGAATAACAACCACCGAAATTCACCGTCATCGTCAGCGCCGTCATTACACGGTGGCATAAACGAGAAGCGGCGAATGGGGTTGCCACTCGAAAGTAAAGCCATTCGAAAGCAAAACACTCCTCCAGCGGCAAGATGCCAGAGCTCTTCGACAAAATATGCGAGGCTAAACAAGGCGTCGCACGCGTTCAACTGGATATTATGATGTCCGATTCACAACTCACAAACGTGCTTAGGTGTACTCGGATATTTTGTTTCCATTGCTGGGGCAAATTCCACCACCGCGCCTGTACGGTGGGGCTATATGCTCACTTGTAAATGGCACTACACGAGACCATATTACTAGCGAACCAGAGCAAAATGTTTCAAAACGGGAACCTAATAAAACCATATGGGCGCACGTACATCAGCCAAATTTTCGCTTGAATACTCAAGCGGAATGATGCGGACAATTTCGATGAGACAAACGTTACAAACCACGCAGTCGGTTTGACGCGAGTTACATAAATTAACTGCGACCATTGAAATGAGCGGTTTGGCTCACGAAACGACTACACAGCCTGACATGCGTCTACGGAAACTTCTGAAGACCGAAAAAGATGGTCTTCAGTACGCCTAGTGCGTGCATTGTTAGCAGCCTCCACCGCCTCTCCCCTAAAACAACTGGAAGGGAGCAGGCGCAATGAAGCCGCTACGCGTTCACAGGCCGCGTCAACAAAAATAACTGCGGCAGTCAACAAGTGCCATAGGAGCAGATTAACTGCGGCCGCGTTTCCCGCCGGGCCCTCACCCCCTCGCTTTCCCCTCTTCACCGTGACCCCTTTGCAAGCGACCGCCGAGAACCGCTTACAGCACCAAACAGGGACCGGGAAAGGGGGGAGGTGCAGTTTTCGTTGTTTAATTTTGCCATCCTTGACAGTTAAGCGGCACCGCTAAATGTTTGCGACTCGTACACGCGCGTCCAAACTCGAGCTCGTGATAAAACTTGTTTGCACTAAATACTGTACTCACGAGTGCACATACTCAAGAGTGCAAGCACTCGCAAAAGCACTATTCATGAGTATTGTACTCATGAGTACTGTGTACTCATGAGTACTGTGTATTCACGAGTACAGTGCACTCATGAGTACTCATACTCATTATACTCAAACTCCTGAGTACTCATACTCATAAATGCTGTACTCATGAGTACTCATACTCATGAGTAGTGTACTCATGAGTACTGTACTCACGAGTAGTGGACTTACCCCTGTACTCACTCGTCATTGTACTCAATTTTCTTCTGGGTGTGTACTCACTCATCATCGTACTCACTCGTGAGTTTGAGTACAAATGAGTACAAATGAGTATACTCACGAGTGAGTACGCCGACCTATGAACTGGAGCGAGCAAAGGCGGAGGAGGTGACGCGTGCGCGTAAAATACAAGCATAAAAGCGCCGCTTACCAAAATGGCGTTACGGCTTCAGTAATAGTGACGTCAGGGCTTCTCCCAAGCTTTTCTTTACTCCTTGGAGGTAGGGGTGCTCGCACCGCCCGGTTTATGAAGCGGAATTTCGAAACCCGTGTGTATTGAAGAACTCTCTGTAGAGATGTATTCTGAGACTTTGCAGCGACCGAAACTCAGCTGACAAGGCGTTGAAGTTCGTCGTTGGCTCTATGCATGACGATGAGGACACTTCCACTACGCACTTATCTCTCAGCTCTTTTCAAAGATAACCTTCTTTCTTATTCGTGAGATCTGGCTCAGAGATGACACCCTGTGACCTGTACAGTCTGCGGTGAGATGTGACCTTGGTGTTCAGCAGATCGGCCATGAAGGTTTCATTGAGGAGGTTTGTGGCATGTTTCTCTCTATTGCTGCTCCTAGGACTTAGCCGGTTCTGAGTTCTCTTTTTTTTTGCTTTGTATGACTTCCCAATGGTGATCTTGAGGAGTTTTAAAATCATCAATTCGGTCTGCGAGGCTGATCAACTGATTCGATCACATGAAAACAAGTGTAGTTGTCGAGATTGGGGCAGATAATGGCGGGCACTTGGTTAACATTTGTTGAGACGGATAGGACACATGGCCGTAGTTTGGGAAAGAGAAGAAGTGAAGAGGAGAAGGTGATGGCGTTCAGTCAGTCTTGGAAGAAAGAATTGTTTGGTGCAGCCTGTTACAGGAACTGTTCATTTGTGGAGCGGGGTTTTGGGTTTCCTTCGTGTCGTATAAACATCAGGGACCGGGTAGAGTCCTTTGGGGTTACCCTGGTACCTAATAAGGTCGCGGGGCCCTTTCCCTCGTTGACAGAGTGGAACGGGGCTGCACAAGGCACCGACGGCCCCCCGTATGCGCATTCTCTCTCTTCGCCTTTCAACTATGCCACAGCAGGTTACGACGTGAGCGGGCAGCTCGCGGTCCGCGTTGCCGCCAAGCAGCCAACATGAATATTCAAGGTGCTTTGTGCGCAGCTTTTCGATAGGTCTTTTCCGGTTTTGGATAGTTGCTATCTCAGTTCGCCTATCGTTGACATGCGGCTTACGCGCAATGTGACACTGCACTGCCAACCACATTCAGTTCCCCATCCCAAACTTCAGCTGTACAACTCAACTGAAACGGTAAGGTGCTGCTTTAAGTGCGTAGTTGTCATAAGCGGTCGATGGATTGATTAATTTAGAAATTGACTTATTCTATTGGCACTCCGCACTCCGGGCGTTACGAAAGGGTAGTGTGTGGACACGAACCTTGAAGCTCAGTTCCTTAATGGTGTCGAACGTCATGGTGCGCTCTGCGTTCTGGTCGTAGGCGAGCGATGAAAAAACAGCATCGTCGTACTTGTAGTTCTTCCTCAGGCTGGTTTTACCAAGAGGAGTAGAGCGGTCGCAGGCCTGAAGAGAACAAAACGAGCACGTAAGTTTTCTGTTTCGGTCATGCTGCACGAATGTATAGCATATTGTGAATATCTGGGTGCCCACTCGTAAATAAAAGGTAGGACAAGGACACCCGGTGCAGTATGGAACAGCACGCAGTGTATTTTCCGGCAAAACACGTTGCGAACCTGCACACGTCAGTTCATCTCCGTAGTATACAATCGGTTGTAATCACAACTATTGAGTGTGATACATCGACAACTTAATGTCTTTAAAAAGTTTTTTTCGCGCCAACCGCTCCCCCGTTCACGCTCAAAGTTTTACACCAGGGTCGCAATTTGTGGTTCCTTGTTTTACAAGTACACGAATGGCACTTGCCTGCTTATTTAAAAAAACAAATAAAACAATTTTTGCCCATGGGAAACCTGGGGCCATCTTGGCGTCCTTGACCGCCGTTGTAGTGTGGCGTTATATCGGGAATCCGCAATTGAACACGCGATTCCGTTTCGCGGCAGCTTCGTGGGGCATCGCGTGTTTTGTTCGGGACAAATGCGTTCCAGTGCAATTCAAGTGGACGAGTACAAATGGGTAAATGGAAGATATGAAAGATAGGTGGGTGAAGGGGAGCGCTAGGTAGCCAGTGAAAATTTTAACTGAACAAGAAGAGCCTGTGCCGTAGCGTCGGGAGATGGGATGAGAGGAAGGAGTTTTTGCTGGAGGAGCGCTTTCAAGGTGGAGCTTTCTTGGCGATGGCGCCTGGGAGTCTTCACCGGAATCGTCCTCAACTAAATTACTCGCGCCAGATAACTCTCAGCTGCAAAAGTGCCAATTCGTCGCAATAAAGATTCGCCTGTGTGCACGCCTCGTCATGTGAATATATGATATTAAGGTTTCCCCGGAGTTTTCCCCGGTCATGTTCAGCGAAGTGTGGGCACGTCCACGGACGTCGGAATAGTGGCGGGAGGGGGAGCGATGGCTAGCCCTCTTTTACAGATGGAACAGCATGGCTCCCCAATTAAGGGACACGTGAAGACTGCTGCTGAGCCAATGACGGTCCACAAAAACACTCAGTTTAAATATCGGTGGCGCCGCTCACTAATTGAACTTTTTCGCTTTTGTGAACGGCCCCAAATCGCAAAAAACAGTGATTTTGACGTCACCCGTTTTCAGCAGATATATAGTTCAAAGGCCTTCGTTGAAGCCTTTGACAAGATAATATTCTCATATATTAGATGCCTTCGGTGTCAATCAAAGAAAGAACGGTGTATTGGCTTTGCCCTTTCAGTCCAGATGATAATATCATGATAATAGCCACCTTCACCTGACAGTATGACAAATACTACTTTAACGTTAGAGTCTAGGTTTCTTAGGGAAACCGTTTAGAAAACCTTGGTGTCCTAAGCGGTTTCCGCCAACCACATAATCACTCACGCTCTGACAAGTTGTCGGCAGTAATATGACAGTGCGGCTATGAATTACGAAATATGCATGCAACCGTGTCACACCACTGGAATTCCGTAGAATACTGCCACACCAAACCATCAGAAATAATCGGTAGAAAATTGAAGTAAATGATGCGTTGTGCATACACGTAGTTTAATATTGTAGCACAAGTGGTTCTCTTTCACATTCACCAAATATTAAACCGCAACCCTACATATTCACAACACTGGCCTCACAAGCACACTTTTAACGCATAGCATAACTGCTTTTATCAGCTATGTGTATTTGACTCGTTCGCTTTGTCAATACCCATCGTGTAAGCTTTCATTTGGTAGCAAAAACGTGCATCTCGCCGTGAAGTCACAAACAAGCTTTTTAAAGGTAAGCTTGCTATACCTCACTCATTGGCGTCGTTCGTTGCGGAAAACGCACTGGAGGAAAGCCAACTTTGTAACATGGTTTCACAAAACTGCTACTACTACTATAGTGATGATTATGATGATTAGCGAAGACACAGCAAGAGCCTCATAAAGAAACGCTTCTTGTGTTAGGAATCGAACCTGCCGGGTACCTCGCGTTATGAAGTCGACGTCTGTTCGACTGCGCCATCCCGACACGGTCGAAGCAGCCTGGTTTTTGGTCTTTCAGTGTAACTCAGGTAGCATGGGCGAAAGCTTCGCGTTTTAATCATCTTTCTAATAAATGAGCCATGAAGACAAAATACAAGTTGGGTTTATTAAAAAGACTGCTTAGTCCCGATAACAATGATATCAATATCATCGCAATCTTCGAACAAATAACGGAGATATTAGAGAAAATGTGTGAAGCAGTCGCGACCCATTAGCCAATTTCACGCAACTTTTCTATAACGTCACGGAACCTTGTTTGTGCGAATGGCGGCCGCCTAACTGACCTGTCGGGACGACACATGACTGGACGTCTGTAATGAGGCCTCTAGTTCCATTTGACCTTGAATGCTAACGTGCTGTTAACGCAGTGAAAATTATGTTTTATTGTTGGCCCGTATGACGTCATTCTTGCTTATACACGTCACTGTGGCACCCAATTTGAAAGTTTCTAAATACTTCTTGCTTTTTTTCGTTAAAAACATCTTTTGGGGCTGTAATGGAGCTGAGTGAGATACTGAATCCTAGTTCTTTCAAATTACACGAAGTTGTATTTTCTCTTCATGGCTCCTTTAAAGGGGCACTGAAGTGATATGTAAACATTGCGGGATTACTTGCGCAAATTGTTGTCCGGAGTCCCCAGGCCATGTTTCGACCACTCTGGGCGCGTTTACGCGATTTTATTTAGTAGAAAAATTAATTGGAAAATGCTGCCCTCCTCCCTTTACGCTCGCCCATTTTCTGTGGCGTTTTCGTGCGACGTCGGGAGGAGCCGACCTCGCAATGGGCTGCGCTACTGCACGGCTCCCCGGCCTTCATGCAGAGTCAGTCGGCCGAGCGTTCCATCCGCCGACCGCCGACGGGTCGTCGCAATTCGTTCGCTCAGTTGAAACGAAGCCAGGACACGTTTGTGAATGGAAGAATGTGCCTTTCTTTACTTGGTTAGTTTGTACACTGTATCTAGGTCCAAGTCAAGGTCGCTTCACACAAGCGCTGCACAAGCGCACATGCGACGCTTCGCTGACTGGTACGCCAGTAGGAAATATATAAGGCCTCTTGAAGACGGGAGAAGAGTCAGCGAAGTCAATATAGGTACTAAGGAAATAAAATCAACTGATATTTTTACCGTACAGCGTAAAACTGGGGTGTGGAAAGCACTTCTTTGCGCTGGGCGAACAAGCACAGCGGCCAGCAGCAGAACTACGCATCTGCGAACGCTTTTCCGTCTAAGAAATGCGATTGCTAGACGTGATATATTGTGGAAACTTGGGGGATGCTTACTGCACGAGCTCAAAACTACAAATAGTCACCTAAGCTGCTTGGAATGCTAAAACTAAATAAAAGTGTAAACTGGTTATACATTATATACCTTATATTTCCAAGCCGCGCCGGACCGGTTTTCCGACAACCCGCGCCCCGCGCCGGCGGCCGCGACGGCCTACCGGACCTTGCTGCCCACGCTCCCGACCGGCAAAATGAGCGAGAACGCTGTATTCTTGCAAGCGGACCCTTGGGCCAGGCCGTACGGCATCGACGACATCGTCGCAGCGATATCTGCAGTGGCGGACCTGAAGACCATCACCAACCTGGGGCCCTTTCAGTTCAACCACGTGTGGATGGTGACCTTCAGGACTGAGAAAGAAATGCTGCAGCTGGCATCGCAAACGGAGATCAAGGCCAAAGGGAGGAGGTGCCTGGTCATCAACCCCAACCAGCAGGAAAAAGAGGTCAAGATCCATTGGATGCCGCCCAAAGCCCCGGACGAGCTGCTCACACGACAGTTCGCCCGCTTCGGCCGAGTTCTGCGCGTCGTTAGAGAATGGTGGCGCCGCCCCGGCATAGAGCACATGACCAGCACCACCAGGGTGGTGCACATCATCCTCAGGGAGCCCAACTCGCTCGAATCAGTGCCGCATCAAACCCTGATCAACGGGAGCCCTATACTGAACGACGTACCCGGGTGACCACCCATGTGCTTGCGGTGCCGCCAGATCGGTCGCATCCGGAGGTTGTGCACGACACCGTGGTGCCGCGGCTGCCGTTCGTTCGGGCATTCGAAGGCAGACTGCTCGCAGTCGTACGCAGCCAGGACCAGGCAACCTGAGGCAGCGCAATCTTTAGAAGAATACATGGATGCCGAAGAGATGGAGGCCATGTCTGCGGCACTGACACCAACCCCAAGCCCGCCGAGTGAGGAGGAGCCCTCCCCAGCGGCCCTCACCCACCCTCCGGCAGTCGAGACGAGCCGGATTACCGTAGCGTCCCACACTACGGCGGCCGGCGTTGCAATGGGAAAAGAGGGAGTGCCGCAGGCACACAACACCCTTTCCCCTCTGCCACAATGCAGCGACGGGGCCCACGAGAGCGGCGCGGCTGGCGAACTCAAGGAACCGTTCACCGAGCGCGATGCTGAGGCTTCCCCGACCGTTGCCCCAACCAACCCCAAGCCCACGGCGGACGGCGAACAGCGGAGTGAAGAGGTGAAAACCACCGATGTTGAGGGAGAGGAGGCAGCCTTCCTGAGCGACCAGCCAGGAGGGACCAGCTGTGACGACGCGGACGAGGAGCTCCCGACGAAGGCCGCCGCACCACCGCGCACGGGAGTTGAGACGCGACGGAAGGCACGCGGGAAACACGGCGGTGCAGCTACCAACAAGCCAAGCCAGGGAGACACCGGGTCAACAAACCTTGGGGGAAGCTCAACAGGCGGAAGGAGTTGAAAGCCCAGTCGGTAAGCACCTCTCTCACCATGACAGCACACGAGAACGCAGTAACGCTAGCCACGTTAAATATGGTGAGCCTAACCTCACATAACAGGAAACATTGGCTGGCAGACCTTCTAAACGAAAAAAATATAGACATGGCTTTTCTACAAGAAACCAAAATTGCCTAACGAGAGGACGCCCAAAATTTCGTACGTTTTTTGGCCATTAATTTTGGTGTTTTTAAAAACACCCTCACCCCTACGCGAGCGGGTGGAACCGCAATTCTAATCCGGAAGGATGATTTCGTAACCGTAATTGACTGCTAGCTGGCAAAGGACGGGCGTTTTTGTATTGTCGACATCCGGGTGGGAGGGTAGCTTACACGCTTTATGTGCGTTTATGCGCCGAATGACCAGGCGGCGCGTGCCGACTTCTTTTCTTGCATTCGGGACATTCTCGTGGTTCCGGGTCGCCTCGTCCTAGCAGGCGATTTTAACTGTGTTGTCAATGCCAGCGACAGAGCGGGTGCTCGGGGTGTAGTGGACCCATCGGCACGTATTTTGAAAGCTACCCTTCGCGAAGGTGACCTGATTGACGTGGCGCTGCTGCGCGGGTGGTCGACCACTCGCTTCACCCTGGTGGCGTGGCACGTCACAAGCTCGTTTAGATCGGGTCTACGTGACGGGTGACGCGCTATCACTGGTGACCGATTACACCGTCACCCCTGTCGCTTTGTCGGACCATGGCCTCGTAGCATGCTCCCTCAAAATCAGGCCTGAAATCAAAAAGGTCGGCAGTCGTTGGCTGATGAACGCTATGGTCCTTGATGACGCTGCCTTCGTCGACCGCAGAGCATCGACGCGGTGTCGTGGGAGCGTTTTAAAAAGCGCGTCAAAGGAGCAGCCATTGCAGTCGGACAACAGGAGGCGCGAGACAAAAAGGCGAAATGAAGTTGACTAGTAGAATGTATGCGCTCTCTCGTAGAAGCGGATGAGGAGAGACCGGGAGGGTTCGCCGAGGATATTCGCAGCGTCAAGGAAGAAATCCGGTCTGAGGTCGAAAAACGATACTGGGGGGCTCTTGTGCGGAGCAGGGAGCGGCGAGTAGTGTCCGAGGCACAGCCATCGAAGCTTTTCGGTGCTCTCGAGAAAGCAAGGACCGCCTCTAAAACAATTTCCGAGGTGAACCACTCCGGTAGCATTGCTAGTGGGAGCGGGGAGGTGGCGAATGCCTTCTCTGAGTACTACGGTAAGCTGTTTTCCTTGCGCTCGAAGCTTGACGATCCCCCACCGGACGTCCCTGGTGAGCTGCCCATTGTGCCAGAGGACGTTAGAGTCATAATAAACAGCCCGATAACGGACGAAGAGGTAAAACACGCGATAAAAAAACTGTCAAAAAAAAGTCACCGGGGCCTGATGGGATTGTTTCTGAATTCTACCAGGTATTCCGTGAAGAGATCAGCCCTGTTCTGGTATCTGTCTTCGACAATATCCAAAACCCAAAAGTGCTGGCACCTTCAATGCGGAACAGTAATTTGGTCCTTATACCCAAAAATTACGTCCAAGATATGGTACCGAATGTGGAAGATTTCAGGCCAATCAGTTTACTGTCGACAGACTATAATATCCTAGCACGTATCCTGACCCGACAACTCGAGATGGCCCTCAGTAGTGTGGTGGGCCCACATCAGACATGCCGATTTAGGGGCCGCTCCAGTAACACCAATTTGCATCGCATACGCACGGTCTGTGAGGTGGCAGAGTCAGGTACTTACCCCTTGGCTGTCCTACAACTCAACCTTAGAAAGGCCTTTGACCAGGTAGACGACACCTTTCTGTTCATGCTCCTTAGTCAATGTGGGATAGGAGATGCAATGGTAGATTGGATTAAGACCTGCTACACAGAAATGACGTCCAACATCATCATGAATGGGAAATTGGGGCCGCCAATCAACATTGGACGGTCGGTCAGGCAGGGCTGCACCATGTCCCCTATTCTATTCGCACTGTATATAGAACCTCTCTGCAGGATGGCAATAGCGTCCAAGTCGATTCGAGGCTTTGTTCTCGGAGACGAAGAACTAAAGGTCCTGGCCTACGCGGACGACGTCACCTTTGTGTGCACATCGAGAGAGCAGGCGGGGGAGGTTGTTGCACGGGCCGAAGAATTTTGTAGATTCTCCGGGGCTCAGCTAAATCTTTCGAAGTCAGAGGGAGCATGGCTAGGCGAATGGCTCACCAAACCCCAACAACTCTACGGAGTTCGATAGAGGGGGGCCATTACCCGCTACCTTGGGGTAAACCTAGATACCGGCGTGGCCATCGCCCCCCGGTGGCAGACGAAACTGGCGGCTGCTGGAAGGAACTTGGAGCCCTGCAGAGCGAGACATATTGCCCTCTTTTCTAGGGCACATGTTTGCAACGCCGTGGCATATCCGGCCATCTTGTACGCGGCCCGTGTCTCGGCTATTGATGCAGGCTCAGTGGCCTAGCTACACCGGTTGTTTGCGGTTTTCGTGTGGAGATCCACGTATGAACCCATGCGCCGCACTAACATTTTCTGGAGCGCCGAAGCCGGGGGTCTTGGGCTCGTTAACATGGAACTTAAACTGATTGTACAGAGATTTTTGTACTTCCGAGATCGCAGTGATGGCTTTAAGTTTCTCCAGGCGGTTCTCCAAACTGTGGACGCCCTACACCTGGCCCCTTGTCTCGTTACAACAGCAGAGCTCGCACATGACGCCCGTGCAACAGGCTTTTACAGGGAAGTGGCGGGGGCACTGACCCTCTTGCAGGAACTCTTCCCCTGGGAGTATTTGTGTGCAGTGAAGCCGAGGAAGCTCTACTGGGATTTGGTGGAACAGACCCTCCCACGCCCCTTGTACCGCTCCCCACCTTTAGGCCGCCTAAAAAGTGACGTCCTACGGCGTGTGCGGAAGCTCCCCGACCCAACAAGTTCGAAAGATTTCTTCTTCCGTCTGCACGCAGGGATACTCACAACTAAGGCAAGGCAGGAAGAGCGGGGTTTCTTTTTCCCTGGAGGGACCAACTTTCCGCTGTGCGGAAGGCGGGACACGGGCGAGCATGTATTCTTAGAGTGCAATACTGCATCGTATTTCTGGGACGAGCTGCAGTGCTCCTTTGGCACACAATGTCAGCTCACCTGGACCAACTTAAGGTTCTTGGATGCAGACACGGAACTCCCACAGCTCCGAGATTGCATCCACGTCATGGGACTCCACTCGATTTGGCGAGCAAGGCAGGATGCTGTTGAATGCGCCGAACACCGTCGGCCGGCGTGGAGGCATTTTGTTCAGAAGGCGCAGTGGGCAGTGGCCGCCCTTGACGGGCCTGACTCAGACTCCGAGTTGCGTGATGCACTGGCGCAGGGTTCGCGTGTCCTTTCAGAGTTTAAGGTAAAGGATCGGAGGAGATGGGACTCAATTTGATGGCTAGGACCGGGAAACACTCCTGCTCACCCCCGCTTGCCCAGAACCCCCTTCCCCTCCCTCCGCTCCCACCCCATTCCCTTCAAGCGGTGCACAAAAGGCACCGTCATCCATTTGACAACGTTCGTGGTGGTGTAATTGCCGCCCGAACTCTGCGGCTGTGCCAGCATTACGATTCCACTAGCTTACACTTGCCGGCAGAACATGCTTACGCCATGCTAGCGTAAAGGCCGAAAGCGCCTATTTTTCTGCATGCGTAAAGCTGCTATTGTGCACAACGAATGCCCTGCAATCATGTGATGTGATCCTGTATATATCTCTGTAAATAAAGTGTTTGTTATTAAAAAAAAAGCTCGCCCGTGGCCGAGTGGTTTGGAGCGGAAGGTATGTCAGCGCAGGTGTTTTGCAAGTCACAAGTTCGAATCCCCGCGGGTACGTCCCTTTTTTTATATCAGTTAACTTTTTCGTTTTCCGCCGATGTTGTCTATACTGAGTTCACCTTTTTTTGGGCCGCAACATTCATTGCTCCACGAACTAGTTCACAGAACGCGCGCAGGCTGGCACTGGCGCGCTAGCGAGTTCTCGTTGGAATGCTGTTGCCGTAAGCACCAACTGCTTGCGGGCAGTGGGCACAGGCCAGAATCAACAGACCCTTAGCCTGGTGCGAACGCGCTTTTTACAATACAGGAATCAGTGAGGCAAGCTCCAAATATAGGGAAAAAGCGCATGGCATTTAAGCGTCTGCGGGGACGCGGAGGGCATTCATGGACTGTGTAGGCCTCGGCTAATGAATGCTACGATTCCAAGCCGTCCTGGGAGGCTTAGCTTATGCATTTTACAGCCGACAACATGGCAGAAGCGCGGTACGATTACTGAGATACTGAGAACACCCATCCAACAACGCCATTGGTTGTGTTTTACAGAACCGAAACCGAAACCGAAACTTGTTTGATTGCTAACCTTGGGCATCGTCCAATCACGGTGCCCCCTCCTCCCAACGTCACAGCCTTAGTTTGTGGGGCCGCCGCAAACCACGCATGGTAGTTTTTCTTCTTTGGCACTTTGTAAAATAATTACCGATTTGTCAACCGGATAAACGATGAAAAGTGTGTTAATTTGAGCCATGCTACGCAGTGCAAACAAAAACGGGAGCTTGACAAATTCACTTCAGTGTCCCTTTAAGAAAGGGGCTTTGCTTCTTTTACTGTGCTCTCCGGCATCTGTGATGCTCAATGAATATTTGGTTGTATTTGATTTGGTTCTGTGTTGGTGGGTTGGTTGTGATTACTTATGTATACTAATCATTGTAGCACCGCTGTAAGGACCCTAAAAAATAATAAAGAAAAAAATGATCGCAATGATATTTCAGTAGCAACAACAATAATAATGTTGACACGGTATTGATTGATGAAATCGGTTTATTTACAGTGATTTGATCCAAAAACAGCCAAGCGAACAGACCGGGACGCGTATTGCGTTTCCTAGTCAGTACAGCCAGCCGTCCCCTGAGCTTGCTTATGGGGGTATATCACAGTATAAACGTACCTAAAGCGTACAAAACCGGCTGAACTTAAATAAATAACAGCCAAAACGGACCTGCAATGGTTAAAACTGTGGTGTAGAAAAATATTCAACAGAAATAGCCGAAACCGACTTAAAAGGGGAACCCCAAAGAAACGTAGGAGAAGCAGTAGCTGAAACTGACCAAAAGGACATAAAAATACCCGAAATCCCATTTATAATGCAATAAGATGTCATAAATATATTGTATGCGTGCTAACAAATTTTAAGATTCAAATATGACAAACCCTTGAAAATGAAAAAAGAAGCGGGAACGAGATTTGCACACGGGTTAGGACGTTCGCTTCGGAGGAACGGAACTACTACACTGCGAGACCCAGCGATTTAGTTGAGGGCTACATGCACGTGGACATAGCTTCAAACACGCCCCTAGATGGCGCAATGCATCACTTGGCTGTTCTGACTAGGAAACGCCTATACGCGACCGGGACGTGGCCGGCACAGTCACCACCTCAACCTTCTCTTCTACCAAAACCACAGCGGGCTAGGCCAATTCCTTTCCGTTAGAAACCCGGGAGACAATATCCTTCGTAGAAGTAGGACTTGATTGCTGGCTAGTTGGTTCATGATTTGAGAAGGAATAAGTTTGCGCAGAAGACGAGGACTAAGAGACGAGAGGACAGGACGGACGCAACTTCCAACTTTATTTTGCGTGAAAAAGCACGACACAATATATATCCCCACCGGTGTCCCCCTCTTTCCTATCACCATTCGTCCCACCCGATAAGGCGTAACAAAAATCTCAAATCAAATACAACAAACAAAACAAAAAAGGGCGTAACATAACAGCACCAGATAGCAGATACGACTTTGTACGTCTTCCAAAAACCGTGACGCACATTAAAACAAAGATGATCGAGTAAAATTAGAGCCAAAAGGGCGTAAAAACTCTAAGAATAAGATGACATGAAAACACGGGTATGTATAAGAATCGAAGTGAAGAGCAACACAGCTCGCGTTTGCTAGACTTATGAGCAGTTAAAACCTTTATGCCTTTATTCTTTCATGCTTGATTTAGGGTTGGTACATGTTAATGGAAAAAAAGCGTGTGCAAACTCGAAGTTTGATTTGTTTTAACTGCTCATAAGTCTAGCAAAGGCGAGATGTGTTGCTCTTCACTTCGATTCTTATACCAGTGTTTTCATGTCATCTTATTCTTAGAGGTTTTACACCCTTTTGGCTCTAATTTTACTCGATCATCTTTGTTTTAAAGTGCGTCACGGTTTTTGGAAGACGTACAAAGTCGTATCTGTTATCTGGTGCTGTTATGTTACGCCCTTTTATAGGTTTGTTTTGTTTGTTGTATTTGATTTGAGATTTTTGTTACGCCTTATCGGGTGGGGCAAATGGTGATAGGAAAGAGGGGGACACCGGTGGGGGTGTATATTGTGTCGTGCTTTTTCACGCAAAATAAATTTGGAAGTTGCGCCCGTCCTGTCCTCTCGTATCTGAGTCCTCCTCTTCTGCGCAAACTTATTCCTTCTCAAATCCTTCGTAGAAACTGCGCTGTAACACTTCCCCGGGGCGAGACGAAGCTCACCGAGAGAGTTGAATTGTCGAGGTTGGCAAGGCTTCAGGCGGGCGACGTGAACAATTTGAGTCTTGCGGGATTGACGGTCTTGTGACATCCCTCTAGCTATTTTGTAATTCAGGTCAAAAAGCGGCGCGCCTCTTCAGCACGACAGAGAGTCTGCGCCACAGAAACATCTTCATGGTGAGAAAAGGGCAGGATAGTGTCGAGGAAGCTGCTTGGCAGTTCCATGTAGAGAAAAAGATAGGTGCCTATCCCATGACCTCGTGCTTAGCGGTATTGTAAGCGTATGTGATGAAAGGTAACACATCATCCCAGTTTTTGTGATCCGAGGATACATATATCGCCAACATGTTTGTCAGTGTACGATTTGTTCGCTCCGTCAGGCCATTGGTTTGCCGGTGATATGGCGTGCTGTGTCGGTACTGTGATCAGCAGAGACGAAGGAGCTCTTCGACGATATCCGCAGTGAATTGTCGTCCGCGATCACTTATAGCCACACGGAGTGCACCATGGCGCAGTATGATGAGGTGCAGAAAAAAGTGTGCGACTTCGGAAGCTGTAGCAGATGGCAGAGCAGTCGTTTTCACATATCTTGTCATGTAATCGACACACACAATTATCCACCGATTTCCGGCTACCGACTTGGGGAACGGGCCAAGCTAGTCAACTCCTACTTTTTTGAAAGGTGACGTAGGTGGACGCACCGGATGCAAAGGCACTGAAGTAGGAACTGTGGGATGCTTGTAGCGCTGGTACACCTGGCATCCGACGACGTACTACTTCGTCGACTTCCGGAGCCGAGGCCAGTAGAAACGTTGACGGTTTCGGGAAAGTGTACGGGCAAATCGAAGATGTCCTGAGGTGACGTCGTGGTGCATGGCATGCAGGACGATATGTCGGAGGATCTCGGCAACGACAAGCAAAAACGAACACCATCGGAGGAATAATTCCGTCTCCAGGGCAAACCATCTCGGACGAGGAACGGTGAATTCGATGATTGAGACGCCTGTGCAGAGACAAAAAATTAGCAGTGGCTGAGCTTGGCTATGCCAGGATATAAGTAGCGTGAGCTAAGGTTCAGCTGGTTATTCTTAGGTTTCCTGGTTCTCTAGGATTAGCTGAGTATCATGCTTCCTGCTGCTAAAACGATTTCCAATCCAATCCAACTAAATCTAATCCAGTCCAGTCCAATCTAGACCAGTCCAGTCCGTTCCAGTCCAGTCCAGTCCAGTCCAGTCGAGTCCAGTCCAGTCCAGTCCAGTCACTGCTCCTCACGCATGCGCACCATGGCTCTCCAGGAGCCACGCAAAACGGCTATCAAGCGGCTCCGGCGCAGCGTCCGACTTGGCTACTGCGCAAAGGAGGTGCACAGCAACGCACGCGCCGGCGCCAGTGGGTCTGCCGCGGCTGTGACGTCACTCCACCGGAATGCGCAGACCCAATTCTCTACACAGCCGTACTCTAATTAGATTGGATTTCAATCCAACATAATCCAATTTAATCCAATCTAATAAAATCAAAGCCAATCCAATTCAATCCTATCCATGCCGATCCAAACCAATCCAACGCTCCTCGCGCGTGCGCAGAAAGGCCCTTCAAGGTCCAGGCAAAACTGCTCCACCTCGGCCAGTGTAGCTTACGCTACAAAAATGGCTGCAAGCAGCAATCTTTTTGTTGCTCTTCCTGAAACACAAGCGCATCGAGGTGCGTGGTCGAGACGGAAGCTAAGGAATCGACATGGTCTTCTTCGTCAGATGGCTGCGCTTGTTAAGGCAGGCGCGACAAAAAGTCAGCGTCGGTGTGGCGGTGTCCGCTCTTGTAGACAACAGTGAAACAGAATTCTTGAAGCCGTAAATACCAGCGAGCGAGTCGACCAGAACGATCGCGTAGTCGGACAAGCCAGCACAGGGAGTGATAGCCTGTTACAGTGGTAAAATGACTACCATAAATGTACAGGTGTAACTTTCGAGTGGCCAAAATCACCGCAAGGCATTCTATCTATGTCACAGTGTAGTTATGCTCTGCTTTAGTGAGGACACGACTTCCGTAGGTGACGGCGTTTTGGCACCTCCATATGGCGCTGCCGCTGGCGTCTGAGCGGATCTCAATGGGGGCCATGGGGTTGAAGTGGCGCAACACGGGCGCAGTGGCGCAACAAGAAGAGCTGTGAGAGGACGGGCGATCTTGGCAAAGTCTTTGATGAACCGACGAAAGTAGAACCACAGTCAAAGAAAGCTTCGCACGTCCTTAAGTGCTCGGGGATTTTGAATATCACGAACCACAGCAATGTTTTCTGGATCGGGCCTGATTCCTTTGCAATCAAAAAGGAAGCCAAGCACAAGCACCTGGCGCTCTCCAAAATGGGATTTCTTCGAGTTCACGACCAGGCCAGCCTGTGCGATGCGCTGGAGAACGACATTAGGCAGCTGGTTGTGCTCGTCGAACGTCCTGCCAAAAATTATGAAGTTATCTAAATAACACATGCAGATTTCTCAATTCACGCAATGCAGGACAAAGTTCATGAATCTTTCTAATGTTGATGATAATGCTGATAATGTTGGTAATACTGCTGATGGTGATGGTGATGGTGATGGTGATGATGTGAAATATATAATATTTTTAGCTCCTTCAAGGGAAAAATAGTTCCAACGCCACTGGGCACGTCCATACTGTGTGTTGGGGTTCTGATTTGGCATATGAGCCACAGTAGAGGCATCGTGACATGTGCGTTCGGGTATTTTTCCCATTTCGGTGTAATGAGCGGAATAGTAGGCTGCATTTGAGTAAAATTTGTTGTTGAAAACTTGTTCGTATCTTTTGCAGGAGGCGATGTTGGCAAGATAAACAGGGGGGGGGAAGCTGTGAATAATGCTGTTTCTTATTCTTTTTCATTCGAAGAACTGCGAGGGCTGGATGGGTAGGCGAGGGAGCCGAAAAGGACACGAGCGAGGCGTAAAGTTTAAACACTCCTGTGTTTAAGCCCCATGGGTGGACTGGTTCACTGGGTCAAATTCACATGCCCTGGCATCCAGTGAATTGTGATGGGCACGTTGTGGCTGTGTAGGTCTAGTAAGAGAGTTGGCGAGTGTGTTCACTGAGTGGTCCCCGCAGTGCTTGAATTGTTTCAAACCAGTCCATCAGAATCTGTATGTTTATTGGTGGTGGGGTCGAAGCAAATATGAATGAGGGTTCCATTGATGGCACAGAGTTCGCTTTTTAGCGCCGTTGCACTGTCATATCGAAGGAAGACGACGGCCAAGTTTTATGTTTGAGGACAGGTCCATGCTACGCCAATGCGCGACGTTTCCACGTTTTGATATCGTTAAGTTTCCGAAAGATACCTTCGCATTGTCTCTATGCCGTATGACATGGGAATTCCCGTGTTGAGAGTGATGTTCGTGTTCTCATGTTTTAACACATGGCCAAGAGTGCTGACGTAGTGGCAAGGTCTATGACTGGTATAGGCTTCTGCTCATCTTATGCGTTAGAATCTCTTGTCGCGCGAGCCCGCTGTTGATGTATGCCTGTTTTCGTGTTTCATTTATGTTGATTTCTATGGGAGGGACTGCAACGTTTTCTAGAGATATTCGTTTTTGCTGTTTTGGGAGGCCTGTTATTGAACGCAATGTCGTCCTGTGCAGGACCTGGAGATGGTTGTAGTTCATTTTGTTGAGGCTTTAGTCTTCTCGCTCTCAGTTCTATTACCTTCACCCTCTGCTATTCTCATTCCTCAGCTTGCACCTCCCTAAACGTCTGGCATCTTCTCCTCCTTTGCTCCTCTACTCCCGTAGTGTCTGCACCCTCCACCAGTGCCGTTTACCACGGCCCACGCCCCTGCCTCTTCCCCTCCACACCATCTTGGCTTCATATCGTCCCTGCACGTAATCCTACTCGCATATCGCCACCTGTCAACGGCCCCACCTCTTCCTCTAGACTTGCTTCACCATCTCCTCTCTTCGCTCTTCCCTTCTGTCGATGTTTCTCCTCTCCTTCCCCGTCTCTATCTCGCTACGTGCAACCTTCTCTTCTCGCTGAGTCGACAAATCCTGTGACCGTTTCCAATTATCGCGACTTTCTTATCTCGTTCATATTTTTAACTCCAAGGGCTACGTTTCCTCTCCACTCCCTTCTCTTCATTTATTGATTTATCGATTCCTCGAAGGTCCCATTGGGACATTACATGAGAGGTAGGCAGGACACGGCACTTGAAAGAGGGGTAACAACATATTAACGGCAACAGACGGTGTACAGTTATTATGGCGGCACTTCTATATGAGGGGTGGGTATGATACAGTACTACAAAGGAGAGTTACAACAACCCCTACCAATAACTTCGCTACTAAAGTGACTACCTAGTGAACGGGCTCCCCAGTAACATTTCTGGGTTGGTCGAGTGAGACAGACAGACGAACTGTTTCGCGTTTAGCAAGCCCAAAAAAGAGTTACTTCATGTGGCACCACGAACTGGTCGAAGGTGGCCGGTCTGCACCGCATGAAGAAGCCGAAGCCGCCGACATCCCTCCCCTCAGTGTCCGTGTTGAGGGGCTCGTACAGGCGACCATGCATGGAGAAGGCCACCGACAGCGACAGATTTTTCGAAATTCCTTGGGTACTCCTCAGGAGCTCGAGTGCGTCGTTCTGCAGGTGCGCGAATAAAGGACCCTGAAGCACGGTCACGGTTGATTTAGGAGCGTCTGGATTGCTGCGCGCAACATTCATCCCCTGCTTTGCCAAAGAACGGCGGAAAAAACATAAAAGCAGTTTTTCAGCATTATCTGAAAAGTGCTCCTTTCTCTTGGGCTTAGCTTGATTTCTCGGTTTTGTATTTCGTTTATGCCATCTGACAGGCTGTGTTTACCTTTGCCGAGGTCTCTTATATTTGATACCCAATTGGCAAATGCACAGCTGAGACTAGTGTTCGTCAATCGCGGGTGCTGACCCCCATCGGAAGCATTACTGCCCAATATTTTCCTTCTTTTGTTGAATCTATCACCATAGGATGACCTTTTAGCTGCGGTGTGTGTGCCTATGTGTCAATATATACATTTCCTCGCTACATCTTAGCATCGAACCGGCTGTTATAAAGAGGCATATTTACTGCATTTCGCTCCGGCTTGGCGTTAGTAGTTGCCGAAAGTTAACACACACCAGGACAGCTGTATCTATTGAAATTCATTCCACGGACTTGCCAAAGTGTGCAGCTAGGTTCTGGCTGAGGGGCTGTTAAAACGTTCATAAGCTAGGAAATGGTACATGAGTTACCTCTCCTTACTGTCTCGTTATCTCCCACATGCCTCACCGAATAAGCTAGTGTGTGCAGGATGTGCTAATAGACTAAACTTTAACAAAGGAAACTGTGCTCTCACCAGTGTGTGTCCGTAGGGCAAGGCTGATATACGCTTCGGCAGTTTGTAGATGGTGGGCGGTAGTATGAGGCAGTCTTGCCTGGTATTGTCGGCGTAGGCGATGGCCGCGACGGCAATAAGAATGTGAGGTATAAATTCTCGACTGCAGAGACAAAAAAAAGGAAAAAATTAGCACCATCTTCCCGAAGGGAACGCTGAGTAGATGCGGAGCATCTCGGGGGTCCGTTGTGCTTCCGTTGTGTTCGTAGAACTTCATCGGAAGAACCGAGTGGAGTGGAGTCAACCGCAGCAAGCGCTGAACTGAACGCGCGCAGCGCGCAACCCGATTTACATTCAAGGTTCAAGGAGAGGAGGCGAGAGGAGGAGAGATGCGCAAGCGCCGAGCATTCGCGCCTACGAAGCTCAGGGTCCGTCGCTCGCTTCACGCGAGCAGGCCTCTCTTTTCCGCCTAACAACGGTGTCGCGACGGCTTCTCGGTACGCACTTCTAACATATCGATAATTCGCCCAGCACTACCGACTCCTCCGCAGGCACTATCCCCCACCGCACCCGTCGCTAAAGCACGCTGCCGCCAACATGTGGCGCATCCTACAAAGTCACTGCTTCCCCCTCAGACACACACGCACCCACACAAGTTTCCAACACCACACTACCCTCATTGCCACCAACGTTATCCCCACTTTCATTCGCTGTGTGAGTGTCCTCACGACCCATTTCCCTCCTACCCAACGCCCCACCACTGGGAACAGGCCTTGGGGAGCTCGGACCTGGCGGTTCAGGAAACTCTAACCGCATGGGCCCTTGCGGTCGCCGAAACCATATGGGCTTCGGCCATCCTTCCCCTCTAAATCCCAGTTGTAAAATAAAGTGGTTCTCTCTCTCTCTCTCTCTCTCTCAAGCGTTTGCGCTCAGCGTCGCGTGCCCTTTGCTGCGCAGCTTTGTCTTCAGTGGACGTAGCATTGCTGTTAGTTTGTGGGGTGGTGCTGACGCTTGCTTGCGCCAACCCACTAACTGACGGGACTGTTGCTTCCATCACACTTCATCGGAAGAACGGAGTGAAGTGGAGTCAACCGCAGCAAGCGCTGAACTGAACGCGCGCAGCGCGCTACCCGATTTACATTCGTGGTTGAAGGAGAGGAGACGAGAGCAGGAGAGATGCGCAAGCGCCGAGCATGCGCCGCGAAAGCAGAAGCGAGAACGCGGGAGAAGCGAAAGCGAAGTGCACGCAGCTGGTACGAGAGAAGAAGAGGCGCGAGTATCGCGCAGTTGTGGGATAGAGGGAAGGAGTGTTGCGCATGCGCAGTGTGAGTGCGGACGCCAACGCGGGACATGCCCAGACTAAGATGCTCCGCATCTAAAACACTGCCTGAGTTGTCATATTGGGGTAATGGTAGTAAAAATCAGATAGGTTTGCTTATTTGTTCGCAAGAATTGATGCAATCAGTACCATTTACATTATTGATTGATTGATTTAATGAATGAATGAATGAATGAATGAATGAATGAATGAATGAATGAATGAATGAATGAATGAATGAATGGAGTGCGGTGTTCAACGCACCGGAGCTACACCTGGGCTATGTGGCGCGCAGTAGTGGAGTACCCCGATTATTTCTTCCTCCTGGCGACCTTTAACGTCTGCCGAAATCTTGACACATGAACGTTTTCGCTTTTCGCCTGCTTCAGAAAAGCGGCCGCAGCGGCAGGAAAACGAACCCGTGTCCTTAAGCTCAAAAACCATTTCCTTTGATCTATTCCCAGAAATGTTTATTAAAATCAAACCTACTTTGCTTAAAGGAGGATTTTTATTGTTGTCCCTGTTGTATTCCGGTGCGTTGGTGTGCAGTATTGTGTCAATTACCAGGCACAGTGGTCTATCGCGTGAATGCCGGAGAGGAAGTTCTTTGTGCAGAAATGTAGATGGTTGCAAAAAAAATTAAGTAGAAATATAAATGCCTCAAGCATAATTTAGTGATGTTTGAGGCAGCCAGAGATTTTTGTACTTGAAGTTAACAAAGGGCTTCCAAAATAACTGAAAACATAACAGATTAAAAGGAGCTATAACAGTAACACTTAACTTGCCGTTCTTCTTTTAAAATAAGTTGTTTTAGTATCTTTCTGCGCCTTCGTTTCTTTGTTGTTAGCAGGAATTATTTCGACCTGCAGCTTTCCTGCTACACCGTCTCTGAGTGTTTTTATTTGCCTTTGTTTCTGCAACTTACGGTGCGAATCACGTCCGCAAGCAGACTAGCCTTGCGGAAATCATAATTCTGCGCGGCTGGCATGCAGACGTTCCAGGTCCAGGTGCAGGGCAGCACGCACTCTTATAAACATTTTACGTCATGTTAACATTGTAAAGCGGCCTCATTAGCCCGCAAAGCTCCGGATTCATGTCCAATATCCCACTTCAGTTATTGCCACGATGAAATCAACGACAATAACGGCAGCAACTTTTTTTCTGCTGCTGACAAAGTGCGGAGATGGCACAGTGGTAGCACATTGAGCTGCTACTGTGGAAACCCGGATTCAGATCCCATAGGATAAGTCATGTTTTTTATTTACTCCTTAAAGTGGCGGCCATTTTTTTGACCGGACAACAACAACCACAATCCTCTCACACCCCGCATCACTAGAAAATGGATTTACCCAACGGGGTCTCCACCTCCTTACTGTCCCCACTGCCGGATGACCGTATTCCCCACCCTTTACCACCTAATCTGGCGCTGCTCCACGTTTTCACGGTACCGGCCTATCCTAACCCTCCCGATGCCTCAGAAGATGATCCTCCATTTGAAGATTCAAATTTTATCAGAGCCCTTAATCTGTTCGGTGTAGATAGTGGTCTGTCAAGATTAGTGTAAACTGGGGCCTACTCCGGTTGTGAAAATCCCCTAATAGTATATCTTCACCTTAGCCTGACCACCTTGGTCTGAAGGGAACTCCTGTGCGGTCTTCATGGACGCATCATATTTTTAACTGGGCTACTCCTACCTTCCCCTGCTTCCCCTACCCCTACTTTGGCCGCATGGCCTTCCTTCGATTAATAAAGGACTACAACAACAACCTCCACAGGGACAAAAAAGACGACGACGGTTTTTTGAAGAATGAGGCATTGAAGGCTTTGGCTTTAAAGGGACGGACAACCAACTTTGGTCGAGCATATTTTTTAGATGCGACTGCATCTCATTCACTCGCCTTCTCTCTTATTCGCTGTTGTTGTCCGTGCACACCCCTCCCTCTACACAAAAAAATAGTTAGCGGCGCCCGGTTTCGATCCCACGACCCTGTGGGCGGAACGCGAGGTACATGGTGCTCTTCCCACTGCGCCACAAAACCGAGACGGAATCAAATGCTGCGAACGCGCCTTATATCCTTGACTCATTCAAACTACGTCAAGATGCTACTGATACAACGCATGATGGGGCAATTATTAACACTTGCAATAAAAGAAAAGAAGCTCCCACTTACAGCAACAATGATGGAGTAAAGGTCATTGCGACAGCGAAGCCCCAAGAGAGATTGACCAAGATTGGCCAATAAAACATAATAATCATACGCGTTCCCGACACGTTTCACGCGATTTCAGAATCAATCCAACGGAAACACCAAGTGAACCCCATCATGCCTCGCATCTACACAGGGTTCCCCTCGCGGGGAGGTGGGCGCAATTTTTTTATTGCAAATGAAAAGGCATCAATTGAGACACTTTAGCCTGAAACTGTTTTTCTGATAGCGCTCTAGGACTTCTGCAATCGCTATTTTTAGATCTGCCAGCCATATGCGTCCCGCCAAAAGGAATGCCGGGAAACAGTGAGCCGTGTGGCTACATACTTTTCACTGCACGCGATATGAAAAGAGGTGTTTGAAACTTGTCCCCGACTAAAACAACGATAATGTGCAACCTTTTTGCTCTTTCATGCGGTTTTTAATCACGCGTTGAAGTCGACGAAATTGCTTCGACACATAACGTAGTGCCACGTTTAAACACTGCACGCCGCCACCTTTCAGACGTTCGTGCAACATTAAAATTATTTCCGCCTGCTTATTTGCAAATTTTTAGCGCTTAACCCAGTATATAAAACGCTGGCTTTCATAAAACCAGGAGGAGATTCCCTCTACAAACATCGCTTGTGTGTCCCTTTGATAAATTCCTGGTGTTTCTGTGGGAACTACATGGTCGAAGCGTTCCAAGGAATCTAAAGCCTGGTGTAGTGGTCTGGACTCATTCACACGACGTGGGGGTTTTCAGCTTGCAGCACACTCCGTTTGGTAAAGACAGCCTTGCTTTTCACCTGCTATTGTAAACTTCATGTGAGTGGGTGAGGACAAACTTTGACAGCTCGTGCTTCATCGTATTTGCACCTTGTCTCCGTAGATATACGTCGTATTCACTGGCGAGGCACGCATGCAGGCAACCATGTGAGTGCGCCGTCACTGGTTACGTCGGGCTCCGCAGGATGGCGGCACTTGTCCATGCTGCTAAGCACATGACGTGTTTTGGACGTTCCAAACTCTGGCCCACCCACCGCAAAGCAATGCCTCCACTCCCATGAGTGAGATAATTACATCTCTGTTGACAACACCATTGACAATCGGGTTGAAACGGAGCAGAAGACGCACGCATGTGTTTTTTTCTGCGCCGTGCGGGCGCAGTGTCCCAAGCCGCCCCATGTCTGTGGTGCTTCGGTCATGACCGCGGCCATTTTCAGTGTTGCCAAGCGATGAAATTGACAGCTAAACTTTTCAGTGACTATCATCTATAGGTTGTCACATGTTGAATCAAACTAAAAACTTTGTCTTCGGAGCAACAAATATTTTATCCCCTCTCTTATTAACCTTAGCAAGCCGAGTAGGCTGAAAGCGCATTACAAGTCACGTTATTGGGACAACCAACTTACGCCAGTAGCTTCTTAAAGTCGGCGAACTGAGCCTTGTGTTCCGGTGCGACGCCCAGTGCTGTAACAAATGGCCGGCTCGCACTGGACAAAGGCTGCATGACTTCTTTCATGAACTTCCAGAAGAAAGGGAGAGAATAAACATCATGTTAGAATTTAGGTCGGAAACGATGCAAGCATAATGAAAATGTACGGTTGCTGTAGGTCATAGTTTGAAGAACACCTCGTGAAAACATCCGCGCAATTTCAGGCAAATGAAAATGGTAATGTGCTGGAAAGGTGCCTGATTTTTTATCATTTTATTTCGAATAACCTGTCCTTGCCCGCTGGGAACAAGATGTGAGGAAATTAAGGACGTTTAACAAGGACAACAGCCAGTATGCTGCCGGGACAGTTTTTTTAATTGGTGGCTAGACCCTACCAACAATGCATGGCTTAAGAAGGTCGAAAACACAACAAAATGTCTGTCGCAGATCACAAATTTCCGTTGTACAACAGAAATATCTGCCGTAGAACAGGGATCTATGTTGGACTTCAGGATGATCTACTCTGCGACAGGAATATCTGTAGTAGAACTACAGAATATTTGTAGCACGACGGACATTTCCGTTGTACAAACGACAAAATGTCGCATTCACTTAGAAGTTCATCCTATCGTGTTTTCTGCTGTGTTCTCCAACTGGTTCAGCAATAAGATTCTCTGGAAGTCTGAAACCCGGATGGTATTCAGCGAAACATCGGCAGTCAGGTGCAGTTTATACCTTACGGAATGGAGCAGCGCCTCTCCCTTGTGGTGCAACGGTGCACACAATGCAAACGTCCGCCCCGCCCTTATTCCCCTGGCTGCCACTAAAACCAGAAATTGAAGCACGTTGTGGACTTGGTGGTACAGCAGGAAAATCCCATTCAGGAGAGGGTAAACGTTTAAAGAACGCGCATGCGCATCTTCATTTGGTCCCTTGGAATTGTGGCCTT
The DNA here is from genome assembly GCF_048455015.1 of Haemaphysalis longicornis. Classification (NCBI taxonomy): domain Eukaryota; kingdom Metazoa; phylum Arthropoda; class Arachnida; order Ixodida; family Ixodidae; genus Haemaphysalis; species Haemaphysalis longicornis. Next base: position 3,854,079 of record NW_027526282.1, on the reverse strand, counting down.
TCGAAGTCACAATTCCAGGACAGGGCCAGCTGTTCCGCTCATTGCAGTTCACCCGGGACTCATTATTCTGGAGATGCTGATTGATATGCAAATTGTCTTTGCATGGGACCTTGAAAGAGACAGCTTGAAGTGTGTTTAGGTTTAGTTTTAGGAAGTGATCCCACCAGGTTCCAAGTGCATGAGACTGAAGCCTGGACGAATCGGGGAAACTTTGTGGATGATATTGCACAGCGCTGAGCGCAAGCAGCGGAACAGGGATCGAGGTCTTCAACTTTATTACAGACGAGACCCCAAATGCATGGGATTTCACATTAAGTCTATCGAAGGTACCTGTCTTATGAGAGATGCATCAAATTAGTGACCCTTATGGGAAAGAATTTTCAGGCTTGGTATTCAAGGGTCCGGTTTAATGTTTGTGTGATATTACTTTTTAGTAGTGTCCTGCCAGGTTCGTGGACTGGATGTCCTTTTGTTGGACATGCGAGGAATGTTTTGTGACAGTCTTTCGTTGGAAAGCAGGTCGTGAAACAGTGACAGCCAATGAGGCATGTTACCGCGCCGTGGCTGCGCCTTACGCGGAGCACAGCGCCAGCTCAAATGAGGTGAATAGAGCTGGTCGAAAAGCAAAAAAATATTTTGAGTATTTAAATGTTGTAACCCTTTGCTACACTATGAAGTGACTCCGTTTCGGTGGACATACATCATTAGTTCTGCACAGATCCTGAGCCAGGTGTGTACCACTCGCACACTTCCTTACATTTTCCTCTGCTTTTTTCTCCTTACTACAACCCCCACTATCACAACACCCACCGCCACCATCATCATCATGATCATGACTATTTTTAGGTTCACTGCAGAAGGAAGGCCTCTCTGATTGACCACCGCCCGCTCCTACTAGCAAAAAATTATGCAGACGAGACATCTTAAAGTTATGTTGGGGTTCAAAGACTGTCTTCCCTCCTAAAGTGTTTGAATACTGGGTTTCGGACAAATAAATCTAAAATGGCATGATTTCCACTCAGAATAAATGTTCTGCCAGGCTTTGTTCTGTTGGCTTTGTTCTGTCCTGTTCTGTTCTGTTGGCTTTGCTCATTGCTCATAAATGTTCTGTTGGCTTTGCTCATTGACTTGGGGATCATTTAATTCATTCAAGACCGTTTAACTTTGTTTTAATACTACAATATAAAGCCAAGTTGCGCCGGGAAAAAGTTTCCGGCATTTCTAGCATACCCTCCACGGCGGGGTGAATTTTTGGTGCAAGATGTATCCGGTTATTTTATTACTTTGCATAAGCCGATTTTAAGAAAGAGGGCAGGGCAATGCGATCATCGGGGAAAGAGAAGAGAACATACACCTTTGGAAGCATGTTTGCCTGTCAGGAACAACATTAAGCTCCACAAGACAATGGAAGCTAATGGTCTCAAATGTTGAAAATATAGTGGATCGTAGAATAGTTTTGAATAGTTATAAATCTACTTCCTGGACGCTGCCACCGCTACAGCCGACTTGTAACCGCTCGTTCTCTTTCCGCTGCAGTGTCGATTGCTGAAATGTGGGCTTCTCATGCAGGTCGAACATAATAGACTGATCACTAGAGACCAGATTTTAGGCTAATGCTATTTTGTTCTTTCCGCGTCTGTCGCCCCATTTTGACACATGAGCGTGAATTAGAGGTTAGAAAGTTCCTATAAATGCCTGTTTCTGCATTTGTCCCTGAATGCCAATTTCTAATTTCCAATAATGCCAATTTCAACATTTGTCCTTAGGGACAAATGTCTATAAATGCCTCTAAGTGCCTAGTTCCGAAATACGCGCCTATATGAACACTATTTAGCCTGCAGTTTTGCTTTCGAGGGCAGTTTGAGATCGTTATACATGTTACCGGGGAAGCACTGACTGCTCGGAGCTGTATGGGGTTCAACTAGTTCAACCAACTCTCGCAAAACAACTGCTAGCAGCAGTCCAAAGCTCTGGAAAGTGTGTGTTTTTTTTTGTTGTTGTTTCCAGAGTATTCAGCGTGTTTCTTAGACAACACTCCGAGTGCTCTCTGAAGATATTTCTTCAAGCAACGAAGTCGCATCCTTATTTCTAGAAGCATACTAAAATGCAACTGCATTTTCAACAAGATGGCAAACACAGCGATTCTAAAAAAACAAAATCAGCGCTGTGTTTGTAGCCTTCCACGTCGTCGTCTTTCTTGCGCTAGTTCTTTCTTCATCTATTTTCAACGCAACGGTTGAGCACGAAACAAGCCTTGTTAGCATATCATTCCCATATTGAAGAGCCAACGAATCACTGCACAGCTGCATTTCCTAACGCCTTGATACTCCCCTCCCGACGGCTATAAAACACGCTTTTCCATCGAAAGTCTATTCGGCAGTTAAAGACTTATGCAAAACGTGCTTCAAGTGTATTTGGCAGTGCTGAAATATCTCGCTTGTACGAATCGGATATATCACTGTACATGAGAAGGTTGGTACAGCTGTACCTAACAATCCTCATGCGTGTACGAGCGCGTTAATTTCTCGATAAATCGTCGCCTCTCATGTACGTTCGTCAGGCAGACAAAGCATCCTTTTTTTTAAATCGGTATTTCCAGCTCTCAAGTACTGTTTCTTATACCTGGGTCACTATATGCGGCGCTCGAACAAGCGCCAGTGTTCATCGAACATGAATGTGAGAATGTTAGAAAACGTGAGAATGCGAGGATATGAGAAATAACCTAACAAATAGCCACACGCCCAGCAGTTTTATTGGACAATTAAACGGCTATGTTCAACTGTTGGCGCTTTTGTGCCATCATAAACAATAACATTCTTGGTTTTCCTGTCGTAGATACGGGTCGTGCACGTATGCGTTTGAAATTGTTTGCATTCATGTAAACATTTACTGTGCCTATATTTACGACGTTCGAGGCCTAGAACGCTGTTTTGCCTGCTCATGTTTGGTGCCTAAAATGCGCTTTTTGAATGCCTAAATGTCCGTCCTCTAGTCATAACGTATGCCTGGCAGATGGACCGGGCTAGATTCCAAAGTAGTGCTGACGTGCCGTAACATCGAAGGCTTGAAGGTGTTCTATCAATTCCAGATTCAGGAAGCTTATCGAGCATCGGTAGCACGCTCCTGGTTGCTCTTTCTCAAGTCCGATAACGTTGTTGGTCGATCCCATGCCCCCCCCCCCCCCCCCTTATGGCTTTCTCGGCGTCTGTTCATGCACGCAACGAGCTCTGTATAGTGCTCAAAGGAGCAGCACACCCTGAGTATCTTCAGCGCCTTCTCCAGCTGCTCGAGTTTGGAGTGGTCGCCGTGGAGGTTGACGAGACCAAGGTGCGATATGTCCTTACTCCACCACAGGTCGTTGAGGCCTCTCACGAATTTCGGCTTCGTGAAATCGTTCTGCAGAGAACTGGAGCCGCTGAGAGGGAAGAGCAGAAAACAAAACTCTGGAAGATTGATGATTTAGTGCATGGTGCCTGCGAGAACATAAAACATACAGATACCAATGGCGTACGCGCACGCGCATTAATGTGTACACATCTGTGTAAGGTTAGATTTTCCCGAAACTTAGATTTTCTCGTCTAGCTTGGATCGTCTCGGCATCAGACAAAACCTTTATGCATACCGTAAGTGTTTGAGAAAATGGAAGAATATATCTCGAGGAGGCTAAGACAAACAGCAAAACAAGCTGACACACGGCTGCGAAATCATGGCGATTATCCGATAGCGATATTACCTGCGGCCTACCCCAGGGAGCTATACAAATTATACAATCTCTGGCATGCACCACGGGAGATATGTCGGGTGTTTACAGCACGGATCTCATCGTCTCAAGATACATTGGCAGGGTAAATAGGACAGTGGCGCCACTCCGAAACCAGCTTCTGCAAGCCCACAGCGTCTTACAGCCACTCTTCCCTTCTCGTCATGTTTAATCATATTCACCGCAATACTTTCACTGTACCGCACCATCAGAGGGGGTGGTTCTCCAAGCGCTCCCACTGAGCGTGCCACTGGTATCTGAAAAGCCATCTGCCCACGCAATTTTCTTTCAGTCGTAGACGTAACTTATTCGTTATTTGTAGCGCTCTCCGCACCCAATAGAGAAGGTGTATTGTTTCGCTTGATTTCTTTCTCATGGCCGTAGAACTCCATGATCGACCAGATGACCTAGCAGATGACCTTCACGGGCAAGGCATCACTTACTCGACGGCGAAGGAAATGCCGAACTTCGTAATCTTGTATTGTGCTCTGCGTGAAAGAAAGTGATTGGCTGAGGCGTCCAACGTGTCAGTTAACCTGTTGCGGTTGTCCTTGTAGAACGAGTCGTAGAAGATGATGCTGCAGGTTTTATCTCTCGGAAGGACTGCGGTGGTCTTAAATCTGCTGCTCACTGTGCACACCAGGTAGTGCTTCGGTTTGCCTGCGTTGTGAAAGAAAAGGAAACGGACGCTTGCTGCGAGAACAGCAGCGATCTAGGAATCGAATCGCCGCTTACGGAAGAATCGTTACCCTCAAAAGTCCATATATTTCAAACGCCAGATGCGTCATTATTTGCTGTGTGTGTTGCAATAGTCGGTGTAAATAGGACCGGCAAATGTATTCATGTGGGGATATCTGGATACTGAGCAGCCCCCAACATATAGACTATGGAAAAAATATACCTGCACCCCGTCACAAAGAACGTCCTTACCTCAAAATTTGTGTGCTCTGCTCGCCTGCGCAATCCGAAGTTGGTGAAATTAAGAAAAAAAAAAGAAAGTTGTTCACAAAAGGAAAATGAACGCTGTCCATATTCTTGCATGACGTCTACTTGTATGCAGGCGCTGTACATAGATCACACGGGAAGAATGAGACGTCAGAGGTTGTGAAGTGAATGCATAAATGGTTATAGATGTAACTGGTTATAGGCCAGACACATCGGCGAGCAGACGAGTTCACACTGCCTGCCAAAGTTTTTTTTTAATGCACTGCTAGCCCCTTCACTATGCAAGGTGGACACATTAAAGATGAACTTAAACTGCTTCAGCAACGGCTTGGCGCTGCCTGAGAACGTCATGAAGGAGGAAACGTAACACAAATTTACTTCCTCGATACTTTTAACACCTGTAGACGCGAAGGCACCCCGGTTTCGTTCGCGTCCTCGGAGTTCACGTAACAACCTTTGCTCATCTCCCTCTCAATGCAAGTGGGCTTCTGTTTCTAGCGTGACTTATTTCTGGAACAAAAGGAAATGAAATGCAATTACAGGTCTCAGATGTCACCCATCAACTAGTTGGAAAATTGTCCATTGTTCGGACACTACAAATCCAAGAAGGTTCTTTTAGGACATACTACATGCAATGCAAAGATGAATGTCTAACGTGTTGCGCAAGCCATAATCATCATCGGCTTCATCCACTGGATTCCACAATGCATTTAGTATACACAATATTGTGTTATACACCGTGAGATGATTGCCGTTTATTTGCAAGGGGAACTTGTGCCTACAAGGAACGCGCTACCACTAAACCAAGCGCTTGATGATCTGCTTCCACCTCTTCTTTCCGCAACCGTAACACCCTGCCCCTTCCTTTTCCGTGCCTTTGAATAACTTGCTAATGGTGCGTTAACGTGAAGGCGCGCAGGCATGGCCATGGCGAGAAGTTCCAACTGTACCACAAGAGTTGTTTTATCCTGTCAATATTTTCTGCAAGTATACCGAGTCAATAGCGCTCTCCCATTACCATTTGCTACCTTGCTTTGGGCCTCGACCTTCACCCACCCTGTATCTCATTCCCAGTCCCCATTGGGCTAGGGGCACAGCTCAATCAGGGACCCTCGTAGCAGCCGTCACCTCGTGGGCACCGCCACTACACCGCCTTCCAACCTAACAAGCACCCTGCGCCGTTGGACCGGTACCTTCTGCGGCACCGAAGATGTCAACGAGGAAGGCTGAATTAGTCTATGCGATCTTGTAAGCACACACAACCGCTGGAAACCTACTGTTATCTGAAAAATGTCATCTTTACCCAACGGTACGGCGAGGGTGTGGTACGGGACAGACGAAGAGGACCTTCCTCGCTGGAATAGCTCTGACGTAAAGTTGCTTGACCACTTGGGATGCTAGTTGACAGCGTGTGGCTAAAAACAGCTTGCGTCCGGACCGAAGACTTCAACTACACACAAGATGTGCTGGCCATTTGCCACGAAACAAATGAACACGTCAAAGTCGGCCACGTATTAAAAGGGGATTGTGGATGATGTACCCAACCTGTTCCGGTACGCTACTGCCCTAATGTAGAGTCTTCTTGACCGGGTGCAGAGGCTTCGAATAGCGGAGCACCGCCGAATCAGTGCACAGTTCATGGCCTTCGCAATACTTCTACGAGGTTTTCACTACCCCGCCAACAGCCAGCAGAGAGCACCGCAAAAATCGTGACGCGCATCGTAGTCCGCGAGATAAAGGCCGCGACTTCGGTCACCGTAGCTGATGGCTATCTCCCGTGCCCTCGGTCATACAAGGTGTCATACGTGACCGAGCATCGAGCATAGGACAGCAGCAAATCTCCTACGTGAAGCAGCCACTAGGCCGTCAAGTTCAAGTCCCACTTCGCAACCCGTGTGAATATGTTTCATCCTCACCCATAGCCACGTCTATTACGGAACAAAGTCTCGCACAAATACGGCGCGGTGAACAGCGTCCAATAGTGGACGCGTATGCTTCAACAACAGGTACATCATCCGCATGCTGAGGTACTTCCGGAGCCACTACTGTGTTTCTGATCGAAGCAACTTCGAATTCGCACTCTTCCGACCATGCGTCGCGCCGCCTTGCTTCTAGCTACCAGCAACGGAATACCGACAACGCCGTTATTACACCTCTACGACTTTGCCGCTCACCCTAGCCCAAGTACTGACAGTGTCGCTCCCAAAAACACCACCGGAATGTCTCACCGTCCAACAACGGGCGTTTCAAATAAAAAAAACCCAGCGAATTCAGGTCCTCCAGCTCATGGTGCATTTCTTACCTGAACCTTTTTATGCGACCTACACGAAACTTGCTGAGTGTTAAAGTTTACGCTTTCTTTATCTGCGTTCCTTGTAGATAACGTGTACATACAACCTTTAAATACTTTTCTACTCCTTATCAGTATTTTAGACCAGGGCTTGTCATTCCTTGCTATGATAATATACCTGCAGGCGAAGGGTTTACAATGAACGTGTATGCTTGTAATGTATCCTTGTAATTGGAAATACATAATTTACCTGTCAACTTTCTGAATTTCATTTGCAAAAATAATAGCAAAGCCACTCCTTCCTCAAGTACCGTCTCTTTTGAAGTGTTTCTAGCAAAGTACGGAGCGAAAATTCCAAAATTTTCTTCGCGCCTTCACAAAGTGTAAGTCTTAGTACCCATTTTCGAAGGAAGCGTCGCTGTTGTCCGGCGCTAAAAATGGCCGCCGCTGCATGGAGTAAATGCACTAACAAAGGTACCCAAAAACGTTTTAAAGTGCGTAGAAGTATAACTTGGGGTGTTAGAGTGCGTATACGAGTCGAACCGGGGCATACATGTAGGAGACGAGCCCGTTACCACAACGCCGCAGAAGCACGTCGCGAATTTTGTTACAAGGCTTAAGCAGTGCGTGTGGTGCTTACTTCACACCACCTTAGAGGTGAGTGCAATGGCACGTAAGCAGAACAGCTGCATCGGAGTCGCGGAAAGCTTTCTATTTCGGGAAACGGTGATGGCAAGTGCACCGGGTCAGCATGTGTACTAGGCGTGTGTACAACGCTGAAGGCCGTGATCACAGAGAAAACAGGCAGCGCTTTACGCACGAGCCGTTCCCAGAATTTATAGTGACGGTGTGACATTGTTTCAAGATACCTTAAACTTTACGCCATAAAAATAAGGAATAAATGCTTTCAAAGAACAAGTACATTCCCTGATTTCAATCATTTTCTCCCCACCAAACTCCCTGCTCGTGACATGTGGATCTTTACTTGGAGGATATGTGCCGTGGCTACCTTCCGTGCCCGGGACCGAGCTGGCGTCTGGGGAAGCGAATCTGAAGCAACAGAGAAACTGTTCAGCTAGGGAAGTTAAAAACACGCATGAACCAATGCGAAGCTCACAAAAATTAGTAATGCTTAACTATGCAGCTGAGATGTCTTTTCGAGTCGTTTTATTGCGCCTTTGTATTAATTTTATTGTGATCACCTGTGGCATTAGATATCCGGCCGGGCTAATGTAGTTGCCCATAAACTGCAGCTCCTGCAGCAACATTATTGACAATAGGTTGCAGAGCAAAGACGTGCTGTTAAACTACCATGTGGCCCGTAACAGTAGTATGGTTGTCCCTTTCGGAATTCGCGAATCGTGTTGCAGAAGTTTACAAACAGCAAGCTTACTGTGGATAGCAAGTTCCACGAAAGCTGCACATGGGGTATGCGAAACAGTTTGAAAGTGAAGTACCTTCAGATCACCTGAATACCTGCCAAGCTACCTTGAGTGTCCAAGTATATTTTTTGGCCATATTTTTCTGTAAGCATTTCTGTCTGTTGAGCCGCGAGTCGGCACCGAAACACGCGAAATCAAGGCTAATATTTCATTCAGAATCTTGATAGCATCAACCTGAATCAATACAGAAATTTATTACTTTTCCCAGACGCACATTAACACGCCCCAGTTTTTGAATACCTCACTGTACGGCTTCTTCATGCGGATACTACTGACATCTTCTCACGTGTTGGGAAATTGTGGCAAGTGCGCAAGAAAGCGGGGCAACCGAGAAGCAGTGGAGACGGCAGTGAAAGAAGCCCTCTTTTCCTCCTCTCTATCATGCCAGCAATTTCTGTACTTACTCGTAATGGTAGTGCTGGGAGTCGATCTCTTCGTGGTTTTCTCACTGGTTGTTGTCGAAGTTGGTGTCGTAGTGGTTTTTCTAGGGGTAGTTGTCGCAGGGGGTTTCTTAGTGGTGGTTCGACGGGTAGTTGTCGAAGTGGATGTCGTAGTGGTTTTCCTACGGGTTGTTGTCGTAGTCGGTTTCGTAGTGGTGGTCTTAGTGGTGGTCCGACGGGTAGTTGTCGAAGTCGGTTTTTTAGTGGTGGTCCGACGGGTAGTTGTCGTGGTCGGTTTCTTAGTGGTGGTCCGACGGGTAGTTGTCGAAGTCGATGTCGTAGTGGTTTTCCTACGGGTAGTTGTCGTAGTCGGTTTCTTAGTGGTGGTCCGACGGGTAGTTGTCGAAGTCGGTTTCTTAGTGGTGGTCCGACGGGTAGTTGTCGAAGTCGGTGTCGTAGTGGTTTTTCTACGGGTAGTTGTAGTCGGTTTCGTAGTGGTGGTCCGACGGGTAGTTGTAGTCGGTTTCGTAGTGGTGGTCCGACGGGTAGTTGTCGAAGTAGATGTCGTAGTGGTTTTCCGACGGGTAGTTGTCGTAGTCGGTTTCTTAGTGGTGGTTCGACGGGTAGTGGTCGAAGTCGATGTCGTAGTGGTTTTCCTACGGGTAGTTGTCGTAGTCGGTTTCTTAGTGGTGGTCCGACGGGTAGTTGTCGTAGTGGGTTTCTTAGTGGTGGTCCGACGGGTAGTTGTCGAAGTCGGTTTTTTAGTGGTGGTCCGACGGGTAGTTGTCGTGGTCGGTTTCTTAGTGGTGGTCCGACGGGTAGTTGTCGAAGTCGATGTCGTAGTGGTTTTCCTACGGGTAGTTGTCGTAGTCGGTTTCTTAGTGGTGGTCCGACGGGTAGTTGTCGAAGTCGATGGTGTAGTGGTTTTCCGAGGAGTAGTTGTCAAAGTCGGTTTCTTAGTGGTCCTCCGACGTGTAGTTGTCGCAGTCGGTTTCGTAGTAGTTGTCACGCTGGTAGTTGTCGAAGTCGGTTTCTTAGTGGTTTTCCGACTTGTGGTTCTCGCAGTCGCTTTAATTGTGGTTTTCCCACGGGTGGTTGTCGAAGTCGATTTCATAGGGGTTGTCACACCGGTAGTTTTCACAGCAGGAGTCATAACCGACGTTTCTGGTAGTTGGGAACCTTTTCCTCCGGGCTCGCGGGGCTGCACTGGCGTCCGGTCACCAGAACTGCTCTTTCCTCCGGGGATATCAAGGAAACCGGGGGTACTTTGTTTCCCCCTAGGAGAAGTTGGCACCACCACCGTGACGTTTTTGCGGGAAGGCTCTTTAGGCAACACAAATACCGGTGGAATGAGGGTGCCACCCGAGTCCAGGTCTTCGTCGTCTTCACCTGTAATGGCAATAGCCGAAAGGGCTTAAAGCGTGTTTCTTGCTGGCCACCTGCGGAGCATGTAGACCTGACAAACTTACGCTTGTAAAAAGGATATTTTAAAAATATTTAGATGACACAGCAAACCAACTGAGGGTGTCTTTTAACGATGGTAGAGAATGCCTTTTATGTAGGGTTGTGCGAATATCAATTTTTTAATGCGAATAGAATACAAATATCTAGCTTCGAATATCGAATTGAATATCAAATAGTTAAGGGGGTATGTGGCTTTCAAAATCAACTTTTTGGTTTCTTTATGAATTTCATGAAAATTATCCTAGCAACTTGAAATACTGTGATAACACTTTATCAGTTTTAAAGTAATATTTCGAAAACATTTTGGTTATAAAATTTTTTTCTGTCCACATTGTACCGAGCCTGATTGGCCTATAAAACATGATAGAAAACTTCTTCAAAGTGTTTTACATTACCAAATGAATGGTTGAGGTCGTGACAGTTTTAGAGTTTTTATTAGAGCACATTTTTTTAGTTTTCAGTTTTTTAGAGGTGACTGTACAACAAGCATGCAGACAATGAATGACTATTTGAATAAAAAATTCACAAAAAGGAAACCTGAAAAACCAAGAGTGTCACAACCTGAACTGTTCATCAAGGAATGCAACGCAAAAAACGGAATCAAAAGTAGGCCTGCTGGTCACGCTGAAATCACTGGAATAAGAGACGTAGGTGACAGAAAAAACTGTTTTGAGAAAACGGCTTTCCATGTTGCTGCATAGATTTTATTCATCAAAAGTCCCTAGGCTTGTAGCCTTTCGTGTTCGTTTGAACACGGGTCTTCTTGGGTGCTTTGCCTTGAAATCGGAAGTACTTTTTGGAGCCTTTATCCTTCCATAAAATATCATTTTCAGCTCCTCTGTGAGGTGTTCATAGCCCAGTTTGTGAACTAAACGGTGGGGCAATGGCTTTCAGTGCAAAGTAGGTTATCTGGTTGCTTGTATTGCGCTGGACAACTTCCCTCTGCAGTGACCATGGCAACAAATGAAGCACTCTTTTCGTTTACCTAAATTTGAAAACCGAGTTACAACTTTCTTGTTTTTTGCTTTTCGCCTCCATCCGAAAAGCGGCCGCCGCGGCCGGGAATCGAACCCACGACCTCGTGCTTAGCAGGGCAACGCCTTAGCCACTCAGCCACCACGGCGGGCAACTCCAACTTTAATACATGCACAATTTTTTGGTACTCCTAAAATTCCGGGCGTCCAATATTCCTCACAGCATAGCCAATATGCACTAGACTACAGATGTATGCATTCGTATTAATATTTTCCTAAAAAATTGAAGTTGTTAAATTCAACGACAGTAAGGTACATTTGTAATGCCTTAAACACGTTTTCATTCCGACCTCAGACCTGTTTGCATGATTACTCGAAGTGCACGGGAAACGTTGCGTAAGAAAGCGATATGGCTCGCCGGCATCGCGGCGCTCGTATACGGCAACATGACATACTTTGTTGAGAGCGGCCCATCAGGTCGCTCTCAAAATTAAATTTAAAGTCACAGGCATTAATTATAACTACTGTCGTTGAATCGTTCCTGGTTCCGCAGTTTGGCGATGCTCCAACATGGAGCCGTGCGTGCGGCAGCTTTTGACGCGTCGGCCATTTCTTTCCGAAGGCTAGCAGGGCGTACTGTCAACCTTAGCAATAACTAAGCGTGTAAGAATCGTAGATAAGAAGAAACGTTCACTGCGTGAACCACTATCACACGCGCGCACACCGCGTGTCACCCTCCCGGCACCCTCCCGGGTGATGGCACGCGCACCACGAAGCGTTCGATGACCTCCGCCTTTCGAGCCACGCAACTTTCCGTAATATGGCTTGTGATCTCAGGAATACCCATCGCGATAATGTCCATGTTGAATACCACATCAGATAACATGATTGAACAGAAACTTGGCCCATCGAAGCAGTGCAAATGAACTCAGAGAACGTGCACTAGGCAGTTCAGGCGGCCGCCATCTTGCAAGGCCTCATCGACGCCCAATCAAGGAGGGCTGTTTCAATGCGCGCTGACCGGAAGGACAACCGCGCTACAGAATCTATTTTTGGCTTCGTTTAAGCGCCTTTCTTTTTCTGCAATTCGTGCATTTTGGAATGAACGGGGATAAAAGCGACGGTAAGGAGCGGGACAACCGAAGACTAAGCCGACGCTTTGCAAGACGTGCTCAGTACTTTAGCCGCATACTTGAGGAGTACGGGCATGGAAGGGTCCCGGAAAAAAACAAATGCATTATCCGGGGCGGCTGGACGGCGGAGAAGGAAAAAATCTAGCTCTGAATTTCCCGCAGACACTCGATAGAGCTTCAGATCGGTACATCAAGGTTCTTGGCATTATGACACATGAAAGCGGAGGCGCAGCAACGTGGGTGCAGCAGCTATTGCCTAAATGGAAACAGCTTCTGCATCTTGAAAGACGCATAGCCCACAAATCCAAAGGATCCAGCTCACGCGCAGTACTCGTACTTTCACAATAACAATACTACCGTCGAAAGCTTGCTACGGACCTGCGTGTTTTGACCTGACAAAATCGCAATATGTAAGCTGGACAGACTAGACCGGGAATGTCTTCCGGTGATAACCGGCGTGCCCCGCCATTCCCGGGTCGAGGAGCTGCACCGCTACTCTCGCATCCCACGGCTCAGAGACATCATCGCAGAACGCAAGGCAGGACGTGATCGCCACCGTCTCTACACGCGAGCGGACCAGTGACTGATAGAGCTGGACGGGGAACAGCTGGGTAAACAGATGGAAGTGCTCCGCCCGATCGCTCCCTGGGACGACGTCCAACTTCGTGTCACGAAGCCGGTCACGCTTGACACAAAAAAGGGGATCCGATGTCCCAACGAACTGCCCTTACTGAGAGAGCTGACTTCGAGGACAACGCCATCTTCACGGACGCCACCTGGAATCCAGATACCTTCCGGAGAACCGGTCACGGAAGTCTGAGGACAGCAACGGGACGAGCTGGCGTTTCAATACTGCCAAGAGCAGCCTGTGAAATCATTAGAACTGCAGGCCATCCTCCTGGCACTGGAGATATAAACGGAATGTGCAAGGACCAGCCCACGTGTGCGAGGAAAAACCGTCAGCGTTTTTATCGACTCATTGGATGCCCTAAAAGATCTGACGAGGACTCCTAGAGCCTGCACCTGGGAACACAACGTGAAAGTCGCTCGCGCAACCCAGTGCGAGCTGTACGGCATGACGGCATGACGGTGCAGGTGGACTGGGCCCTGGGGCATGCAGGCAGCATCGGTAACGACGCCGCCCATGACGCAGCGAGCGAACTGGTACGTTTCCGCGCGTCCCCCTTGACATACGTAGTCCCTCATGCTACGCTGCTCTTTGACCCGAACAAGGAGTGCGAGCGGATAAAAGTGCAAGCTAAACGGGATATGAGGGCGAATGTGCCGCACAATCCCCACCCACTTCCCAAAGGGCTTCCGCGTGGTGTGGAAGTGCTAATCTACCAGGTAGGACAGGTGCTGACCTTACTGAAGACGTTTTGGCAAAGGGGCGAGCACACGGCCGCATTTAAAAGAAGTCGTAGCGCTGACCACGCACCACAAGCGGACACCACCGATGAAAACGAGCTGCGTGGTCATCCACGCAGCCACTGTGACGTGCTGCACGTGCCATACCGGTGCCTCTCCAACGTTAAGTAACCTACTGTGGGACTGCCCCGGCCTTCCACCGCTGAGGAGCAGGCACAAGGGAGCCGGCGTTACCTCATTGGATGAATGGACAACCCGGTCCCCTCACCAGGACGCATTGAGCACGATCCTTTCCTTGTGGAAATTCCTGCGTGAAGCAGACCTGACTGGACGACTCTGACGGCCATACCACTCCATTTCCCTCCTTCTCTCTTCACCAACTAGGCTACCAAGCGCCCTTAATCGTTCATAAAGTTGCATTCATTCATAGAGGACGCCGCAGTCCCCTGCTGCAGGGGACACCGCCTACGCGAAGGCTCCTGGTAACGGAGAACCAGCTCCTGCGCGAGGAGTTTATGGCGGCCATGGCTCTCCCTAGCGCTCAGGGGAGCGACCTGTGCCGGAAGCACGGCCTGGCCGCAACTGAGCAATGAGGGAAGGAGCACACTGCCACGGGAAGCTCACCTTGCTCCATATCGGGAGGCTCTCAAAATGTCCTTTGCAGCCTGAAGACTCCTGTCCGTATTGGTTTGGGAGTCACAAAAAGGGGAGGAGGTGGCACAATGGGGACATAGCACATCACCTTTGCAGCCTCATGACTCCTGCTCTAATTGGACGAGGAGTTGCGCAAGGAGGACATAAGAGTGATCGCACTGATCAAGACAACCCTCCAATATGTTGGCGAAGATTGTCGCACACACTTCCGGTACCCCATTACCGCAAAAAGAATGGAGGGATGTCAGTACCCGGGATCCGTGAAGAACTCCCCTGACAAATCGGGAGGTTTGGTTGGGGCTCGCTGAAAGCGCGGCTTTAGGGGCTAGTGTCGTCACCCCTTGGTAGGTTTTGCCTGTCCCTGGCAGTCGGAGCCCAGCAGGTTTGCGCAACCTGGCTGCAGGGGCCGCACCATTCTAATAGGCTTTGTCTGATGCCCATCCTGATGGCAGTCAGGCCTTTCAAGGGGTCAGGCATTGAATTGTCACATCAGAAATCTCGCTGTCTTCATTCCCATCTAAATTCCCATAACCCTTTTTCTTCTTCCACTGTTCATTGCCCTAAGGCCCAAGCTTTCCTGCAACTTCCCAGGTGAGATCTCCTTGGCTGTGGTGTTGCTTAAATCCCCCTTTTGTTCCTCCTAACAAAAAATGTATTTTCACTTCTGTCCTGTTAATTGATCTGACCATATTCGTCGTCCGTGATACGTGCACGTGTTACTGGTTGATGCTGCTATTTTATATTAGAGCGCATTTAACTTCATGTTGCTCGGTCAGTTACGGAACCACGTGGATCGATGCGGAACTTTTGTCGACATGTCTCGTCTATTGCTCACGCAATGAAAGAAAAATGAAAAAAGAGACGCAAATGGTCCGCAAAGAGGCAAATGGACTCTAGATGGTCCGCTTGTTCAGTGCTCGCATTGACCCAAACTCTCCATTCTTTCGATGGCTCTTCTTAAGCCCTCATGCGTGCCTTAGAAAATAAATATCTCCACACAGCCAGAAATTTCGCTCCCCCTTCCTACACAGGCCAGCCAAATCGGGACCTTGATCGAGATTTTCAACTTTACGAACTCCGCACATCTCTTTCCGAATGCAACAAAAACAGCACCCCGGGCCCGGATCATGTGACCTATCGTCTCTTAGCCAACTTGGATGACGCCTCAATGGAACAACTTCTGCAGCATATTAACGCCCATTGGAAATCCGGAAAACTTCCCCCCCAATGGAAAACAGCAGAGATCCGCTTTATCCCGAAGCCTAAGAAGTCCCCCCACCTGGACAACCTTCGTCCTAATTCTTTAACATCTTGTGTGGGTAAATTGGTGGAGCGCATGTTACTCCGACGTCTACAACCCTACCTAGAAACTAAGGATCTCATCCCAAGTACAATGTACGGCTTCAGAAAACATCTGTGCACGCAAGACATCCTTCTTCGCATAAACGAAGAAATTCTCATACCAGCCTCCCGAAATTCACCTCGTGCAATTCTTGCATTGGACTTAAAGGGAGCCTTCGATAACGCCTCTCATTCTGCAGTCCTCTTTCGGCTCAACGAAACAGGCTGCGGCTTGCGTACTTACTCCTACATTGCCGATTTTCTCATGCAAAGAAAGGCGATCCTAAAAGCAGGCGATGTGAAATCTGACCCAATCACCCTAGGAGATCGAGGCACTCCTCAAGGTTCTGTTCTTTCACCTTTACTTTTTAATATCGCTCTCCTAGACCTCCCTCGTCAGCTTAAAGCCATTCCCCGTGTTCATCACGCATTGTATGCGGATGACATTACCATTTGGACTGACACGGGTTCTTTAGGTGAAATTCAAGATACCCTTCAAAAAGCCACTGACACTGTAAAGCAATATGCCTCATCAATTGGCCTTCGGTGTTCCCCTCAAAAATCTGACCTCATCATTGTATGGAAAAGCCCCCCTGCATTCAATAAAGAATCAGTTCAAATTACCCTCGATGGTCAGCTTATACATCCCAGACCTTCACTCAAGATACTTGGTGTTACAATCCAGGCCAATACACGGAACGATCAGACATTATTCAAGCTCACCACAGTATTTACTCAAGTTACCCACATGCTTCGCCGAATCTCCAATCGACATCGCGGCATGAAGGAGGAAGACCTTCTCCGCCTTATCCGCGCCTTCCTCATATCACGGGTCATCTACATCGCCCCCTACCTAACTCTCAGCAAAACTGACACGGAAGCCATTGATCGCCTCATCCGCAAAGCTATAAAGAAAGCTCTTAATCTTCCTATGTCCACCGCGACAACTAAACTGCTCCAATTAGGAATTCACAACTCTGTCACGGAACTCATCGAAGGGCATCTTTCCAGTCAACGACTCCGCCTAACTCAAACACCAACAGGACTGGCACTTTTACAGGACCTCAAAATGTCAACTCCGCAGACCACGGACAGAAAACATCTTCCCCATAATTGGCGTCAATCCATTCGTGTCCGCCATTTTCCCAAAAATATGCATCCCACTTTGCACTCCGGTCGTCGACACGCCCGTAGCCAAGCCCAAGAACAAATCTACGCAAGCAATCCTAATGTTTTGTACACAGATGCCAGCCCTTACTCCAATCCGTCCCATCACTTAGCCATAGCAACCTCTAAGGACAAGATCATCACCTGCGCCTCAATCAAGACCCCTTCTATCTGGGCCGCGCAAGAATTCGATGTGGCCCTCGCCATCACTCAAACACCCGCAACGATTCTAATTACAGACTGTCAAGCCGTCTGTCGCAGCTTTTTATCAGGTTACGTGGCCTCAACTACGTGGAACCACCTGGCTCAACACGCCCCCAACTGGAAGATCCACATTGTGTGGACCCCGGGACACTCCTCACTAACGGGCAATAATTTTGCCCATAGACAAGCCTGCGAACTCTCCTCCCAGGCCTCTGAGGAAACACCAAGTCTCGTTCCCCTGCTCACATTTCAACACATCACCCAACATTACCGCACATCAAGACAACATTTTCCCCCTCCTCACCCGCAGCTTACTAAAACAGAAGAAGTAATACTCCGGAGGCTTCAAACAAACACCTTTCCTCACCCAACTTGGCTACATCGGATGTACCCCACCCAATACCCTGCCACATGTAAATTCTGCCCTAACCCATGTACCCTCAGACACATGATCTTGGGGTGCGCACACAACCCAGCCCTCCCACCTTTACCCACTTCCCTTCCCCTCCCTGAGCTTTGGGAGAACCTGACGACCAGCGCCGCCTTCGATGCACAGCAACTCCTGGTATCCACGGCTGAGACAGCAAGGTCGTCCCATGGTCTCCTGGACTGAGGAGCCACTCCCACATCACCAGGCTCACAATAAAGTTTTTCCTCCTCCTCCTCTAAGTCACGTGCAACGCTGCAGTCGCATTCACGCACCCATTCGTGTCATACGTGTTGAAGCAGTCCTCGAAAACACTTCACCCGCTACACCAAGGGACTGCAATCTTTTGAGGTGGAGAGCCGAGTTGCATGAAGCCGACACGGCGGCGTATCGGCACATCGGGAAAGGCAAAGAGAAAAAAAATCGGGGAATTCAGAGTAATGTATAAAAGTGGGATCGAAATCATGTTTATTTTCAGCGACATGCCCCAAGGTTGCAATTTACAACCATTGGTTACAAGCAAAAAAAACCTTTTAATGCGACTTTTGGTGCTAAACATTCTAAGCCAACTTGCAAATATCTACATCAAGGTTTCTAACCGAAAGACGCTGAGTGTCGTTGTCATGTGTCAGGGCACCCCCTCGAGAGGGGATGCATGAAAACCCCGAAAAATAGAAGAAAAGAACAAAGGAACGAGAATTTTGAACTGCGCGCCAGGAGAGCACCAATCAGCAAGTGCCAGCGCCGACGCACCGAGGAATCATGGGCAAAGGGGGCAGCGCACTGGTCGGCCAATCAGGGAAGGCCACGCATGGGACAGGTGGCGAGATGGCCATATAAGGACATACAAGAGGCGAAGAGCCAATGGGAGTGCGCCACGGGAGAGCCCAGAGGGTATAAAAGCGGGGCGCACAAAGAGAGGGGGGAGGCAAGAAACCGAAGAAACCAGGAGGCGGCCTGAGCCCGTGAGGTTCAACGAACGAGCCAGGGGGACGCGGCCAGGCCATCGACCACGCCATCCGAGCCTGGGCGGGAGCGGGCCGACTTCGCATCGGCACCGTCATCCTAGGTGCACCGCGAACCTGTGTCTTCGTGGCCCCAGCGGCATCGGTCGGGCACCAGCGGCCAGCGTCCACGCTCCGTCGACGTTCGTCTCGACGGCCCCGAAAGGCGACGTTCGTGCCAAGCCTACCTGAGACCTCCAGCGGCAGCGGCTACCGGGGGGTAGCCACCGAGGAAGCGCGCCGCCGAAGGGATGACCGCGTGCATCGATCGCCGGTATCAAGGACACCCAGCGGGAGCGGATACCAGGAAGTAGCCGCAGAGGAAACATCAGGACGCGCGGAGCCCACGCCGTCCAAGGAGTGACCGCGCACATCGAACGCCGGCACCGAAGCGAGACGAGGACGGCTACCACCGGGTCGCGGCTACGCAACGGGTGCGACACGTCAGCGCCGACGACAGCGGGGTAGGCCAGTCCATTAGGGATATTCGTAGGATGCAACCAGGGAGTTGTAGTGAGAGAGATGAAGTAGGACTTGACGTAATGAGTGAATTTGGACTGAAGGTGTAGAACTTTATTGTAGAGTCTTTTGGGGTTTGATTTGAATTGTACATTGAGCTGTTGAGTTAGGGGTTTGTATGTGAGTTGTATTTTGGGATTGTAGAGGTTTGAGTGTTTATCGGTTGTGTGTAGTTTAATTATTGAGTGCTTTGCCTGAGGGTTTTTTGTGTGTGCATTAAATGTATGTTGTTAACCAAGTCAACGGCTTTCCTGTGTCCATTGCTCCGAGCTGGTAAAGACCACCCCACCATCCGTTCACGTGACAAATAATTGGCGAGCCTGACAGGATTGATGTATCCTCACCCAGGATATTTCCATCGGGCCCAGTCACGTGTTTAACCAGCTTGGAGAATGGATTTGGACAGGTTGTTGACGCTAGTTCAATCGCGAGGTTTGAACAAAAAGCAGTTTTTTGAATTGTTAGATGAAGGGAGCCGCAGAGTGCATGAGAAATTGGATGCAGAGATAGAAGAACTGCGAAAGAAGGTAGAACTAAAAGAATCGAGGCAGGGGTGCGGGGAAAATAGTTTCTGCGAACAAGGAGGGAGCGTGGAACCCGCCGCACGTGAAAGTCAGGGCATGCGCCTAGCGGACAGCTTTGATGCTGAAAGCAAAATAATAGAAAAAATTGCCCCCACCTCCCCGAAGGGAATCGTGAGGAAGTGCGAATGCATTTCTTGCGCCGAGAGTACACGGCGTAGTAATTCTGACATCGCCTTGAGAGGCGCCCAGCCAGCGAACGGTCTAAACTGGAGCAGAGCGAGCAGGAGACTGTAGCGAGAGAGCGCGCGCGAGCCGACCCACGGAGGTCTGGCGGTTTATCGCTGCATATAAAGGGGGGTACGCCGCGCTGAGCGCGCCGAGCCAGGTGGCTGAGAGAGAAGGCGGGCGCGCGAGAGAGAGGGGTGCGCGCGCAGCTGCAGCCAGCGAGGAGAGAGGAGGAGCGAGCGAAGGGGGAGGGGGACGCGCGCAGCGGCGCACGGCAGCTGCCGGGTGAGGAGAGGGATGCGCGCGGCGCACACCGCCGCGCCGCGAGGGAGCGGTGAGGGCGTGGCGTCACGTGGTGAGTGACGTCACTGCGCCGTTGCTACCGACGCTCCTCTCCGCTCTGCGCCGTTGCTAGGGAGAGCAGGGCTGCGGACGCCGCCGCCGCCGGCGGTGGATGGTTTGGGGTCGCTTATAAAGTGCATCGCACTTAAAAGAAAAGGGACTCTCGCGACAGAGCTCCCAGGAGGAAAGATGCAAAGAGAGCGGTGAACGCGCCGCACGTGAGCCTGAAGGCACGCGGATCACAGATCACGATGAGGCCGCAAATAAAAAGGAACGCAAAGAAAACGATTGTTTGTTTGGACAGCCAGCTGAGCAAAAAGGCGCGTTCGAAGCGCGATACAGTGAAATAGCCAGGCGTAGCTCAACCGTAGGCCGAGTGTGTGAAGATGAGCTTGCTGAGAACGCGGTAGGCGAGGACAGCTTGGTGCCGCCTAGTAGCTCTGAGAAATTAGTGGGTGTCCCGGGCGCCGAAAGATTAATTATTGAGACCGAGGTGCCTGCCGCTCCGTGCACTGGTAGGAATTGCATCCCGCCAGAAGGCTTTATTGCCTGTGCGGTTGAAAAGCCTACGACTCTTTAGGCTATAGTTATCCCGAAAAAATTCCCCCGCATTTCCCCGAGGGGGAGAATGTGAAAGTGCGAATGCACGGTTGTCGGCCCGCTTGCGGCGCTTGCGCTCGGCCCCCGCAGCCCACCGCCTCGCCGCCTTTTCTTCCATCTCTTCCATCGGGTTTGTAGTATCACGTGTACACCACGCAGTTATCAAGCCGCTATAACGCCGCTGAGTCGCCAACGCACGCCGCTGACGACGTATTTTGAATGCGTTAAAGATATAAGGCGCGTCAACACTGATATCACCGTCGCGTCCGTGGCTTGATCGGTAGAGCGTCGCGCTGCGGCCGCAAAGTCCGTGGATCGAAACCTGGCGCCGGATGCTGTTTCTTTATAGAGGAGCACTGCGGACGCCGCCGCCGCCGACGCCGGCGGTGGATGGTTTGGGGTCGCTTATAAAGAGCATTCGCTCTTAAAAAAGACAGTGAAGCGGGGAGCTCAGCGTCTGCGATTGTCAACGCGGTCACTAGGGTGCCGCTAGCCACCGGCATTATAGAACAACCAGGACAGCGCCCTGAGGCCGAATGCTGTGCAGAAGAACAAAGTAAGCGAAAAAAGGAAGCGGACAGGGGTACCGTAAAGGACCAAGTGGGCGCAGACAATAGGGTTATGCAAGCCTTGCAAGCCAGTAAGCGGTCTTGCACGCACACCAACGAGACAGAGCATGCGTCCCATACCGAGCTCTCGAAGAGCATCGAAGAAGGCTGCGTGAGGCGAAGACTGGTTAGAGTGCGGGGGCGTAGCCGTACTGAGAATGTGAGGCTAACGGGAAAAATGGCCCGGAACACAATCAAAGCTAAAAAGAGGAGCAGACAAAGGGGCAAGATAAGAACAGGCAATAAGGAGGCTCAGACTGAGCAAGGTGAACACGGTATCTCTTGTCATAGAAGAGGTGATGCCCTTAGCGGCTTGCGAGCTCGTAGGGGGCAAAGACAAGCGCGCAAGCGCAGAGTGACGGATGAAATCGTAAGACGGCCGGTTCTAGGGAAACCATCGAGCCAGGGTGCGTGCGAGAGGCGCGCGAGTGAGGTTAGGGAAGTTGGCTGCCGAAGCCGAGCCGACAGGGCAGCTATGGGTGCGGAATGGCTGAGGCGGAAGAAGGTGAAGATGAAGCCATAGGTCAACGAACCTGATGGAAACCACGCAGTTGACTCGGAAAGGAATAGGACCCATTACGGTGACGAATGATTGGATGTTGGGGTAGAGCTTTAATGTTTTAGTATAGTGAAAAGACAATGTGGGTGTAGACGTATATAAAAGAGATATGAATGAGTGAGTGACCAAGTTCCGAATGAGAAATAGGGATGTTGAATATTAGAAAATTGATGGCTTTGATTTGGTGATGTGATCGAGCAGATTGCATGAGTAGAGTTGTGTATGTGCATGAAGTGTAGATATAAAGGAGTGCGATTGAGGAGCAGTAGGAGGAAAGACGTTTTTAATGTGGATTGAGAAAAAGGGTTGTTGAATAAAAGATCATTGATGTATTTGATTTTTATGATGTTTTAGAGAAGAGATTGAGTATTTCGGTGTTAGAGAAAGTGATGTATTGGTGATAGAACGAGAGTGAACTAAAAACAAGTGATAAGAGAGAGAAATAGAAGTGAAGTGATATGTGAAGTGGGAAGTGGTGGTGAACAGTGGATAGTGAGTGATGGGGGTGGAGCAAGAAGACATCGACGGCCAAGACACCTCCCCATCCACCAACCACGTGAAACAAGAGGACATCGGTGGCCCAGATGCAGTTTTTTGAGAAAAAAACTCTTAAAGCGGGGGGTAATTGTCATGTGTCAGGGCACCCCCCCCCGAGAGGGGATGCATGAAAACCCCGAAAAATAGAAGAAAAGAACAAAGGAATGAGAATTTTGAGATGCGCGCCAGGAGAGCACCAATCAGCAAGTGCCAGCGCCGACGCACCGAGGAATCATGGGCAAAGGGGGCAGCGCACTGGTCGGCCAATCAGGGAAGGCCACGCATGGGACAAGTGGCGAGATGGCCATGTAAGGACATACAAGAGGCGAAGAGCCAATGGGAGTGCGCCACGGGAGAGCCCAGAGGGTATAAAAGCGGGGCGCACAAAGAGAGGGGGGAGGCAAGAAGCCGAAGAAACCAGGAGGCGGCCGGAGCACGTGAGCTTCAACGAACGAGCCAGGGGGACGCGGCCAGGCCATCGACCACGCCATCCGAGCCTGGGCGGGAGCGGGCCGACTTCGCATCGGCACCGTCATCCTAGGTGCACCATGAACCTGTGTCTTCGTGGCCCCAGCGGCATCGGTCGGGCACAAGCGGCCAGCGTCCACGCTCCGTCGACGTTCGTCTCGACGGCCCCGAAAGGCGACGTTCGTGCCAAGCCTACCTGAGACCTCCAGCGGCAGCGGCTACCGGGGGGTAGCCACCGAGGAAGCGCGCCGCCGAAGGGATGACCGCGTGCATCGATCGCCGGTATCAAGGACACCCAGCGGGAGCGGATACCAGGAAGTAGCCGCAGAGGAAACGTCAGGACGCGCGGAGCCCACGCCGTCCAAGGAGTGACCGCGCGCATCGAACGCCGGCACCGAAGCGAGACGAGGATGGCTACCACCGGGTCGCGGCCACGCAACGGGTGCGACACGTCAGCGCCGACGACAGCGGGGTAGGCCAGTCCATTAGGGACATATTCCTAGGATACAACTAGGGAGTTGTAGTGAGAAAGAGATGAAGTAGGACTTGACGTAATGAGTGAATTTGGACTGAAGGTGTAGAACTTTATTGTAGAGTCTTTTGGGGTTTGATTTGAATTGTACATTGCGCTGTTGAGTTAGGGGTTTGTATGTGAGTTGTATTTTGGGATTGTAGAGGTTTGAGTGTTTATCGGTTGTGTGTAGTTTAATTATTGAGTGCTTTGCCTGAGGGTTTTTTGTGTGTGCATTAAATGTATGTTGTTAACCAAGTCAACGGCTTCCCTGTGTCCATTGCTCCGAGCTGGTAAAGACCACCCCACCATCCGTTCACGTGACAGTCGTGGAGGCGTTGCTTCGTTAGTCGGGAACGCAAGTTTGATTTGATTAACTTCACGTACGGCTCTTCACATATTTGATTAACTTCACGTATTTGATTAACTAGCGCACGTACGGCCGAATACTGCTATCATGGCTGCTCGTAGTCTCTTCAAGCTCAAAAACTTGGGTCTGTGTGGGCAGCGTTAACCTTCACAGTGTCTTTCGCACCAAACCCCACCGCAACGTGCGGGTTTAGTGCAGGGGTTCCGTTCTTCGTTCAGCTTACGGAGGTCCGGGGTTCGATCCTCGCGGCAACCTTTCTTTTTTGCTGTTGAACTTTGATCCCCGTTTTTGGATCTATGCATAGAATGGAAGTGAGGACGTTATCTGGCCAAGTGTGGAGATTGGGGACAATAACAACTGTAATCGGCCTTTCTTTGTTCATGTCTAAACCCATCTGAGGTCAAAACTGCCATGCCGGCCTTTAGACAAGAGGAGGCAGCGGGTTCTGATGTCGTGCTGGGGGCCGCATTACACTGCCCAGCGTACCGCAAGTAGCCCACCATTGTGCTAGACTATAAATTCTTGGTTTTTTTTTCACGTAAGTAGGATTAAGTGCTCCAGGACTACGGGCGGGGTGCCACCTTCGCTCGAAGAAGGTAAACATGTGTTCCATAGGCTCCGTCTTCGACCTCTGGAAGTGCGGCACTAGTTGGTGTTATCCCCTTGAGTGTGTGCTCTAAGTGTCGTGAATTGACCAGCTTCCCGTTCGTGCTCGGCTCCAGCGGATCTGACCACGCGGTGACGCATTCCTGGTCACTAGAACTGTGCCCGCCAGCAAAGCCTTTTGCACGGCAGTGAGGCGGCCGACTGCGACGGAACTCCTTCGCACGTGCTCGCACTCCTCGCGCTTGCTCCTCCTGCGTGCTCGCGCATGATGTCGGCGGCGGCACCACCGCCTCCCTTAGAGTTTCCACAACTTCAAAGATCGGCGCTTCATGCCCCCAGTGGCACCTTGCTAGCCCCCGCTCAACTGGTGCTCGCTTCTCTGCCGTTGGCACTATCGCAAGATACAGCCTCCACCCGTGCAACTAGTACCCCTGAAGACACGGACGCTCAAGTGATGGAACAAGACGGCAGCAATCCTGACAATGGCGGCCCCTGGAAGATCAGGACTCGAGTCAAGCCAAATTGGAAAACCGCAATAACTCGCCTGGACAGGGTAAATAAGCCCCGAGCACTTTTCTTGTTGAGACCACTCACAAAAATCAGTGTGGGCGATATACCCAAAAATGCCCTCGCACATCTGTTAGACACTCTTGCCCCCCTCCCCCCCCCGAAATGGCCGAACTCGCTACGCACCGCTGCATTCAGATTACCTTATATGACCAAGAGCACGTGAACCGCCTCCTTGCAACTACCAGTCTCTCCTTCCAGGCCAATAACCATATGGTCACCCTTCCCATAGAGGTCAGACACTCCCCAAAGCGTGCCAACACTTCACGTGGAGTCATCACAGTGGAGCCGGAAGATTCAAATGAAACAATTTTGAATTGAATACGCTGCGAGCAAGCGGACGTCTTGGGGGCGCAATGAATAGGCAAAACATAATAGGGCAGTCCTGACTTTAGACCCCCCTACAATACCACACGTGGTAAATATTACAAGGCCATAGCTAAAGTGTCGCCTTACCAGCCGAAGAGAATGGTCTGCTTCGCATGCCACAGCATCGGGCACATGGCGAAGTACTGCCCGCACCAATAGGTGTGCCGCAAATGTGGGCGCGGTCATGCTGAAGCTGAGCCATGTGAGCGCACACTTTATTGTGCGGCTTGTAAAAAAGATGGTCATCTGGCGGTGGACCCCACGTGTACTGCCCGCACTGCCTGCCCCCTCGTACCTATTCCAAAGTGCACGATGGAGTATCCTGGGTGGATCGTGTACGTTCTCATGGCGCCACGAGCACCAACACTGCCGATGGAGTGCCTCCCCCAGCTAGCGCTACAGCTGATCCCCCGCCTTCACTGTCGCCAACAAGGGATACGATTCTGCAAACCGTACTATCCCAGCTTGATAGTCTTCGTTCTGAACTCCACGTGCTTCGTGAAGAGAACGCGCAGCTTAAGGCTGAGCTTGCAGCATACCGCCAAGGGTCCCATACTGTGCCCGCCCAAACAGCTCCATCTAGCACAACAGCGCCAGCAACATCAGCTGTTGGTACTGAACCCCTCCCAACTGTATCCACGTTCTACACCTTCAACGTCGGCCCTTCGTAACCCCCTACCCTCGATGCCGAAGCAACGGAAGAGCCGCAGTACTAGCGTCAAGCGTGCCGCTACCTCGCAAAGGGGTACTGAAACGAACGATTTTATGCAAGTGTTAAAATTCATTCGCGCAGAAATCCAGCAAGAACGCCGCGCTCGGTTGGCTGACATGGACAAGCTCCGGACCTTCACACAACAGTATGCTCAGCAAACTACGGCCATGATGAACTTCATCCAAACCCTTCCCGGTGTTCCAAATGAAGCGGACCCACCGCCAAGAAAGATTACTCCCCGCAGTACCCTTGGACAATGAAGCGGTCTCTCTGCGTGTTGCAGTGGAACTGTCGCAGTTTTAATCAATCGGCTCCCATTCCTTCAAGTCGAGTAGCGCAAATTCTGCCTGTTCTCATCCTTCTTCAAGAAACCAGATCCATGCCAAATATTAGAGGCTTCACATCTTATTCGAAACCGTCCATAACTCAGCAAAGCAAAGTCTCATCTCCCACCCAAGCATCGGTGGTGGAACATGCGGCTGTTTTAGTGCGGTCTGACCTTGGTTGCTGCAAGGTGTCCGTCCCGGGCCAATGCTCCAAGGATCACGAAGTGGTTATAGTGCAGGTGCGCCTGCCTGATGGGAAACCGCTACTTGCAGCGTCTGTGTATTACGGCCCAGTCACCAGATCACAGAAAACTATTAACTATAATTGGTTGCGCCACCTTCTCTTGCAGTATCCCCACACTCCAATTATCATCGGCGGGGACTTTAATGCGAAAAGCACTACGTGGGGATGTGACTCTACGGATGGTCGAGGCTCGTGCCTTGAGGCGGCGATTGACGATTGCGCTCTCTCTCTTCCTAATGACCCTACGTTAGCCACCCGTGTGGGTCTTCATCGACGGCAGAAAAACACTTACCTAACCATTGCTACTACAGGAGTGATTCGCTCGTGGAGCCCCTATACCACCACTTGGGGTAGTGATCATTATCCTATTCTTCTCACTCTCCGAGGCAAGCGCTTCCGCACTCGCCAGTATCTTTCGCGCATTGATTGGCAAACTTTTCTAACCGCCCTCCGTATCCCTCAAAATGCAACCCTACCGCAGTTTACTGCTGCCATGCACTCTGCGAAATCACACGCTACAGAGGAAATCTTATGCGACTCTTCCACACCCGCACTGGACGCTGACCAACCTCTGGAAGCGCGTGCAAACCCTCATGACTTGCTATCTAAGCAATGGCAAACGACACCGACACCTGATCTGGATTCGTCGCCAGTACCAAATCATCCGACAATACCAGCGCTCCCTTTCCAACGAGTATTGGCATAGTCTCTGTGCTGAGCTCGGTAAAGAAAGAGGCCTTTCCAAGCTGTGGAGCACGTTTCGGAGCTTGTCAGGCAAGCGCAAGGGGAAACCTACGCTATTCGCTTCCCTCACTCTCAGGGACCCACCAGCGGACGTAGAACATCGACTGATAACGACTTTTTCCCCTCATGCCTCTAGCCGCCCCCACCCTCCGCTGCCTGTCATCCCGGTTCCGGACGTGGATAAGGATCTGGACGTCCTCTTCACCATGGGCGAGTTCACGGCAGCTCTTCACCAGTGCAAACCTCGCTCTGCCCCTGGTCATGATGGCGTGACATGTCAGCAGCTCCGTAGCTTGGATGAGTCTGCACACTTAGTGCTGCTAAATATGATTAACACTTACTGGGCCTCTGGTGACGTTCCGGACAAACTCAAACTGACTCTGGTTCACACAATACTGAAGCCAAACAAAGACCCTTTTGTGCCGACTAACCTCCGGCCTATTCCTGTTACACCCACCATCTCTAAACTTACTGATCAACAACCGCCTTCAGTATTATTTGCAATATGTACGCCCGTGGTTCCATCCATCCCAGACTGGCTTCCGTCCTCACCTCGGTACTCACGATTGCCTTTGGCTACTACGACGCGTTCTGAACCGTACGTCACGAGCTGGTAATCACGATTATGTCCTCACTTTCAACGTGCGAAAAGCCTTTGACAATGTTAGTCAGGCAGCGATCCTTGAAGAGCTCGCTATAGCCCTTCCAAAGCCAAAGGGCCCAAAATTGGATTCGGAATTTTTTAGAAAATCGACCGATTCTGCTCCACAGCACGCATCCAGGACGGAGCCCAAGGACCTTTTATCTAGATAGGGGCGTTCCACAGGGTTCTGTCCTTAGACCCGTACTTTTCAATTTGGCCATGGCACGCGTCGCTCGCAACCTAGAACGGGACACTGCAGCTCGTTTTGCAATCTATGCTGACGACCTCACAGTATAGGTTGAGGCCGCCGACTACGACTGCACGGAGGACATGGCAACATAATTGCAGGCGGCGGTGAACAGCATTTCCACTACTCTTCCAACTGTCGGCCTTGAGTTAGCACCCGAGAAGACCGAATTTCTCCTGGTCCACGGTCAGCACGAACCACCCACTAGTATGCATCACACCATCTACATCGCCGACACACCCATTTCCTCCCTCGACAGTGGATAAGTCAACTGCCGAAAAATTGGAAGCCAATGCTCCACTTAATTTCTCGCCTCTCAAACAAATTTGGCGGAGCTCACCAATCGGCGTGCCTCACGCTGTGTCGGGCGGTAGCGGTCGGTCGTCTCACCTATGGCGCTCCGGCCTACAGCCTATCCTCGACTCATAAGAAACATCTAGTGGTCCTTTATCGGGTCATGCTCCGCACCATCACTGGACTTCCCAGGCATACCCGCATCGATGCTCTTGAACGGGCTGCTCCTATGCCTCCCATGAAAGAGCTGCTTGCGGAAACTCTCGGACAACATGTCCTTCGGCGGACATTAACGCCCCAACGGGCTGCACTCTCCGCCTGGGACTTGCGCATTCTTCCGACACTTCCCTCGGCCTCAATCCCCGCCACCCCCTTCGTCACTCCCGCCTGTCACAGTGGCCCATCAGCGAGTGACCCATCCTCCGTACCCGACCAGTTGCCCGTGAGAAAGCCCTTCAGCACGTCCTTGCGACAAAATTGCCAGTTGAAGTCGACATTTACACGGACGCCAGCCTTTCGACTTCCCAGATGGGTCTGGCCTGGCGCTGCCAAACTCGGCCGGACGTGGACGGCTCTGTCATTCGGTCAGGACCACCACTCGTCTCCCTTGGAAGCAGAACTTCAGAGCATCCTCAGCGCATTGGATCACCTGACCTATACTATTGCAATGCCGCCCCCTCCACGTTTTCGGACCCTCACGGACTCCTATCAGGCACTTCAAGAACTCCGAAAGACCTTCAGTGATCACCGAACTGTGCACGAAATACAACACGTGATGGCCATTCGGGTTCGCAATGGGACCACTGCTCGATTGGCATGGGTGCCGGGTCACAGGGACTCGGACGGGGGCAACCAGGCTGCACACGATGCAGCAAGGGAGTGTCTCGCTAGTACCCCTCCCCTGGACGACGACGCGTCGCGCCCCTGTCCTGACCCTCGCCTTCAACTTGACCGCGCCCGCCATGCTCGGAAGGTACGCCTTGCGTCCGTTATTCCCCCTGGCTACCTGGCTGTGGCTCCTCCGATGCCTCGCTCTGCGGAAATCTTCATAAACAAAACTATTTCTAACGCAGCCCTCACACCACACATCATGAGAAAATGGATTCACCCGGCAAGATCTCCACCTACTTGCTGCCCCTGCTGTAAAACGACGGTGTTCGCCAACCTCAACCACCTAATTTGGCACTGCGCCGCATTTTCCTTGTACCGCCCAACACTCGTCAACGCTTTGCCACGTGATTCCTCCCAAGACGACCCCCCCCCTTCGAAGACGCTAATTTTATCACAGCCCTAGGGGTGTTCGGCCTAGAGAGTGGTCTCTCGAGATTAGTGTAAACCGGGGCCTACCCCGGTCGTAGTAGTTGACTTGACTGCACTCACATGATCCCTACCCTAGCCTGGCTCTGCTGACGGCAGTGATCTCTTCTATCGCGTTCAAGGACCAGTTATTTGTGCTACTCGGCTACTCCTCCCTGCCTCTTCCCCCTCTTCCCTTATTGGGATCGCATGGCCTTCCCTTTGAAATAAAGGATTACAACAACAACAACAACAACAACAATCCAGGACTATGTTCTTTTTTAACTGAAGCGCCGATGCATCGAGATTCTACTATTAGGGCGATGCCCATGTGGGGCTGCGACAAGCGCGTGCTCGAACTCACCAAAGTCGACGAACGTCACGAGAAGGAAGCCGATGCAGTACACGATGGCGATGACCATGCAGAGGCAGCAGAAGATGAGGACCCACGGGTAGCCGTCTTCGTCCCTGCACAACAAAGAGGACAAGAGAACGCACGTCGCGAACAAGTGGTATGCAAGAAGGCATAGAAGTGTGACAACAATGAGCCGCTCAGAGGCTAGCTAGATTTTTCCTGTCCACTGCGAGCACCTGAATCTATAAAATTTAGTGCCATTCCACACTGTCGGGGCAGATGAACAGAGGAGCTGCTTGTGGGTTATCAGATGGCCACAAGCGACTGTTGCTAACGCGCCGTCCGGGAAAGAGTTCAGCGTGATTAAAGCCACGCCGCCCTCTTGCGTAAAGCCGCAGTGAACCACACCCCAACCACCTCTACCTCAGCCACCATTCGCGCTGCCCATCTTCACGAGGCGGAGGAAGCAGCAATTGTCCTGGCCACCACCCTCCACCGCACCTCTAGCCCCATATTAACGGATTCACAAACGCCGTTAGAAATTTCTGCAGGGGCCTCACTCCGCCCCTCGCTCACAACCTTTTCTGCTCCCCCCCTCCCTCCTGACCGCACCATCTCCCTTTTGTGGACTCCTGGCCATATGGGCTTTGGCGGCGCGCAGAAGGCACACGGAGCGACCCGAGCTTTGATACACCGGACCCCTCAGCAGAGCCCCCTCCTCACCTAGAGCCACTGCTCACTTTCCGCGAAATCACCCTCAATCACAAGCTTTCAGGCACCACCCCCTCACCCCTCGCTATCCCCCGTTGAATCATCCCTCTGGAGACAGATCCAAACCCGTTCCCTCCCCAATCGATCCATCCTCACCCACATATCGCCATCCGTCATTCCCAGCCCCGCTTGTCCACACTGCGGGGACTACGAAGACACCCCCCACGTCATCTGGCACTGGCCGCCCTGCTTCCTTCCCCTACCCGACCCCGGAACCCGACTCCTGGCTGTCTGCCCTCGCGCGCTAGGACGCCCAGTCCCAGTGCGCCCTGGGCGACAGGGCTCGAACCTATAGAGCTGCTCTTCCACGTCTCAACCGTCCGTACTAAGCCTGTCCGGGAATAAGACGTGTCTATCTCTCTCTCTCTACCGCCTCACGGAATCCGGGGTCCCGTCGAGCATCGCGCTTACGTTTGGCGACTGCGGCCCGATCATTGGCGGTACCCTCCTTCGGCCGCATTTGCTCCCATTCCCCCTTTTTTTTTCTTGGGGGGGGGGTAGACTTCGCTGTGTGCGCCAGTCAGCTTCCAAAGTCGAAGCTTACACAGATTTCCGTAATGTCGGCTTCACAACTAAACAGAATAAAGTGCTAGAAAGACATACTGCCAGCACCACAAACGCCATCTTATATTAAAATATTAAGCGCCGGTGCGAACAGCTGGACGAAGGCAGAGTCAGTGCACACAAAAACGAGGGGAAAACGTGTAAATAGCTCCCTTATAACGATAAGCAAGAAAATATACTAGCTGATATACATGCGCTCATTTCTGGATAGTATATAAAGGTATATAAATGTAAATGTAACAACTGAGGACTAAGAAGATGCCGATTTCGTGACGGGAGACGGACTGTAGCAGTTTTGTAAGATAGATATATAGATAGTTTCATCTATCTATTTCTTTAAGGCCATGATGTTTGGCCTCTGTCACAGGCCGGAACATTAAAAAATATTCTACACAAGTTAAGTGGTTTAAGGTGGTCAACTTCGATATCCTACTCGGGTGTCTTCACCATGTTTTCGCCTACATTGAGACACACCTCCATTGTCGTTCTCACGTCTTCGCTATTTTGTGACGCGTCCACCTTCCGCATAATTCGTCTAAATGTCCCTTCGGCGGCCGATATTTAACAATTTTCGAGCATGTAGTCGATATTGTTGGTGTGCGACCGGATCCTGACAAGGTACGCGTCATCAAAAAGCTTCCTGTCACACTTTTGGGAAGGAAGTTCGCAGCTTTGTCGATCTATGTTCATACTTCCGGCGTCTCATCAAAAATTTTGCTGACATCGGCCGCGCAATCGGGTCACAAGGGGAATGAGGCCGCCGATGCCACAGCCCGAGGTCTTCTTATCCCGGCCCCCTTGTACAAAGCCCCGTCCTTAGACATGGTGAGCGTAACCTTCACCGAATATTTGAGTATATTGAGACTCAACAGAAGACCGTTTCCACCACCGGACAAAAGCCTCACTGAAGAAGAAGAACACATTCCCAGGAGATTACAGACAGACTCATTACCCACACTGGCTAGACTACACGTTATAGTATTCACCTTTTCCCCCGCACTGCTTGGAGAGGGCGGACGCGTACCACACAGTGTGGGAATGCCAGTACATACCAACAGTACACCCACTCACAAACACGTCAAGGGAGCAGTGGGAGGCCACCCTGCGCCGCGATGACCCTGCCTGCCAGCGATGGCTGGTAGAGAGAGCCATAGCGGCGATGGAGGCCAGTGGAATCCCGGAACTGGGATAGCCCCCTTCTTTCCTCCCTCTTCTTTTCTTTTCTTTTGAAAAAAGATATTTTCAATCAATCAATCAATCAATCAATCTTGCTACCAATGCTTCGTTCTTGTGGAGCCACGCGCAAGACAGCGATTTTAGCTGCCTCATTGACTGCCAGACGGGAGTTGCCTCGTTTCCGTGGTTCCCGCTGCCGCGAGTGGCGCTGGCATAGGAGCTGCATAGGCCCAGGAACCGGATGGTAGCCATTGAGTGATATCATACGATAGTCGCCTTTACAACCGCGTCGAACGCAACCATTCTACCCTTACGCGCGAATACCTCTCTCTTGTTTGGGTGGTCATCAAGTTCCGCCTGCATTCGTACGGCCAAGCATTTGCTCTTATTACAAATCGTCGTGCCTAATGCTGTCCTTAATCCCTGAACAACCACTCGAGACGACATTTCGGCCTGCCTTTCTGATATTTGACAGCACATCTATTGGCGTACTGTTGCCTCACTCGACAGCGCTGACAACCGAATACGCGGGTGATGCAATCGCCCACGCTGATTTGTACCGCCCGTCTGCCAGAACCAGGATACCAGCATCGCAAGGAACGCGGACGTTTCGCTGCAACCAGTTCCACCCCCCTAAAAGACCACCCACCGAGCACCTTAGGGCTCCTGCCAACACCTTCACGGCGCGTTCTGCTAATCAAAAAACCGTTGTCCCGCTACACTGTCCTATGCCATGTGGTTACTCCAAAACCTTCTTAATCGGTTTACTCGCGCCCTCGCCGACATCGTAGCGTACAAAGTTCCAACTTGCACAAGTATCACGCATGAACCCTATTATTCCCGCGAATATAAGCTTGCAAAAAAACTTGCGAATAACCTTTTTTAATGTTTCCATCGAAACGGTGCTTCCGCAACGAAACCTTTTGTCACGGGATTTTGTCTCTTATCAAAGGCCTCGACAATAGAGCAAGTTAAGCCGCTTATCCAGTAGCCGACTGTTTTTTCGGATTCCAAAAATTGGGACTTGCTGGATATTCCGGACTTTCCCGAGTAACCGCCAGTCGTCTCATAAGAGTAATGGATCAGGGATTTTTCGAACTGTTCTTTTATTCGGGCAATTTTTCGTTCCCCTCCAGGTCAGAAAAATCGGTCAGCAACTGTAATCAGACGTAGTCGACCCCTAATCACTCGAGTTGAACGAAAATTCTACATCCACCTGAATGCAGCCGTACGGCTACAAAGGAAAGCTGTACACTTTTCTCAGAAAATTCGCAGTGGAAGAAAAATTCGTCTTGGTCCACGATTCGAACCCGGGACCACCGTCTATCTAAGGCAGTCACGAACTGCGCTAACCAGGAGCCTAGCCGTTGGTAGAGCGAGAGCGAAGTGATCAACAACTTGAAGTGAAGGACAGGTGTTAATCGAGCAGATTCAGGGGAGATCCCCAAGGTGGAGTAAGTTACTCCCAAAGGGGAGCAACTTACTCCACTACGGGGATTTCGCCCAAATCTGGTCGATGAACGAAAACAGCTGCGTAGCGGCACATGCGTGACAGTCTTCCTCAGGTCAGTGCACACACGCTGGCTTAAGTTAACTGATGATGGTCAGCCTCTCAGGACCATTATCGATTGGGGACCATCAATATGCGTCAGTATTGAGCAATCCCTTAAGAGTTAGCACGTCGTTTCGTTCGGTTAACATCCGTCGGCACGTTTTCACAAATTGGGAAGATTCACGGTCTGAATTCGCTCGCAAACTAACAGAGGGCCTACCGCCGTAGGGCGATGCGGCAGTGTGTAAAGGCCCAGTGGTCACTTGTTATCGATTTCCGCAAATTAAATAACTCAAAAAGGAAACTCGCCGACTTCAGGCATATCTGAATAAGAGAAACAGATTGATGGTCATTTTTGCAGTGTAAGCACATGGTTTCCGCGGTTTTCAGACTGGCAAAAGTTGGCTAGCTATGTATCACACCGCTGCTCGCCTTTCTGAGCGAGCGCACACAGACAAATATAAATTACGCAACTGCACTGGTCTCCCACTGCCCATCTGAGCGTACTCGTTTTGAGCGTACTCGTTCTCCGCGTACTCGTTAATTTGACCGATTGTTGAAGCCGTGTGAGAAAAGTACACAAATGTTTTACTCACGTTTGGCTTTCTTGCGATTCTGGAAAGAAAAATTAAAACCAAGTTTCGCCCAGGGTAAAATCTGCTGACACACCGGGTCTGTGGTTCACTTATGTCGGCTTTGAGACAAACGGACGCTCACAAGAAAACAACAGCGCCGTGGCCGCGCAAATTCTACCGTTCACGCAAAGGAATCGGCAGCTAAACGGGAGAGGCGGGAGGGTGAGGAACCCGCCATTCTGAGACCATTGCTCCCGCTATGCGCGGTTGGAGATAATGGCGATAAGGACCTGGAAACCTGCTCCTACCCCTGAGAGACGCAAGAACTACAGCACGTGACGAAAAGGCTCGACCTATAACAGCTCCACTGTTAATACGCCTTGTCTACGTTAGTGGCCTCAGCGCCAGGACCACTGAGGCGGTGTTTCACGAGCTGACTTGAAGTACGGGGTACGTACGTCGCGAAAAAGGGGTGATATTTTCTGAAAGAAGGGTAAAAATGGGTGGAAAGGGGTCGCTTGCAGTTATGTTGCGTAGTGGAATTTCTGGTAATGAACTTTCCTGGCCCAGACTTGGGCTGCCCTCCACTTTCCCCTTTAAGAGGCTTGGTTATGGTCTTAACGCGACCGCCCACACGTTAAACCTGGCTCCAATCCTACGACGCCAACAAATACTGCGTTGTGGAGACCGCATCGACATCAACAGCAGTTGCCAGTGTCAGCTCTATGTCAACAACGATGCCGGCCACGTTTTCATCGAAATTAAAAAAAAACTGCAACGCTCTTTCTTAATTATATACGTGTAACAAAGTCAACTGTCCTTTGTTTAAATGTGATGGACAATTTACTAGTTGTGAAGGGGCTTTGTTTATAATAACGACATTTGTTTTTTTACAAAAATGGCGCTTTATTTGTTAACATGTGTGCTAGGAGGTTTTCTTTTGAGGTAGTAGCCGCTACGCTGTTTCAGTCTTTGTTTCTTTGGAGGCGTAATTAGACTGCTTCGTAAGCTGTCTACCATGCTGTCCGCGTATTCGAACGCCACCCTGGTAACAACCAAGCTGCAGATTCATGGATATGTCCTGCACCTTACGTATCAGCTCGCCGCGATCATTCACAGAAAGTGGATGCACCTCATACTAATATTGTCATGCATTCCACATCATTCTATCCAAAAATGTGCAAGCAGTGGAACGATCTACACCGCTCATTAACAAGTATTAAACACTGTAATCATATTGGGGATGATTTATGTAATTCAGAATAAATTCCCACTAAGTGCCCAAAATGTATTCCTCATGGTGCTTTGCATGTGTGTTTTATTGTTCAATTAAGACCATATTTATTTTGGAGATGCTGCAAACATTAGAGAGTAAATTCGCCACTGTGTACTTGCATTGTATTTCCTATAGTCTTTCATAAGAGTCTTTTATCATTGTTTAATTACAAGCAGTGTAGCTGTAGTCAGTTTGTTGATTGTTGTAACCACACCCTTCTATAATGTATCCTACCTCGAGGATGAAACAAATGAAACAAAATTAAATTAAAGAAAGCTGATCGCCGCCAAGTCAGGAAAAAGTGCTGCTGGCAGTCGTTCATTTGCCTTAGCAGTAAGCACCTAAAACAAGTGTCTTCCGAGCGCAACGCTGCTCTCGTCATTGTGAAAAACAGGCGTTAACGATGGTTAGTGACGATTATATTCGAACATCACCAGGACACTTACGTAAACAGTCAGCGCAGGCTTAGAATACTGATTAGCACATGATGACACGATTACTTACCCGGCACTTCCAAAAGGTCTGAAGCAAATACGTAAAACATGCATTCGTTACACCCACACTTCAATAGCATGGAAAAATTTCAGAGACAAAGGTGCACTGGTGTCTTTACGATGTTGTCGCTGGTCGGAGTCGACTTACGCAAAAAGTGAATGTAATCACGTACAACAATCATTTGCACGTAGGGGCGCAATTACTTACCCGAATCTTCTAGGTCATCTGTTAGCAAATGCGTAAAATATGCATTCGTTACTCCCACACTGGAACAGCATGGAAAATTTTCAGAGACAGAGGTGCACTTATGTCTTTACGATGTGGTTGCTGGTCGGAGTTGACTTACGCAAAAAGTGAGTGTAATCGCGTACAACAATAATTTGCATGTAGTGCCGCAATTACTTACCCGGATCTTCTAGGTCATCTGTTAGCAAATACGTAAATCATTCATTTGTTACTCTCGCACTTGAACCAAATAAAACTGTACCATACAGAGCGCTGCAACGGGGCTCGAAGAAATGGGGTTACTAGCGGGAGCTTTTGTAAGGTAACCGCGCGGGATACTAACAGTGATTATTATCACAGAATAATCATTCGCATCAGATGGCGCGGTTACTTAATCGGAGTTTCGAGGGAATCTGAAGCAAGTTCATAAAATTTGCATTTGTTACTTTTATGCTTCAATCACCTAAGACAAGCAGTAGCATAAACAGCGTTGCCCTAACGTCTTTGCGTTAGGTTACTGGCCGGAGTTTCCCTAATGGAACCATGAGAGATCCTTAAAGAGGGAACGTAACCGTACACCGTGCAATAGTCATCTTCTTATGATTGCCTGATTACTTACCAAGCGGTGGGCTGAGACCTGAAGGAAACACGTAAAATGGGTGGTGTTACGCTCATACATTACCTTATCAAAAATGCCATAAACAACGAAGCCCTGACGTTTCTGTGAGCCGGACTTTACATAACGAAGAGTGAGTGAGTGAGTGAGTGAGTGAGTGAGTGAGTGAGTGAGTGAGTGAGTGAGTGAGTGAGTGAGTGAGTGAGTGAGTGAGTGAGTGAGTGAGTGAGTGAGTGAGTGAGTGAGTGAGGGAGTGAGTGAGTGAGTGAGTGAGTGAGTGAGTGAGTGAGTGAGTGAACTCGATATCGTTCCTTCTGATAGACTTATACCCCTGACACACGGGCGCCTAAAAGGCATTTGCAGAGAAGTACTGCTACCAAATCGGGGTTCACCTCGGTGACACACGGCAAAGGAGAATCTCCTTCACCGTAGCGGGAATTTCCCGAAAGGGGTGTTCGCCTATGTCTTTTCCCGAACGAAAAGGAGCAGCTAGCGGCGCAGCCTCGTAAACAGGCGCCTGCAAGTCATAAGCTTCTCAGAGACCAAATGCGATTTCATAATACTTTCATAAATTGTTCAAATTGCAATAAAATTAAATTGCATCAAACAAGCCCAATCGTAATGTATTTTTGTCAACATCTGCCCACTGTTGCCAGATTAGGCACGGAACAGGCTAAAAAGCGCTACAGCGTTGTTGTTTCATACAAATATGTCAAATTACACATTCATTTTTTGTAAACAGCAATAAAACACACGGTTTCTATTTAAACTAATAAAGAATATCGTTTAGCTGCACTTCATTTTTGTTATTGTGCATGCTTTTTCCACAGGACTGCTAACGCCACTTTAATGGTGTGTCAGTTACGGGAACTACATAATGGAGATTGGGGGTTACTGTGTGTCAGGAGCGCCACTCCTTTCCACAAAATGTCTTCTGACGTGGGAAAAGGGGTTTAGTTTAAAGGAGATCTAGCGTTGCTGTGTGTCACAGGTAATATTCTTCGAATCATATGTCGGTAATTTGCCCGAGAGGCACCTTTCCTATAGCTTCTGCATACGTCCTCATTGAAGTGCAAGTTCTTTGTCGTTTCCACACCGACAATCGTTTCACATCACGTGTTCGCATGGTATTTTTTTATGTTCCCTCTGTTTTCATAAATTGTGTAATCTTCGTGGCTCACTTGTTCACCTTTTTTGTCGCTCAGTCAGACTTCAGTGTTCGTGTTGCCTGTATAGTGCTGCTCGATGCCTTGCAAACACAGCTGTCGCCTCATGCAAAGCTGTTCTACTGCGCAGCTTTTACCCCAATCGTCAATTTGTGTATGTTTTTCGGGATGGGTGGGGGGGGGGGGGGCTGCAATAAAAGTTATTAAAATTACTGTAGAAGCACAAAAGACTTACCAGAATTAACCGGGCTTGCTGAAAGACAACAAAAGGTATGAAATAAAAGTTGGAAAAATAGGTCAAGATTTGGCTTACACGGCATCAGAATGACAAGATAGGTGAGGAACGATATTCAAATTATATCTAGAGAACATCATTTATGCTTACTGATGGCACAAATGGCCCGTTGAATAAAGAGGTGGTTCCTATTTTGGATACCCGATCAACATTACCGTTTAAACTAACGTGGCTAAAGTAATTGCTTTGATACTTGTGATGCCAAACCAGGTCAACTATCTTGCATAGGCCTAGGAAAAAGGAGATACGAACAAAATGTAACGACCACTACGTGCGCTTACTGCGTTGGAGACCAGGCGCGTTCGTAATGCACTTAAATCATAACAATGCCTTACACATTGCATATACGTACGGGGCGTGCCGGACGCATATAAGACGCGTAATCCGAAGGTTGTGGATTCCGTCCGCACTCCCGCCAAGTATTTGTCCGCTTTGCTAGCACTTAAAAATTGTTATCTTCATTCAACAAGCTGTCGCAACACTTCCGCTGCGTTACGTGCGTGCGTGCGTGCAGAAATAGATTATAGGAAAAAGCGAACGAGAAAAATGTAACAAAACCGCAATAACAACACGTGCACTGTTAAAGGGACACTGAAGTGATTTGTAAACATTGCGGGATTACTATAGCGCAAATTGTTCATAGGCCATATTTCGACCACTCTGAGCGCGTTTACGCGAATTTATCTAGTAGAAAAATCAATTCGAAAATGCTGTCCTCCCCTCTGCACCCTTAACCATTTTCTGGGGCGTTTTCTTGTGACGTCAGGAGGAGATGAGCTGGCAATTGGCTGCGCTACTGCACGGCTCGCCGACTTTCCGACAGTCAGTATGCTCAGCGTATAGTCCGCCGGTTCCGGCGGGTGTTCGCAATTCGCTCGCTCAGTTCAAACTAAGCCACAACACGTTTGTGAATGGAAGAATGTGCCTTTTTTTACTTTGTTAGTTTGAACACTGTATCAAGCTCCGAGTCCAGGTCGCTCCACGCAAGCGCTGCACAAGTGCACATGCGACGCTTCGCTGACTTTACGCTAGTAGGAAAACCTAAGGCCACCTGAAGGCGGGAAAAGAGTCAGCTAAGTCAATTTAGGTACTAAGGAAATAAAATCAACTGGAACTTTTACCGTACAGCGTAAAACTAGGGAGCAGAAAGCACACTTTTGCGCTGGGTCAACAAGCACAGCGGTCAGCCGCACGACCACACATCTGCGAACTCTTTTCCGTCTAAGAAATGCTAGCCGTGAGATATTGTGGAAATTTGGGGGACGCTTACTGCACGAGCGCTATACAACAAATAGTCACCTAAGGTACTTGAAATGCTAAAACTAAATAAAAGTGTAAACTGGTTGTACATTATATACCTTATACAGTCTAGTCAACTTATAACAATATCCAAGTGCCAAGGAAATCCCATCGTTATAACCGATGATTGTTATATGCGGGTTGCTAGATAAAAAACCTGGGCAGAGCTCATGACATTTTATTTGCAGGCAAGCAAAGTTGTACTGCTACCTGTTTGTGGAAAAGAATTGCCATACTCGGTCAGCTTTGTTTGCTTCACATGAGGCTGGCGCACATCTTCTCAAAGAGCTTCACCTAGCTGAGCGAAGGGTCCTCGGTGGAAACGAAGTCCCTGAGGAACTATCATACGTTGGGCCTCCTGCGAAGGTGCTACTCAAATAGGCTGTGCAACCGCGTCGTCAGAGTTGTCACTGCCACCGCTGCCCGCAGCACGTATCCGCGCAACGATCGCCTCTTCAGTGAGGCACTCGGACGTTTCCAAAACATCGGCCCTGACGCCTTTGGAAAACGGAGGTAGTTGAAGAGGCACCCAGACAAATTAAAAGCAGCGGGCACGGGTACAAGGCCGAAGTGGCGGCATCGGGAGCGGTGTTTCGAAGGAGAACTGCTCCCCTTCCCCCCTTGCTTCCTCGTAAGCGGGGCAGTTAACTCGTTTCCTGAGGGGTGGACGGGATGCGAGGCGCATAGCGGCGCGTGGTGTCGGCGTGGTTGGCGTGGAGAGCCGGCGGCAGCTCGCATTTTCGGTGCTTGCTGTAACCGGATTCACTCGTTATATCCGATATCGCGGCAGTGGAGCATTGTACTAAGAGGTTTATTTTCCGGTGGAAAGCATACAAAAGCGGACGGTGCCATAGCTGTTCACCGTTATATCCGATATATTGTTACAAACTGTATCGTTATAAGTGGACTCGACTGTATATCCACCCTCGGCAGCGCTGGCTCGTGACCGAGTGGTCTGGAGCGCTAGGATTATTGTTTCGCAAGTCG
Organism: Haemaphysalis longicornis; assembly: GCF_048455015.1. Classification (NCBI taxonomy): domain Eukaryota; kingdom Metazoa; phylum Arthropoda; class Arachnida; order Ixodida; family Ixodidae; genus Haemaphysalis; species Haemaphysalis longicornis. Next base: position 3,812,863 of record NW_027526282.1, on the reverse strand, counting down.
CTAGTTCGAATCCCCAATGGTAGATGCTTTTTTTTTTTTGCAAGTTACATTTTTTTTTTTTTGCGGCCGATGTTTTCTAAACGGAGTTGACAATTTTTGCTCCACGAGCGTGTTCGCAGAACGCGCGCAGACTGACACTGACGCGCTAGCGAGTTCTCGTTGGCGTGCTGTTGCCACAAGCACCGACTACTTGCGGGCAGTGGGCACAGGCCAGAATCACCACACCCTTGGCCTGGTGTGAACACGCTTTTTACGATACAGGCATGACTGAGGCGAGCTCCAAATATGCAGGAAAAGTGCATGGCATTTGAGCGTCTGCGGTGACAAGGAGGGCGTTCATCCCCTGCGTAGGCCTCGGCTAGTGATTGGTACGATTCCAATCCGTCTTGGGAGGCTTATCTTAGGCATTTTACAGCTGACAACATGGCAGAAGCGCGGTACGACGATTACTGAGATATCGAAAATGCCCATCCAACGATGCCGTCGGATGTCAAGCATGCTGTTTTACAGAACCAAAACCGAAACTTGTTTGAATGCTTACCTTGGACATCGTCCAATCAAGGTGCATCTCCTCCTATTGTCACACCCTTTAGTTGGTGCGGCCGCCACAGACCGCGCATGGTAGTTTTTCTTCTTTCCCGCTTTATAAAATAATTACTGACCTATCAACTGGGTAAACAATGAAAAGTGGGGCACTTTGAGCCAGTCTACGCAGTGCGAGCAAAACCGGTAGTTTGACAAATTCACTTTCAGTGTCGCTTTAAATCTGTTGTCACGGAAAATATTCGCCCAGTATCGTGTATCAACATGGCGCGCCTGCGCTCTCTTATTCGGGCAAGAAGCTCTGCTCGAGCTTAACCTCATGTTTTGTATTGCATTTTATCATCGCCGTACCCATATCAAGTGAATATCAATACAGCCATGTGTTTGAAGCACCCCTTTACCTATCTGAGAAATGCGGACATAATGGCCGGGGTTCATTGGGATATTGACACGTCAGGCTAAATACTTACATAGATGTTCAGGAGAATCGATTGGATCTGATAAGAAAACAGAAAATACGTAAATTCCCTAGCCGATACCAAACCAGCTTTTTAAGCCAGACGTAGAGCGTAAAATGAGCACAACCAGATAGAGTGAAAACTAATGTGCACGACGAAGCCGTCGTTGGTTCCTGTTTACAAGAAGCCCATTCCGATTTTCAATAAAGAGCTCGCTCGGATACGCATGTATGTAGAACCTCCTCTTTCCCCTCCCGCCCTCAGTACAAATACCAGAGAACCTTTAAAAGCAACGCCAAATTTGCCTCTCTTCCCGGCTTTTCGGGCGCTGCTGCTGCTCCTGCTGCTGTCTCCTGGCCTTTCAAATTCTACTGCCAGATGGAGACACCTCCGCGCATCTAGATCTTTTTTTTTTTTTTTTCAGCTGCGGCAGATATCTGCCCTAGGCAGAGTCCGCCGGGCAGCGAGATTAGGGCGGCTAGAAGGCGCCTTCTAGACACTGTAGCGACGCATCCTGCAGTCGGCGAGGTCGGGTGCTGGCTCGCGATGGCGCTTGCGTTTCACAGGCGAGTACGGCAACGTGGACAAAACGCCCGTGTGTACGAGATTTCGGCGCACGTTAAAGATCCCCAGGTGGTCAAAATTAATCCGGAGCCCTCCACTACGGCGCGCCTCATCGCCTGCGTTGCGTCGGCGCGTTAAACCCTACAATCAATCAACAACGAGGACATCGCTTTGGCCACCATTTTTAAATGCAGAGCATTTCAGTAACTCACGATGTCACCCGCGTTGGCGTCCGTAGTCCGCGTCCGCATCGCTCCCCCTACACTATATAAAAGAATAATACTTGCCGGCGCCAGGTTTCGATCCTACGACTCTGCGGGCGGAACGCAAGGTGCATGGTACTCTACCAACTGAGCCACAAAGCCGACACAGAACGGAAGGTTACGAACGTGCCTTATATCCTTGACTCATTCAACCGTCGGCCAGAGGTGCGCCCTCTCCCCCGCGTCCTCCTCGCCTTCTCTCCGCTCGCAACGCCCTCTCTCGCCGCGTTCGGTTCGGGCGCACAACAGGTGGGGACGTGCGCAACACCCTCTCTCGCCGCGTTAGGTTCGCGCGCAAGAACAGGTGGGGCGCTCGCATCGCGCTCTCTCGCCGCGGTCGGTTCGCGCTTAAACGACATATGTCGTTCGCGCGCGCTGTGGTCGCTAACATCTGTGGCGTGATCGTGACGTCAGCATCACGCGTTCGCGTGGTGGCGATTTCGGCGCTATAACACTCTCTCGCGAGGGGCATTGGATTGGATTCGATTAGATTGGCTTGGATTGGCTTGGATTTGGATTGCATTGGATTAAAGTGGATTGTGTTGGATTGTGTTGCGTCATAGCCGCGCCACGTTGCGTCATAGCCGCTCCACGTTGCGTCATAGCCGCGGCAGGGGGTTCACGGCACGTTTCACCATCGACTTCATCGACAATGTCTACGCTGGAAGACAAGAATTACAACAACAACAACCAATACGTAATCCATACGACTTGCAGGCGCCCCCCCCCCCCCCCCCGCAGAAATACTCTGCATTTGATCGTGCCCCTCGCGAGGGGGATGTTTTCTTTTTTTTATCAGTCTAGCAGCGACACAAACACAAATTGAAAACTTCTTCCCCTTAGCTTCTTCCGGTAGACATCCTGATCCGTGATTGCTGGTTACGACTACAGCCGCGAAAAGACGGCACCATTCGTTTGAAAAGGAGACTTTAACGTAGACCTTCGAAAGCCGGCAAACCGGTGGCTACCGGTCTTTTCTGAAGTTATCTATAAGGTGCGACTTCTTAGCTCGTACACTTCCCACTCACCGCTCCTCGTGAAGAACCGGTGGTGAAATTGAGCATGTGTTCCCCGGGGTAACTGAGACATCGTGCGTTTCTGCTCGTGTGGCATTCCTTGATTCACTCTCCACTGGTTCGCTTTACGTCAATTCCCACCACAGCATGCATCCACCTTTTTCACCAAGCGTCATGGGCACCCGGACAGGCAGGGGTAGGGGTTGGGGGGTGGGGATGCAAGAGAGCAACTGTCTTCCCCACTTTGAATATCAGGACTTCATTTAGTTTGACCATACACTGCTAAAAACCGCCTGAATTTGCGAAGAACCCCGAATCAAGCAGTGAGAACTAGAATTAGGGGCTCGCGTGTGTGATGGAAAATGCGGCTTGCAGAAACGTAGGAAACAGGTCAAAGGTAAAGGTGTACCAAGAATGTTTGCGAAAACAGCCCCAGCTCTGAAGGTTCCTGTCGGGCAAGGATGTCTGCATTGGGTGGGCTGCTCCGGAACTGTCTGCCGTATATCAAATGGAGCGCGGACTCCGCCCCGGCAAACGCAGTGTCACTGCATGCGATGCGCGGTCGGAACTAGTGGCTAGCTGCTCCGCGGCAAAGAAACGAGCTACTCCTCGGGACTTGGCGCGACCGTGCAAAGTTGGTAATCGCGTACGGTAAACTCTAGCAGTGGCATTAAACGCGGTAAGCAGTGTCTTCGGAGTTCGGCCGGGCCGGCTGAGGGGGACAGGATGTTTTACACGAAGGTGTTTTATGCCGGGGTAATGCCAAGGTCTAACTGACGTCATATCCGCCATGGCAATGACGTTGCAAGAAAACCCTAGATTAAAGCGGTGGCGCCGGGATTCGAGCCACGAACTCTTTCGCCGCAACGGGAGGTGCGAAATGTGCTCCTGACTGCGCTATAACAAACGCATGCGTAGCATAGTGTTAATACTACTGATGAGTTGGACGACAAACGCGCCTTATACCCTTCCTTTGGGATGGTGCTGCCATCTAGGAGAGGCGAAGAAGTAGTGCATCATGACGCTAATGAGCGCCGACAGTTGGCACCCCGATGCCAGCGCCCAACGTTACTAGACCTAATCTAGTAACGTTGGCCAGCGCCTACGTGTACGGGGGACGCGCAGCGTAGCCTGCGGAGAAGCCGACTTGCGGATGTCGCGCTTGTGACACGGTCCGCTGCTCCTTTCGCTGCAGCGGACCGTGTCATGCTGACAAACCATTTGGTTTCGTTCGCACGGACGGTTTGCGAGCGCTTGTGGTTTCAGTTGAATTTACGCAATGCTCTGACGCGTGCAATTCAGTTCCTAACGTTGATACGCCTAACGGCGCCATAACGACGAAATATAAATAGCGATGTGCAAGTTCATATCGATGCACAATAAATATTCAACAGCTCCTGTGAAGGCACATTTCACTTTCGTGTTTTACCGGTTCCTAAGGAAGAGGGGACAACCACATTTTTTCTAAGGCTTTTCGACTTCTGAAGGGAACCACTTCTCTAGTTGTGTCTGTTCAGCGTTGCGTTTTTGACTGGATGCTGGGGCCCTTAGAACTTGAGCAGTAGTGAAGGATGGGGTAAGAAACCTCGCTGTCCAACAGGCCCCTCGTTTTTTGTCTCGTTCTTTCAAACTGTTTCGTCCTCAATAGCAGAACACAACCCTAGCTGATGTTTTAGGGGCGAAGCTCCTTAAGTCATGGGTCTGTCCATCCCTTGTGTCTCGTGGTACGTGACCACCGCATGCTTTCGGAGATGTCGCAAAGTGGGCCGCGTTGCACGCGCAAGAACCGGCTGCAACCGGCAGCGCAAACTCGGCACCGGGAGCGCGAGCTTGTCTGTGTTCGCCAACGGAGGCGCGAGCGCACGTGCACTGCGAGGGGGAGTTCAGTTCACGCAAGAGATCACCCCACGAACGCAGGCAGTCGTTCTCGGAGATCGAACGAGACGCAAGGACCTTTGCTCGTTTCCTCTCGTCTTGTTCGGGCACAAGTTCGCCCTAAATAAAAGTTATTTCTTTACCGTTGTGTCCCATCCTACGTGACAAATTGTGGTGAGTTGCGGGGTAGTCCTCGATGGCGCGGGGTCTTTCACCAGGTCTGGGCCTGGGAGCATTAACTCCGAAAATAAAAGTTGTTTTGTACAATGTACGCACACAGTCTTACGTCTTAATGATGTAATGGGCGAAGTTTCACGGGAGAGTTACGGTTACCGATGATCTCCCCCTATCGAACTTCGCCCCACTTATCATCATTCATTCCGTGGATATGGCGTGATTTTTTTGTAGCGTGATCTACACTGGCCGAGGTTGAGCAGTTTCTCATGGCTCCGGGAGAGCCGTGCTGCGCATGTGCGAGGAGCAGTGACGTCACACGGCGCACAGAACGTTGCTCGCTGCCCGGTGTCTCTCACACACCGCACGCGCCCAGCGTCTTCGCCGACCTCCTTTCCGCACGTGGCGGCCCGGTACACTTGATAATCATGCGAGGGGTGGCCGGGTGTGGAAACCGATGGCTCGTGCGTCGCAGCAACAGCGGCGTGCGCCTGTGGAACCAGCTTAGCTCTGGGGCAATTGGTGACGCTGCGCTGGAGCCGCTTGATAAATATACACGTGCCGCATAATGCGTATACCGTGTGTGCGTTATTGTATTAGCAGAAAGCCTGATAATCAAGCTAATCCTAGACAACCAGGGAAGCTAAGAATAACTAGCTGAACCTTCGCTCACGGTACGTATATCCTGGCATAGCCGAGCTAAGCCCCTGCTAATATTTTTTAATCCCTTTGTTGAACGAAATCTATTTGTCGAACCCACCGTCGGTCAGGACTCAATCGGTGCCAACTGGTTTCGGATTTACAGACGGGTATACGGGTATACGCATAAACAACCGCGAAAACAGGTCCGTGTGAGTACATTTACGTTCGTATGGGCCGAGGTACCCTGGGCCACCCCGCGGGACCATGCTTTTGAAAGCGAAAAGCTTCTTCGTGGGACCGATGGCGTCCTGTCAAAAAAACTAATGCGTTTCCCCATAGACCGCTTGGTCGACCGAAAAGCTCTGATAGGATCTCTGGACACACGGCGCATGCGCGAAGCCGGGCTTCCGTTGCGTCAAACGAATACTTGAAAATCGCAAAAAAATAAATGGTTCTAGATAGCATAACACGCGCATCGATCATGGCGAAGGCGTACGAGTGGTACACCTTGATCTCATAAGCCCCATATCGGTATACATTTAGATCCTCCTTAGATGAGTTTACCTTGAGCGCGAAAAATTGTCACATGGGTTCACTCTTCGTTTGCGTTGGGTCTTTGGGAGGTTTGACGACCGATGGTACGCACTTTCAACGAAGGTTGAACGTACTTTTAGGCAGGGTTTCGACGCAGTTTTGTTGAACGAAAACGTTCGCGTTCCTCTCAGCTGTCTTTGGGAAGAGCTGGCAACGTTTTTTTTTTTTTTCTTGTTCGTGTGTGACCTGAAATCACGTTCACCGAGACTTGGGACTCTTTCGCGCAACTATGCGTAATCATTTTTTTTTTTGCATTTCGAATAAATCGATTCCAGTGTCTCATTTTTAAGCCTGACAGTGACTTAGCGTTTTCTAACGTGTTATCGTAATATTTCAGATCACCATTCGTGTATCTTCAGTGGTTGGTCCCCCATTCTACCCAGGGGCCCTTAGTTTGGACGTGTGCACCTCCCCTCCTCCTCCCCTCTTGAAAATATTAGCAGGGGCTTAGCTCGGCTATGTCAGGGTATACGTAGCGTGAGCTAAGGTTCAGCTGGTCATTCTTAGCTTTCCTGGTTATCTAGGATTAGCTGATTATCATGGTTACTGCTGCTAAATCTATTTCCAATCCAATCCAATCCAGTCCACTCCAGTCCAGTCTAGTCCAGTACAGTCCAGTACCGTCCGATCCGGTCCAGTCCAGTCACTGCTCCTCGCGCATGTGCAGCACGGATCTCCAGGAGCCACGCGAAACGGCTATCAAGCGGCTCCGGCGCAGCGTCAGACTTGGCTACTGCGCAACGGAGGCGCACAGCTGGGCACGCGCCCGCGCCAGTGCGTCTGCCGCGGCTATGACGTCACTGCTCTCGAATGCGCAGACCGGCGAATAGGCAGACCCAATTGTCTACACACCCAAACTCCAATTGAATTGCATGTCCAATCCACTCCTTTACAATCATATTTAATCCAATCCAATACAATCCAAATCCCATCCAATCCAATGCTCCTCGCGCTTGCGCAGCACGGCCCTTCAAGGTCCACGCGAAACTGCTCAGCCTCGGCCAGTGTAGCTTACGCTACAAAAGTTTTGCGGACGCCCAAGCCAAGGTCAGAGTTTACAGAAGTAGCCCCATACTAAAAAGCTCCATCGGACCTCATATACAAATGGACAGTAATAAAAGTTTTATTAAAGCGAATAAAGCTAATAGTTCTGATAATTTTAGTAATATTTTAATAATAACAATAATAATAATGATTAAAACTAAAGGTAATTATTTTGTGCAATGGCTTACAAACGTTAGATTCTCTGCAAGTATGAAACGAATGCATTCGTCCAAACAAACGCATATCTTCAAGACGCACGAAAAATAAGCATGGAAACCTGAAACTCCGAAAAAAAATTACACCATCTTCCCGTAGGCGAACCCTGAGTGGTATGCGAAGCAGCCATGGGGTCGACTGAAGTTCCCATTAGTTTTCAGTTCGTCGTTTCCGTTGACATTGAGCTTCGCGTGCTTTCGTTGTATCAGTAGCTTGTTGACGTAGTTTGAATGAGTGAAGGTCATAAGGCGCGTTCGTAGCACATGCTCCCGTCTTGGTTTGTAGCGCAGTGCTAACAGCGCCACGTACCTCCCTTTGCGGCCAGAGAGTCGTGGGATCGAAACCGAGCGCCGCCTAACCATTTCTTTTTATAGTGGACTGCGCTGACGTCAGCCCAAACGCTGACGGGGCTGAAGAGACGCGCATCCGCAGTAGAGTGCGGACGGCAGACAACGACAACGAGCGAGGGAGGGACACAGCCCCGAGCATGAGATGCTTCGCATCTAATACAATTACTTATGAATAATCCCCAATAGTATTAAATGAAAAAAGCTTGTTCATGAGGCACATTAAAAACACTGGCCGCGCATCTGCTAACTTCACTGCAAGTGTCGTCGAAAGGCGATAGTCTTCCGCAGCCTCTGCCACGTAACCGCCCCTCCTGTCTCGTCTAACCCAGCTCTCACTCTGTTGCCTCCCTGTCTCAGCCCGCCAATTGGAGGTTTGCGGAGTTCAATTTCGCTGCGTTCGCACTAGGGATCGAGCCACGAACCAAGTAACAAATGCAAACTACGTGTTTGCATCAGATTCTCCCCGAATTGCGAGCGCTCGAGCCACGGGCGCAAGGCGCTTTTTAAAGCAAGGCTTCACTACTTTCGTCTAGCGATTTCGTGGAGGGTGCGCAAGTGACCTTTTGACCGGAGACACACCCCCGCGCCCCGGCGACACAGCCCTCGAAGCGCATCTCGTGATTCGCCGGGCCCGCTGTTGGCGCCCGCGGGAGCCGACAACGGTAGCCGACAGCGGTCGCCACCGACGCTGCGGCCGAGGCAGCGAACCCCCCCGCAGCCTCCCATGCATGCGGCGCTGGGTCATTTCGGGTAACGGGACTCGTCTCGCGATCGGCGAAGAGTAACGGTGCTTTCGCCATGAAAGAACGCCACGTTCGACCGGCATCCTGTGAGCGTTGCACGGGACCGAACGGCTTTGAGACGTGGTCGGCAATACAGCCACATCAAAGGTTAACCAAGCGAAACCAATGCTCAACCAGACTAAGCCAAGCTTTTGCTTTGCATATCTAAGGTTGGCGGAGCTAAGCCGCAGCCATTTTTTTTAATTTTTTCTCGCCAAAAAAGAACACACATCTATGTTTGTTTACAAGAGGACTGAAAACACCAGCGTTCTTCTCCACAAAAGCCCAATATTATCTTTTTTGCTGAACAATGGTGACAAATATATAGCTTATTTATAGATTTATGAGACTGAAAATGTTTTGCCTATATAGACGTCCAACTCAAGAATTCATTTTCACTTTTGTCCGGGCAGCTTAATCGAGGGACAGACAGACAGACAGACAGACATACAGACAGACAGACAGACAGGCCTGTATTTTCGAATTTGAGTAGTTTAAAAAAAACTGTTGTGTTTAAAAAGACATTTTTAGGTGGTCCGAACTAAAAAAGCAGATATAGTTGATTAAAATCATCCATGAGTGACCGTAACGAGCGTATTAAGTTTGCACCATTCTCCAAATTTATCGCACTCGGTAATTGATTAAAAAAACGAATTCTCTGCGCCGTACTTGCCCCAGACTTTGGCCAATGTAATATTACCGTAATTGAAAACATCTCTTTAATCTCATTCCTCCGGCAATAGCCAAGAAAAAATACCAAAGGTATGCGTTATCAGAAAACCTATATCGCAAAATAGTGCCGGCATATTTAAAAGAGCGAGGTTAACTAGAAGTGAATTACCGTTACGGTGATGTAACATGATGTGACCATTGAAACTTTGATTTCGCCTCGTTTGAACTGAACTTGGACGATTAAGTTTACAGCAGTGAACAGCGGTGATTTTCTTTTTTGGCTGCGCTTGCTTAAAGGTTGATGTGAAGAAAGCGTGCTCCTTTATAGTTGCGGGAGGAATAGATGTATATTGTGGACAATTTTCTTGCGTCGATCCAGGTCGCTGGAGAGTGGAGAGTGCGCGCAGAGACGGCTGCTTTAGAGTGCGGAATGGGCGACTCTGCGAGGGAATTGCGCCACTCAAAGTGTATCTGGGTGGCTAGTCGACTTTTCTTTGCTGACTTTTATTGATTGATTGATTGATTGATTGATTGATTGATTGATTGATTGATTGATTGATTGATTGATTGATTGATTGATTGATTGATTGATTGATTGATTGATTGATTGATTGATTGTAGGGTTAACGCGCCGACGCAACGCAGGCGATGAGGCGCGCCGTAGTTAATCAACTACGGCGCGCCAGGGCTCCAGATTGAATTTTGACAACCTGAGGATCTTTAACGTGCGCCGTAATCTCGTACGTACACACGGGCGTTTTTGCTTTTCGCCTCCATCAGAAAAGCGGCCGCCGCGGCCTGGAATCGAGCCCGTGACCTCGTTCTAAGCAGCGCAACGCTTTAGCCACTGAGCCACCGCGGCGGGTGCTTTGCCGACTTTGCTGACTAGTCGATTCAACAGCGCAGCGTCTCGACGGGCCCCCAGACTCCCGTCAACGCATGCACGAGTTGTAGAATGGAGTCTGCAGCCGGGGCTGGGTGGCGAGAGAAGTGCTGGGAATGACAGTGACGAAATTTTGATTGCGGTGGACAACTAAACGATGTACAGCAGCCAATTCACTGCATAAACGAGAAATGCGAGACGGTTAGAAGCACGGTCGGCACCGTGTACACGAAGGACGTGCGAGAAGCTCCTCGTGTCGGGATTCTGAAGCCGGTGGAAAGCGTACAGGCGGTACAGGGCGGGTCGACCCTCCGCTCCGCGAGGGAGGTGCACGACTAGCTCGCGCACTCTAAAACGTTTCAACCACTGGATATGCAATGATTTTCTCTATGTTCCCTCCGGAAACGTCCCGTACATACGAAGTTATGAGACTACGGAGTTTTCACCTATCGTGACACGAGGTCGCTATAAAACAAGGCGCGTAGCCTTGAGAAACACGCGACAATAAATTCGTGCCTACCCTTCGAAACATTTGACAATTCTTTCTTTAGGACTGTCAGAAACGCCAACTCATTCTCCGTATGAACTCTGTATATACGGAGTATTGCAAAACATGCGAAGCCTGATTTCACTCTTGGCGGTAGAAACACGAAACCTTATACAACCATTACAATTGTGAGAATTTCTGTCATTTCAGTCTTTTTGGAAATATCGTGTCCTTTAGTTACACGCCTCGGCGCGCTATACTATACTCCGTACGAACTCCGCATTCCAATAATTGCTGATGTACAAACCTTTTCAGTAGGTTTTAAACTCTTATTCAAATTACTGATGAAAACAACAACCGTCTATATTTCCAGCTTGCTTTTAAAAGGACAGTCACAGCGTACAGCCACAAACGATTTTTTGCGAAATGCAGGCTCCCAGCCCCGTACGTGCACTTCCCTTCCCTCAAGGTTGACATTTTTCTACTATATTACTGCCAGTACCAGCACTTCTGGTTTAAATAACTTGAATGATACATACGTAACACTCGACGCACTAACTCTATGCGTGAAATCGTAGAACCGTTATTTAAGTGGCCGGTCACTAACCGCTGCCTTTCTCGCGTCCGCGTTCTTAGTTTTTGGTCTTATCTTTTGGGTCAAACCTTCGTCGGTAGAAATCTACCTGTATACAGTATCCGGGGTTTTCGCATCTCGGCGTTTCGGTGGTTCTACCACCAGGGGGCTACGCCGCGGGTATATATGTGACGTCACTTGTATTAAAGGCTCTCTTTTGGCTTGACTCTTTCATCGAGCGTTTGTCTCCTGCTTCGCCCTTCGGGGCCGTCGCCGATGCGACACCACACTACCTTTGCCGGAGCATTTCTACAAACCAAAATTTGTGAGCGGACCCAACATTTGGCTTAGAAATTGCGGCTTCTTCTTGGTAAACTTGCTACACCACAAATGTCTTCGAGTGCACGACGATAGCGTAAGTTTAGCGGCGGCCCCGTGTGCTGCTGCTTAAAGATCGATAGTATTCAAATTAACCCGTAGCGATGTGCTGCGTCGGCGTGGGGTAACTGTAGAGCTGGAACCTCTAATTCAAGTTTAATAATGTAAAACCAGTAAAGGCCCATAAAAAAACTGTGGTTGATTCCGCTGTCACAGGAATCGGTAAAACACGGAAGTGAAATGTGCAGCGAAATCGGCAGCTGAGCATGATTTGCGGGTCGGCGGCTGTCTTCTGGGTGTGCTTGGCGAGCGACGCCCTGCTGGGGTGCCGCTTAGGCAAAGGTGTACTTGCGTCATTTCCGTGACGGATATGACATCAGTGCAATCATGGGGTATCGCGGGAAAAAACACTGTCGTGTTAAAATATAAGACCCGAAAACGAACAGCCCCAAGTATAACGTACGCTTTAGTACTAAAGGTTGCTTCCCCGCAAGAAGACCCTGTGTGCAGGAGTGCACCCTTTACAGGCCGCTTGCTTCGTTGCACTGGCGTCACTTCAGTGACGGATATGACGTCAGCGAAATCTTCGTGTATCCGGGAATAAAACATTTTCGTGTTAAAACCCGGCGTCGCTGTTGTCGTTGCCGTCAGCGTCGGCGTCTGTAACCGCCAAAAGGTTCTGACAACCCGTATCTTTTTAGGTTAACGCCAATTAGGTTAGCGCCAAGCCTCTTTCTGGAACGCTTTCGCTCTTGGTAGGACGTGAGGATCATTGTTACAAAGTAAACGAAAGAGCATAACAAGAGCGCAAGGACTGGGCGCGAGAGAAGCGGCCGAGAAGCGAGGAGCCATCAGTGCGAACGGTGCTCACGTAGCTTCCAGGGCGCTTTTAAGGCCGCACGAAAGAGATCATTTGAGTGCGTATTGAGTAGTATTGACTAGTACTGAAATTCGCCAAAGCAACTGGCAGCATTGGTATATGACTCGCACGATCGCGGGTAAATTCGGATGAGCGCGTCTTCACTAATACCGACGCCAACATTATAGCGCTCTGAAATGCCGTCAGCTATTTGTTTTACTGCGAAGCTGTTTGTGTCTGTTCGTTCCCAGGTGGAACAGCGGACCTGGGAAATGTCCGTGTGCAGAAAAGCGGGTAGGAAGTGAGGGCGTGGCGCCGCAGCAGTCGGAGAGCGGGATGTTGCAAAGAGTGTATACTCGGTGACAACTCAAGAATGGCACCACATCATATCACTCCGCCAAAGCGCCGGACCCGTGACGTCAGTGCGCGCGCGTTTTGAAAGGGGTTTGCGTGATATCGTCTGCCTTGTCTCACGCAGTTTGTTTGTCGTCACTGGAGTCGTTTATAAGCATATTAAGTCCACAAAATCACGGGAACGGCTCACGCCATGTTCAAAATATTCCCAGTAATGCCCTACTTGCGCCGCGCGTAGAAACATCCGGCTACGGTGATAAGGCACAGCGGCAACTTGCGGTGCCGTTCTTAAGTTGTCACCGAGTATAGTGTCGGCGAGTCGCGGAAAAGGGACAGGGCGATTCTCGGCACCAGCCTGGCGCCGGATACGGGAGAGAGGGCGCGGCGTAGGACGCGACGCGGCCGCTCACAGCGCCGATCACGTGAACACCGCCTGCAGGCAAGACGCAGAACTTTCGCGCACTTTTTTGGACTGCGCATCCCCGGTCAACCGTGTTTTCTGTAACCCAAAGCACGGCCGGGCTAGAGCGGCGGCGCAGCGCGCGCTCTAGCCCGGCCGTGCTCAAAGAAACCGAAACAGCTTCGCTGGGTAATTCGCCACCCCATGGTTGGTTCCACCAACCATTTATTTTTTCAGGCTTCCAAATGCAGGATGCAGGATAATGCCAAAAGAACAAAATATGCGGTGACTTCGGCGCTGCGATGTGATCATGAATGTTTAAGTTGTCAATGACAACGGCGAGGGAGGCTGCACGGCCAGACGGAAAGGGTGGAGCGAATTCGAGGGAGAGGTGATTTCGCTTGTTGGGGATGTGTGAATCGGAGAGCGTTAGACATAAACGAGACTCACCCATATTTCGAGGGCAGGTTGCAGGCGAATCCGCTGCGAACTAAAGACGTAATATTGCGAGCTGGCGCAAGAAACGGGGCGTGGGTGGCACGACTCGTTCTTCCTTTTCCTTCTACACTTGGCGCTTCGCCTGAAAAAAGGAAGAGGTCTCAAGGTCCCGAAATGGGCAACAAGATGTTGTGTTCGCAGTAATTTTTCGCTGTTTTGGCTCCTTCTTCTTCGCAGATGTTTTTAGCGTGATCTTACTTCCGTTTCGTCGTTTTATGGGGCCCTGACGCGACGTCAAAATAATAGGGTTTTTTTTAGCTACATGGTTCAGGGGGCTATGTGTTGGGATCAATAGCATTTATTTCTGGGGTCACAACTGTGTTTCCGAAATATTCTGTCGTTCATTTTTGAAAATTATTTATCTAGCATTGGAATTATATGTTTTTGGTCACTGAGCAGTGTTACCAGTAGTTACCATTTGCAATTTTCAGCATGCGAGATAGTGTGTATACAACCGATTCGCGACAAACCATGTTAGGCCTGCCAACGCTAGACCAGTGGGCATGAAATATCACCTCGCCCTATACCCTCGGGAAAAAAGAGCGCAGGGAACGCAACGTTCCATCAGCACTTGCTAACTGCGAGATAAAATATCAATATTTGTTGCATTGTCGAGAAAAACTGGTAGCAGCACTCCTTGGCCACGTTCCGTTCCCGGATAGGTACCAGCCCGGATGTTCCTCTACGTACATAGCGCCATCTACTTGTTTTCTTTGAACACTCATCCGATTCTTTTGCGCAACTGCCAACAGAACTCCGCTGTTCAGCCTCCGTATACCTAGAGGTTGAATTCCTGGTTTTGTAGGGAACGGTCACTTAGTTGAGCCCCCGCAATGGCAAATATTTTTTTCCGAGACCCGTGATACTATTTAGTGCACAATGTTCTCTTAGCGTAACTCTGCGCGTTCTTTTCGTAAACAAGGGTTCTTGGCATTATATTACAGGTCGGTTTTGGAGAACGACGCGGCATATCAACATGTTTAATAAACGTTCTCCACCAGGCAAGAAGTGCCGGGCGTGTACCAATTTCGGGACGCAATATCGACACTCCGTGCGACGGCTTTCGAGCGTACTCGCAATTCTGGTTTGCTGTTACTATCTGGCGGCCACCGCGAGCAGCGTAACTTCCAGGTCCGGTTACTTTCCCCTCCGTGATGCGCCGTTGGCGCAAGGCCAGACGTACCCGTTTTTCATCGCAACCTTAATTTCCAAGTTACAATGTCCAAAGCATGAAGGCCTCGGGGACGAAAAAATGGACGTGTATTGAGATTTGGTGTGCCCTATCAGCGTGGTTGTACAGGTGAAAGTACAGAATTACGAGTTCCCATTGCCAGCTCCCACAAGTAGAAGGCGACCATGCTCGGAAAGCGTTACAAGTGATGACCGTATGCGTTGCTGGAAACATCTGGCTCTGGATGACTACCACTAGTGTCACTAGATAAAGTATCATAGTACCGCCACTGAGGCACCTAAGTGAAAAATGGCGGCCATTTTGGTGTTTGTCAGTGTTGCCAGACTTTTCCGCTGTTACGGCCTCGCGCCGCTAACTTCGACCGGGTCATTTGTTAACAACATTGCCGAAGAGACAGCGAAACGGCATCTTTGGGCAAACTTCTGCTGGGGAAATGCATCTGTAGGCGTTATCTTTGATTCTCGTTCGTAAAGACATCAGTCGCACGCAGCCACAGAGCAGCGAGGACAAGCAAAGTCTACGAGAGTTGACCGACTAAAACGCATAGACAACAAAATGGCGGCACCCATGAACCACCGCAGTCTAAACAAATGTCACGTGATGCGAACTGACCAATGATCATGGCGGCGGCACGAAACGATAGAAGAAAATGGTGCCGATACTTCAACCTTTTCTAGTGGCTTTAACTACGTACGGCCTTCCAGTAAACGGTGTTTCGATTCGTAATATATGATAAAAGAAAATTATTCCCTGCAATCACGCGCAGCGAAATGTTACGCACCTGTAGCGTTATGGGTGCCCATTGTCACGCCTGCTGCGCCTCTTTTTTAAAGACGATAGTCTTTCTTGGGCTACTTAAACCCAGAAATTTTGGTCTGTCTGTATGTCTGTCCGTCTGTATGTCTGTGACTCGATTCAGCCACCCGGCCAAACTAAAGCAATGCCTGCGCAATAGTCTTATATAGTCACAGCTTAATCTACACGTCTAAGTACGGTGTAATGTTCATACCTGTCAAAATTTTTGAAGAAGAACAAGACATTACGCAAATATAAGAGAACAAATTAATACAGAAGTGATGTTTGCAGTGTTCCTTTATAAAAAAATCATACATGCTTGACTTTGGCTAAATTAAATACTTCATCAACTCCAGAAAAAAAAAATTCACTTTGCCGTCGCCTGCTGTCGCCCGCGCCACTATTCGCCCCGAGCGCGAACACAGTCGGCCCCTGGCGGCGGCGGGACGAACCGCTCCTAGTGTGGATGGCGCTCTCGCGTCGTCTGCTTTTTCACGTTGCGTGCGGCGCAAGACGCGTGCTGCACACGACAAAAAACCAATATGTGTGCTCGTTTGGCAGTAAGCAATGACATAGTAACCTCTGCGTGCTCGTTTCCTCTAGAAACGCAATAATCAGCGGCCGTTGCGGGTTAATGAGCTGGTTTAATTCCACGAAACATCTTCGCTGTGGTCACCGCTTGAGTGTGAAACGTGTTATAAACATTACTTCCACACATTGCACTTTTTTTATTGTTGAGTGCAGTCGTCTGCCGTTTCGGGAACGTCGAAGGGTGCTTTTTGAAGGTAGCGTGGCGATTATTTAAAGGATAAAAGCTTAGTACGCGAAACGGGTAAGAAGCGACAAGACCTGTGCATACGCGTGCAAATTCCACACCCTTGTAAAATTGCGCTGTGTCCTTATAGAAAGAAGAAACAAACAAAAACATTTACACTGCACACGACCCGTGCGCTATGCCGCGGCGGCCGCTTTTCTGATGGAGGCGAAAAGCAAAAACGCCCGTGTGTACGAGATTTCGGCGCACGTTAAAGATCCCCAGGTGGTCAAAATTAATCCGTAGCTCTCCACTACGGCGCGCCTCATCGCCTGCGTTGCGTCGGCGCGTTAAACCCCACAATCAATCAACCCGTGCGCTATCGCCCAGACATTACCGGACACGTATTTTACACCCGCAAGCGTATGTGTGATCGTGTCCTACCCGTACCTTTTCTGAAATAAATACCACTTTTGAACAGTCGTTGCTTATACTCAGGAGGAGGGATAAGCATTTATTCAACTGTATCGAGTTGCTAATTTTACGTATTATTTAAAATACGTTTCTATGGACGCGCAAGAGTATTTAGGGGGAATGTTTCGGTAAAATTAAGCAGTTGTGAGTTTGCGTCAGTCATGTGGCATTTTGTGTGTCATTTTCATATATATCATTTTCAAATCCGACATGAATCACCTTGTCCAGAAACGTACGTTTCACTCAGCATAACCAAATGCCTAATTTGGTCACGTCTTAACTTCTTAAGGTGGACCTAAGTTTAAAAAAAGAGGATAAAACGCGTAATATATAATGCACGTTGTTGCCCACATGTGTGTGGGGTGTGTGCCATGTCTCGCTGGTTTTTTTTTTTTTAATTTTTTCCCACAATGCTTGCTTTCAATACAATTTTGAAAAAAGCGTCCCACAATTCCTGGACAATCTCGTACCAAAGGGGGTTGGAAAATACGTGTACTGCTTTTTCACCGCTACAGAACACGACGCCTAGTGTAGTTTCGATTGTAAATAATACTGATAACCATAGTTTGGGTTTTCGCGTGCGTTACATGCGTTCTCTTCTCGCTGCTCTTGCAACGTTGGCAGGACCCCCCCCCCCCCCTCCCCCTTCCCGAAAAAAAAATGAAATGCGCAGAATTTCATTTTTTAACCAATCCCCAAGAATTAAATGCCAAGACGAAGGCGATATTCAGTTTACAAAACAAAGTAGTTACCGGGAGCCCGTTACGCTGATTTGCAACGAGAAATAAAAAAAAATGTTTTAATTACTACATCTGCAACAGCGCAACTTCATTTATTGCCGTCTTTATGGTTCGTAAGCGACCTTATACGCAAGAATGCAAACACATCTCGCTGTTCCAGGCACCTGTTAGATTTTAAAAGGAACGCAAATCGTCAACAGAGCAGCCGTCACAGAAAATTTGTGCTCACTGTGAGGTCCCAGAAGCTTGGATTGCACACTGCAAGCCTAGCTGCTTGTCACTTTGCGAAAGCCTAGCTAAACATGAGATGTTGATTGTACTGCGTGCGTTGACAATTCAATTCGCAAGTTCACTTGCGACGAAAGCCGTAAATAAGTGATCCGAAACCGTTATTCCTTCCTTCAGAGTCGCTAAAATTTCATTTAAAAGACCCGTTAGAGCGGTTACATTTATATATCTGCGCTGATCAAAATTCAGTAATTTTATGTTGCCTTTTCAACACACAAAAAATATCGTAAGCTCTTAGAAGGAATTTCGGGGCAGTTAAGTAGTGTTACCATTTCAGGGCATCCCACAAATGCAAGAATGCGTCATGCTACCAGTGAAATCGATTGAGATTGCCGTTGTAAACTGAATTTCAGAGATCGAGGCTTCCTGATTTGTTTCTATTTATGATTTTATCGAAGGCTCAAAGCCATAGTCTGGAAAGATCGAGCTTGCTACGAGCCACAGCGTACAAGTTCATTGTCACAATTACGGCCATTCTGAGATTCCCGATGAGTCGTCGCGTTTTTTGGCGTAATAATGAAAACTGACTGCCGCTTCCATGTTATACATTGAACGTTGAGTAACCGAACTACAGCATACCACTCTTTTTTGCACCTGTCGTGCGCACATACGGCGAGAAAAAGGCACGAAGCGCGCTTACAGTGTGCATTCTTACGGGCCGCTCAGCGGAGCATCCACACTAGCAGCGCGACGCTGTCGCCACCTACATGTCGAGCTCGCTGCGAATAGCTTCTCAACCGGCAACAGTTACGAAAGGTTCCGCTAGATAGGTTCCACGTTCTGCTTGCAACGCACGTGGAGTAGGGAAACGCGGTTCTATAAACGTTGAAGTAGGGCGCCTCGATTCACGCGCATCTTCGAACGCCGTACGGCAGCGTTGGCATCGAGACACCCGGTTTGGAGCAGTGGAACGCGGGAAATTTAAAATGATTTAAGCAAACCTTTGGCGTCTTTACCTTGGGACTAGAGCGACGCAAGAGGAACAACATGAGAGGTGAGCGGCAAAGCGAAGGGAGGCATTTACTTGGCAAAAGTGAATAAATACTATCGTCTTTCGACGACATTTGCAACGAAAGAAGCAGATACGCGGCCAATGTTTTTAGAACCTGCATGCTCATGTCCCTTAGGTGCTCATGTCTCAAAGATATTTGTTCAGAATGGTCTATACGGTTTCATGTTATGCAGCGGAGCGCAGACAGACACAGGTCCGTGCAGTCACTGCGCATAAGTGCCAGCGCTACGAAACTGATGAGGGCATGTTAAGTAGCGCCATTTTTTTTTTTTTTTGTCACGTAGGACAGCCCGAGACAATATGTTACGCCTAGCGCCATTTAAGATTTCGTTTTGAATATTCCCCCGTTTTTTTGACAAACCGCCAAATGGAACTGCCTGTTTGCGCACATGGCCTAGGGGTATAGAACAGCGGGCTTTGAGGCTAGCGAACCGGGTTGGAACCTCGGCTTTTCTAACAATATGTTAACACGCTTTGTGAATGTATCTTGTCAAAAAGGTTTTCCTGAACGAATTCTACGCATTCTTGCGCAATTAATGGCTGTTTGGTACAGTTTAGACTGGTTGACATGCGGGGCGCAATTCACCGCCACGGTTAACGTTCTTCGTGGAACCAGAACAGCTGGCTTGCACCTACATGGAACGGAATGTAGCTTGCGTAACCTCCCCCCCCCCTTCTTTTCGTCCCATACTTACGCCCATGAACTGAAGTGTAGCAAAACGTTCTCCGCCCGCAGCGCCATCGCTTCTTCTAGAAATATGATTTTGTCGACGGGGTCACGATTATCCTCTTAACCCTTGATCTTTTTCTTGATTACGCTCAAAAAGCGCGAAATCTCTCTAAATTTTCGCGGTCAATTTCCCGCCTTCTTTGTAAGTTTGCCTACTCGCTAGCCACTCGCGTGCGGCCACGACCTTTGCGCTGCGGCACGCGCCTCGGCACTTCACCCAGCGAAGCTGCATTTGGAGCACGGGAGGTTGCACGAAGCGGAGTGGACACAGGAGATTCTCCTCGACCAGGTAGGAGAACGAAGTCAGTTTGATACGTGGCACAGCTAAATTAACGCCAGCGCTGTCCCAATTGCTCCACTACTGAACGCTAAGGCGAGGGAGGGGTAAGCATACCCACCTTCCCTCGCGTGAATGATCAACGCTGCGTAGCGTTCTTTTGTAGTCGCATGTCGGCAACACCTCGGCGCTGCAGTAGAGGCGTTTTTTGCGGTGGCTTTAACTGCAGTCGCGGAGCGCTAAGCTATTACAGCTAGCACCATCTGCTGCTGTTTCTTTTTTTGTAGCGTAAACTACACTGGCCGAGGTTGAGCAGTTTCCCGTGTGCCGTGAAGGGCCGTTCTGCGCAAGCGCGAGTGGCATTGGATGGGATTCGACTGTATTGGATTGGCTTGGTTTGGATTGCATTTGGATTGGATTGGATTAAAGTGAATAGTGTTGGATTTTGCTACGTCATAGCCGCGGCAGACGGACTGGCGCCGGCGCGCACCCAGGTGTGCGCCCCAATTGTGCAGTAGCCAAGCCTCACGCTGCGTCGGAGCCGCTTGATAGTCGTTTCACGTGGCTCGTGAAGAGCCGTGCTGAGCATGCGCGAGGAGCAGTGATTGGAAAGGGCTGGACTGGACTGGATTAGACTGAATTGGACTGTAATAGACTGAACTGGACTGGATTGGACTGGGTTGCTGAACCTTAGCTCACGCTACGTATATCCTGGCATAGCAGCACTAAGCCACTACTAATTTTTTTTCTTGTCGTTGACTGTGCGTCGCTTCTCCCACGCGCTGCCTTTTCAGACAATTTCTTATGCTGCGCATTGAAAACAAATATCTTGCTCTCCACCCTCTATATGCGAAAGGTGAAAGCGATGAATGTTCGGGCATAGCGCGTGGAACCGGTTCCACAAACTGTGAACAGAATGGTATGGCAGTTACCAGTTCGTGTTCATCAGCTGGTTCTGTCTTACGAATGTCATGTCAAGGGTGCATTAAAATTCAATACCTAACCCATGCGCATACGTCTCTGTTGGCGCGGGTGGGGGGAAGCAGTTGTGGAGCGAAAAATTGGCTGGCGATTGCGGTACTCCCGAATGCGATATTTGGGCGCAGCAGCAGTGCGCTCAGGCGCAGCACTCGTGGGTTTTCTCCACGGCAGCGATGCTGAGCCTCTGCGTCTGCGGCGCGAAGTGCGTCTCAGGAAGGGACCACCATAGAGTTCCATACTAATGAAACTCTATGGGGACCACGAACTGCGCTCTAAGCGAACGCACATCATAGACACGCGCACGCCCCCCTCACGTTTTCGCCAAGCGTCGCGCCGTCGAGCGCCTCGTGAGGGCACAGCATACTGCCCCCTCCACAATCCCACCGCGCGCTGCGGAGAGCGCTGTGGGGGTGTATCATCTGGATAACAAAGCCATTGTGACTGTCGTTACAAACTGCAGTGACTCTACAGCTCGACTGGTCACCCGTATTCGCATGGCGGTATTGCCTTGAATCTTTACAGAGCCTGTGCTACCTGCATTTATTTCTCTCCTCACGCCTCTAGGCGGCCACCTATGAAATAAAGAATCATCGTTTTTTTCGTGTAAGGCCCGCTCGTGAAATTCTAATACATTTCTTCTTTCGCAATCGGGTTTGTTGAAAGTGCAGTTCAACTCATTGCTGGGAGTGAGTCCAGCCTGCTGGTGCTACAGTCGTGTTTTGTTAAGCTCTTTCTTTCCTTTTGGGTGCGCAGGTTGTTCAGTGAAAATGCCGACAGTCCGTCTACAGAGTTCCGACGGCCACATCTTCGAGGTCGATACGGATGTCGCCAAAGTCTCGATGACCATCCGTGGTATTATGCAGGAACTTGGCATCGACGAGAATGGCGGCGGCGAAGTTCTTCCTCTGCCCCACGTCAATGCAGACCTCCTCGAGAAGATCATCGGCTGGGCAAGGGAGCACCGCTATGACCCACCAGTTCCCGCCAATGGCGAGGAGGACTGGCCACCCCAGGTCGCCGAAGACGGGCAGGAGTACGTCCCCGCATCGGCTCTCGACCGGGAGCTCCTGGAAGGGGACCCCGAGACGCTCTACCAGATCCTCGTGGCAGCGCACAAACTACAGATAAGGGGCCTGCTCGTCCTTGCCTGCAAAGCCGTGGCTAACCTGATCCAGGGCAAAACTCCGGAGGAGCTCCGCGAAATGTTCAACACCCAGAACGACTTCTCGCCAGGGGAACTGGAGCAAGTTCGCCAGGAGTACGACTTCCGCACGTGGCCCGACACGCCCTCTGACTGGGCTGCCCGCAACCTGGGCACGGAGCGGCAGGTTCGCAGCCCGCACGACGTCTCAGAGAGGGGACGACGCCGAGCGGCTCCCCGACGCCTGGATGGTGGTGCGGAGTGGTTCCAGTAGACAGCCACAACAGGCCGGCGAACTGGGCCCTGCACGTAACCCGGCGCCCGGTTGGGGTGACTTCGTTGGCGGAGAAGGGCGCGAACCGGGCGTGTGCACGCGTGAGATCGCAGAAAGCTAACCGGGGATCAGACAGGGATCGGGTTTTGTACTCTCTCGTACAGCTGCATCGCCTATGAGGACGCCTTCCACAGAAGCACCTGTTCTTCCTTCCTCCCAAAGCCTTGCTCCAGGTCCCGTTGCTTTCAACCACTCTCTCCATAGGAGTTCTGCTATCTCGTTCTCCAGGGTCAACCGCGTCCTTCCAGTCTTTTCATGAGGTCCTTATTAATGAGAGGACACGCCTAGAATGGCACAAAAGTGTACCAAATTGTTCTGCGCGGTGCTCGGGTCTGGTGTGGAGTTCTGTTCAATAAAGCTGGGCATTTAAAGGGCACGAGGTGTCATTTTATTTTTGCGTGGCATATATGACGTACACTGCGACGAACACGCTCTTTTCGCTGTTTGTAGAAGGCACAGTTTCTGTTAGGAATGCATTGCAAAGGAACTATATGCTTATTAAACTACGCGGTCATTAGAGTAAACTATATAAACTATAGCAATCGTATCGGATCACACATGCGTCTTATTTACTTTTAAGTGCGAATGCACTTCTTAAGCGAGCCTGAATCGTCCGCCGCCGTCGTCCGCATAGCAACAGCTGCGGGTGCGAGCGCT
This sequence comes from Haemaphysalis longicornis, assembly GCF_048455015.1. Classification (NCBI taxonomy): domain Eukaryota; kingdom Metazoa; phylum Arthropoda; class Arachnida; order Ixodida; family Ixodidae; genus Haemaphysalis; species Haemaphysalis longicornis. Next base: position 3,789,862 of record NW_027526282.1, on the reverse strand, counting down.
CCTTGTCTTCCCTAGCAACGGGGGGAGATGGGCGCGCGCTACTCTCCTCCTCCTCTCTCCGCTCAGTGACTGTGGGTGTTGGGCGCCTCCTCTCCACTTCGGGCGGGAGAGCTCTCGCTCGCGTAGCGGGCGCTCCGCATTCCGACGCGTGAGGGCGCTCGTGTAGCGGCCGCGTGGCGCGGGAGGGTATTAGTCGAGCGCGCGCCGTCGTCGAGAGCGGTCGCTGGTCCTGCATCTCGATAACGATGATGGCGGACCGGGCAACGGTACCAGCAATAACGAGTGAAATATCTTTCTTTGTAGTTGTGTGCGTGTGTGTAATCTCTCAACTACTCATTAAGATCACGATATCCACCGTAATCGCGCAATCAACAACCGTGCATTCGCACTTACACACTCTCCCCCTCGGGGAAGTGCGAGGGAATTTTTTTTACAACGAATCCTCTTCTCGTCACCGGACAACAACGGTGCTTTTTCGCAGAATGAGGGACTTTGGTTTGGTTTTGAAGCGTTTGTGAATGTTATGAAGCTCCTTCATAACTAAAAGCGTGAACCCTTGCTGAGCATCGCATCACCTTGGAGCGCTGATCAACCTCTGCGGTTACCATTAAGCCTTAGATTAAGAAGCAATTTTAAAACAAATCATTGAGCGGAAAAAATTCCTGAAGAGCCTTCTCTAAAGGTTGGGAGATGCAGTGCTATTAGGGTGGGTCTGAACGCAGGAACAAGGGGGTAGAAGGACGCATTGAACAGGGTGTGCACAGTATACGTGGGCAGAAACCCGAGGTCGCGAGCATCGGGTCTGACGACTCACACACCTACAGCTAGCCTCCACAGGAAGAACCACGCTCCACCGCTTACGACACTCGACCCCAAGACAGCAATATCAGAAGAGCCGCATTCCCGCAGCGATATGGCAATAAATAAAAAATTGATCCGCCCTCGAACATCGAGTCAGATTCGGCTTAACTAAATGTTTGTCGTTGGTCCCGCAGGGGTAGGAGCACATTTCCAGAACCCCCGGCGTCCTCACAGAAACAGGTTCCCAGACCCACCGAAAGAGGGCGCCATGGTCGTGCAGGGTTTCCCAAGAGGGCGATGCAACGCCCTTCGGTACCAGCATCTGACCTGACATCCCAAGATTGCAGCGCCAAGCGCCAGTGTCCGACTCTCCCATCAACTGGTCTCCTGACATCGACATCTGCAGGGTCGTACAAGGTGGTTGTCAAGCCACGCTGCGCCTACGATATGTCAAAACTGCCCAATCAAGTCATGCAACGCACTCTTGATGGTTGTCTCGGCACCACAGGGTTTAGTGGCTACACTTACCACCGCCCCACCAACACGATCTCTGTGTGGGTGCCTACCCTGGAAACCACCGCCAAACTGCAGACCCTCCAATCGATACCGGTCACAGGAACATTTACCCTCCCAGTACAAGCCTACCTCACCTCCGGAACCGACCTCAAAAGGTACGTTGTGAGTGGAGTAGATGTCGGGCAGGATCAAGCGACTCTAAGTGCGGACCTCACCTGTCCAACTCATAAGGTGGTGTCGGCGCGATACCTAGGGCGCAGCCGTACATGCCTCGTCACCTTAAGTGGGCCTTCGGAACCACCTTCCTGCCTTTACTACTTTAGGTGTATCCTTCGGGTTCGCCCGTACCGGCCGTCCGCGATATTCTGCTACCAGTGTTTACGTCCTGGACATATGAAGGCCTCTTGTCCGACTCCTCCAAAGGACGCCGACATGGAAGCCCCGACAACGCCAGAATATCGCTGCTCATTGTGTCGCAGCAACGACCACGACATAACGTCTGCGAAGTGCCCAACAAAGTGCCGCGCAACAGAGAAACTGCGGGAAAACCGTCGACAAACGCGCCAAAACAAAGCTGCGGCAGACACTGGCAATATGTTAGCACTGTCGAACAGGTATGAAGTATTAGCAGAAGAACAGGAATGTGACGAATCTACGGAGCCAAATGGGAGCCAACCGCTCGGCGACCACACCTACGCTACTGCGGTGAAGCGGCGACGTCAACCACCAGGCAATACCCGCAAGGAACCATTGCCTTCAACTACGGATTGCGCGGATAGCGTGGCTGCTTTGGACCACCGTTTGGCGGAGCTAGAAGCAGAAATGAAGCGTAACCGGCAACGTCGTGCAACCTTAGCGCAACGGGCGAAGCACCAGGAAACACCGGTTTCAACAACTGCCACATCAGTGCAACGTCGCGCGACCTTTGCGCAACAGGGACAGCACCACGATGCACCTGCTCCTCCACCTGCCACTTCAGCGCCGCTTCGGGAATTACATCCTGATTCTTCTAACCTTACGGCCACAGAACTTCTCACTTTCGTAGCGGAGCAACTGCAACATCTGGCGACGGTTCTCGTGGCGCACCTACGTCCATGATGGCTTCAGTGGCCCCTCAAGGTGCGAATGCTTCCCCAAGCCCGCTACGACACAAGTGTGTACTCCAGTGGAACTGCAGAGGTCTCGCGACCAAGGTAGGGGAGCTGCAGTCTCGTCTCCGCATGGGCACACTTCAAGCGTGGGCTGTGCTCTTGCAGGAGACAAACTCAATGCCACGCATTAAGGGATTCACTGCGTACTCTTCACCTACCATTCCGGACCGCCGTTGCAGCAATGCATCTGGTCGACCTGGTAAAGTGGCTGTGTACGTAGCCACCTGTTACCCCCAGACTCAAGTGCCGTTGGTGTCTTGGTGCAGTGCGTGGCAGGAAGTGGTTGCTGTATTGGTTCGCCTACCCCGCGCAGACGTGATCCTGGTGTCGTGCTACGTGCGTCCGTACAGTGGCAGTGCACCCCGACTGCGAATGGGCTGGCTTGCTCACCTTCGCCGCACGTACCCCGGACGACCTGTGCTAGTCGGTGGGGACTTTAATGCGCCTCATGAGGTATGGGGTTACCCTTCGTCCAGTGCGCGTGGTGTGGCAGTCTTAGATACATTTACAAGCCAGCAGTTTGTGCTACTCAATGCTCCGCACATATCGACACGTCGCTGGGATCATCCTCGCGCGCCCCCCTATGCCCCGGACCTTTCCTGGTGGACAGGCGTAACTCCGGTCTCATGGGACCGTGAGCCGGACTGTTGGGGCAGTGACCACTATCCCTTACGTCTTGGTTTAGCTCCAGGGTCCCAACAATGCCTACGGCGCCGCTGTCGTGTGACTGACTGGGACCTGTTTAGGAGGTTGTTAGACAGCTCCCTACCTGGAACCCTATGCGATGCAGTGCCTATTTTATGCTCCGCCCTTAAGGACGCAACGCGGACAGCTTGGGTGGACGAGTCTAGGCCAGTTCCTGACCTGCATCTCCTTCGATTATGGGCAGCTCGTCGTCGTGCTGAACGGGCTGTGAACCGGTATCCAGGATCTCCAGAATTGCGAGCTTCTTTAAATCGTGCCACAGCCGCTGCCCGCCGCCACGAGAAGCGCCTTTCTAGACAAAGGTGGTTAGATTGGTGTGCGTCCATTGGACCGTCCTCAACGACATCTTCCATCTGGCGGACATTCCGCAGCATGGAAGCTGGTGCACGACCACCGGACCCTGCCACTAGTGCGTGCCTTGCCTCTGGGAAAACGCCAAAATAATTTGCCCCAGAGTTAGCCAAAGCATTCTTCCCGGCGTTCGACCAGGCTCCACCACAATTCATCGGCCAACTTTACCTCCCTCCTGAAGCAGGTGCGTGCCCAACTCAGGTGGACATTGATGGCATACAAGGGCCCTTTACAATGGCGGAATTTGTGGCCGCCATCGACCAGGCCAAGTTGCGCACAGCTCCGGGACCAGATGGTATCACCTATGAAGTGTTCAAGAACGCTGATGGCCCAGCTCTTCAGTGGATGCTTGACTCACTCAACGCCATCTGGGCCTCAGGGGAGCTCCCAGCTTCCTGGAAACATGCGGAAGTGGTGCCGATATCAAAACCAGGCAAGCCAGTGGACCGCATGAGTAACCTTAGGCCGATTGCATTGACATGCACTATCTGCAAGCTGCTGGAGCGTATGCTCGCTACTCGCCTGTCCTGGTGGCTTGACCGCTACCTGTGGTATCATCCAGCTCAGATAGGCTTCCGCCAACACCTCGGTACAGAAGATGGACTGGAACATCTTTCGAACATGGTACTTTTGGGTGGCAGAGCTCGCAGCATACGAACGCTCCTAACCATGGACGTCCTAAAGGCTTATGACCATGTCAGTCACTCAGCGATCCTTACCATCTCACGTCAGCTGAAAATTCCAGTCATGGTCTGCAACTTGGCGCGGTCTTTCCTCGACAGTAGTACCTTTTCTATACGAATCGGCAAGGAAAGTGTAGGGCATTTCACCTCAGAGCGGGGAGTACCCCAGGACTCTGTGTTGGCACCAGTGTTGTTTAATGTGACACTCCTTCCCCTCGCGTGGCAGTTAGCTACCATTCCGGACATTTTCTTTCTAATCTACGCCGACGACATTACAGTCTGGTCAGTACATGCAGATTTGAACAGACAGCAAGCAGGCCTCCAGGCGGCCCTAGACAAAACGGCGCATTGGTGTGCCAAGATTGGATTGACACTTTCGGCTGCAAAGACGACCTTCATGTCGATCACAAATAGGTGGGGCCGACGTCGTCTTTCCCAGACGCCCCTCTCCTTGGCCTTAAACGGCCGTTCCCTCAATCCCGCATCGTCAATGCGAGTGCTTGGAGTAGAAATAGACGCCTCTGGGTCCGCTGCTCCATGGATCCGCTGCGTGTGCGGCAAAGCCTCCAAGACGCTTCATCTCTTCCGACGGATCTCACAAAAGACCGGCGGTGCCTGTAGTCGCATGGCACGTATCCTAGTTCGATCTGTCTTGCAACCCCGGCTGATATACCAAGCTCAGTTTCAGCATCTCACACGAAGGGACTGGGACCTACTGGAAAGTGTAAACCGAGAGGCTATGCGAGTTATCACAGGCCTGCCTCGTATGACCCCAATTCCGACGCTACAAGCGGAGGCCCAGCTCAACACCCTCGACGAGCTTGTTGAACAGCGGAAGAGGGCACGTCACCTGAAAATTCAAACAATTCCTGTTGCTGCGGCACTGGCCCACTACTTCGATTCCAAGTCACCTGTTATATTACGAAAATCACCTGACCTTCCCCCTTGGAGCCGAAGCCAATCCACAGACAACCGGCCACTGACCCGGATACGCCGTTTTCATAATCAGTCCCTGCAGCCCAACCCTTTTCCCTCGGAGTCGGATGGCACAGCCGAGGCAATGCAAGTGTACGTCGACGCAGGCATGGCCCCAAATCTCCTACACACCAGCCTTGTGTGCCCCACTCATCTAGAATTGCAGCAGACCTGCTCATACCTCACCGAGGCACGTCTTCCCTCAATCATGGCAGAACTTCTGGCCATCCGGGATGGGTTATCCTCATTAGAGCCTCGATTACGCATAAACCCGCCGTCGTGCCTTCACCTGTACACAGACTCCACACAGGCAGTCCGGGAACTCCGACGCGTCGCCAAGTCGTTCGACTTGACCTGCGATGTGCATCGCATTGTGAAGTCTTTTCCGTGTCCCGTGCGAGTTCTGTGGAATAGACGTTCAACACCTGCCCACACTGACGCTGACGCGGCCTGCCATCCCCAGAGGGTAACTGGGCCGCTACCCCTGCTCCAGTTGTCGCAGAGTGACACCCTCATCATTCACAAGGAGTCTCTCCGGCGCTCCACGCGTGCCCTTAAGGGTACGCGTGGGGGAAGAATTCTTCCCCCGCGTGGGTCGGACCTTCCTGGCGGTTTAACCCGCCGCGAGGAGGTGGCGCTTCGGAGAATCCGGGTGGGCGCAGCTTTGACCCCGGCGATAAAGGCCTCATGGAGGACGCAAGTTCCCCCAGAAACATGCCCCTTCTGTAAAACCCCTGCCACTGAAGCGACCCTGGACCACCTCCTTGGTTCATGCTCGGGCCTCCAGGCAGCACGAGTTCGTCACATGAGGGCCCTTGGGTACCACCCAGGACGACCACCTGACCTTCGCCGCTGGACGCACGGTCCCCAATACCGGCCCCTCCTCGACTTCATTGTGGAGACGGGACTGCTGGACTACATCTAGTTTATGCCAAAGGGTGTACTTGCGTAAATAAAAAAAAAGTCGGAAGTTCTGGTTTTTAATAACGACGCCCTTAACGAATCAGTATTCGTTCAACAAGCAGCAATACCGTGGGTAACGAAATACAAATATCTGGGCATATAGATAAACGAAGGCCAGGCGTATCTAAAAACTCAGGAGGAGCATTTAAGAATGAAAGGCAAAAGAAACGCCAGTATCATATAGCATAGAGCACCGTGGGGATATAACAGGTATGAAGTAATGAGAGGAATCTGGAAGGGAGTAATGGTACCAGCACTCACCTTTTCATACGCCGTAGTGTGTGTCAAATCAGAGATTCAATCAGGGCCAGAAGTAAATCAGAAAGCGGTTGGTCGATTGGCATTAGGAGCACACTGTAAAACAACAAATGAGGCGTTGCAGGGAGACTCAGGATGGGCCTCTTTTGAAGTGAGAGAAGCACAGAGCAAAATGTGTTTTGAAGAACGACTTAGAAATATTGATGACCAGAGATGGGTGACCAAAGTGTTTCGGTATGTTTACATAAAAAGCGTGGACACACAGCGGAGGAAAACAACCAGAAGGCTCAGGACAAAGTATATGAAACCTGGAAGTGCAGGGGAAACCACCCAGGCAATAAAATGAAGTGAAAGAATCAGAGACAACGACCTGCAAAAAGACGATTGACGCGAAGAAGTGGTCAGATATCTACAGGCTCGGGAAGCAGGAGATCCTAAGAGAAAAATTCTTAGATAATACTAAAGGGAGTGCGTTGCTTTTTGAAGCCCGGGTGTGTTGCTTGAGGACAAAAACGCTTAGCCGCGAGCCGCTACAGGAACAGCCGTGCGCAGGCTGCAGCAGGGAGCCTGAAACCATGCGACATATTGTAACGGAGTGCAAAAGTATCCGTCCAGTCCTCAGTGAGGGAGCCATCCAGCTTCCGGAGGCCCTTGGCTTTAAGGTTAGCGGAAAAGTGAATTGGACAGTAGAGGTTAGTAAAAGAAGGTTAGAGGGATGGCGGGAAAAGAGCAGAGAACAATCTGGGAAGACAAGCGAACAAAGAAGTCAGGCTAGCACAAACATTTCATAAAGGTAATTTTTTTCATTTTATTATTTTTATTTTTATTAATTTTTATTTTGTTGGCTAGGTGATTGTACAGTGGCGTTACGACTAAAGCCGCTGTGCAGCACGACCCCGTGAAGCCGCTAATCATCCTCATCAGCAGCGGCAGCAAGTGCCCTCCCTCACGCTACAGGGCAGGGAGAGAGGAGGGAGCCCCCCGCCTCTGACGTTTATCTGCTGATTTTTTTTGTGTGTGTGCGAACCAGGCACGTAACCAGGATTTTTTTTTGGGGGGGGGGGGGTGCCCAACCCAAGGTAATTTTTCTATTAAACTTAGGGGAGAGGGCGAGGATACCGACTGTTACTGGTACAAACACGATGATCGCCCAGCGTTCACCATAAAGGCGCGTAAACCTGCTAAGAGAGCTGAAATTAAGTGTATCCGCTTTTCTGGTGGAGTGGAAAAGCGAAAAGACTCGTGTGTTCAAGATTTCGCCGCACGTTAAAGATCTGTATGCGAAGTTTGCAAAATTAAAAAAAAACAGCAGTAATTAAAATATTTACAGGAATAAATATGTGTTCTGCACAGTAACTATACACTGCCTCTGCCAATGTTAAGGCATATTTCCGGAGTATCCCACACGTTACACGCAATGGAAGTCGGCAGAAACAGAAGTGCATGTTGGCACTCGAGAGTTCAGATCTCCGTGGCAAACCTCTTGCGCCTCCACATTTTTCTCCAAACAGAACCTGTGACTACCAGTTATGAAGGAAGGAAACAAAATGCTAGGTAAATCGGAGATGTCATACGCCTAATTCCGTGTGTCAAGAAATCAAACGGCAACAGTTATGAAAGGTTCCACTAGATGTGTTCCACGTTCCGCTTGGAACGCACGCGAAGTGAGGAAATGTGGTTCTATAAACGTTGAAGTAGGGCGCCTCGATTCACGCGCGTCTCCCCCGTACGGCAGCGCTGGCATAGAGGCACCCGGCCTGGAGCAGTAGAACGCGGTAAATTTAAATTGACTTGAGCAAACCTCTAGCGTGTGTTCTTGGAAGGAAGGAGACGGGAGAGGAACAGCATGAGAGGTGAGCGGGAAACCGAAGGGAGGCATTTACTTGGCAAATGTCGACGAAAGACGAGAGTCTTTCGTCGACCTTTGCAACGAAAGGAGCAGATACGCGGCCAATCTTTTTGGAGCTTCTGATCCGGCGTTTATAGAGCTAGAAAACTAAGGTGGGGTTTCAGCTATTGGTGCAGCGCCAATTGAGTTACTACACGCTAATTATAGCAATGCTGCATAATAATGCTGGAGGAAAAATCTGTTCGGGGATTAATCTTCAGTGTGTATTTTGCCAAGTTTGTCTTTCTTGAGTCGTACACCTTGTTAGGGTGGTTGGCAGGTGGCTGATGCGCATCTCCGTACTTCTTTCATAAGCAAAGCAACCAATCTGAAAAATGGAGACAGCGACACTGAGCTATTTCGAGGAACACTTCAATCTCGAGTAGTGCACGTTGCCTTCACCTACGCTATGTAAAATATTCTCTGTTTATGCGACAGAAGTAATTTTTTTAAAAACAATCCTTGAATATGTACGCTGCAGCACCATATCCGCGAATTAACACGTTAGAAAGGCTGCAGGAATGCATTTGCAAATTTAGAAGGATTGTCTTGTGGCCTAAGTAGGGAAGAAAGTCAGTAAATTCGCGAATAAAAAGGGCCAGTTTATATCCTGGTCCCAAATTATGTATCCGGTGCCGAAGAAGCTCTGCCTCGTCATCGTCATCATATTAATCATCACAATCGCCGTCACCTGGTACTGTATACTCTGCATCGCCTATAAGCGCCGCTGACGTTGGAGACACATTGTTACGTTTGGCCGAACTGGACTCCAGGCCGACGCAGCAAGTCGATGGCGGACGCTGAAGAAGGCACGTTTATTGCGGCTCCCTTGCCGACCGAACAGGGAAAAAAAAAAGGTTCCAATCCATGCTGCGAAGTTGGTTGGAAAGCCAAGCTTTAAGCGACACCCACAACAATTGCCCATGCGACGTCACTTGAATTCACACACGTGGCTCTACAAAGGGCGAAAGCAGAGATTCTGCCAGCCGTTACCTGGGATTCGCAGGGGCGGTGTCCCGAAAGCAGCAGCAGCGTCGGCCACGGCCGGGCAAGAGCGGCGGACGCCGCCACTGTAGCCCGGCCGTGAGTCGGGAGAAAGAAAACGGAGAGAAGCGTCTTTCGAAGGGTGCGACAGCGAAACCTAGCCATCCTGAAGTGCTAGGTAGGGCCTACACCAGCGCAGACACCGAACAATTCAGCATGTGAGCTTAATGATTCCATTCAGTAAATTTGAGAATTGCGAGAAAGCCGAGGGAACTTTTATAATCGCTATTTATCAGAACCAGTCGTTACTTTCGCTTGTTGTAATACCTCTTAAGGGGCACTGATACAAAATTTTGAAGGCGAGATAACTTCGGAGATAGATTGGTGTGAACACACATTCATCACCTGCGAAATATCAGCGGCGAATACAGCCTAGAACCTATTTAAAATCAATTTTAAAGTGTGCGAAACGCAACCGAGCAGCTAGCAGAAGACCACGCGCTATGGACATCCCGTGGATATTTTGTAAATAAACAACATGCAAACACGTCACGAGTTTGTGTTCGCCGCTTCCGCACTGCCGGCGTTTTTCGCCGGCTCGCCGCTCCAATCGGAGGGCGGAGCTTCTGCTCTCGAGAAAGAACGACCCGATCGTTGGCGGCGGAGGCGCCGTGATTTCGTCGGCTCATCGGGCAGCTGGCCGTGACCAAAGTTCTACAGCGATTCCAGGCACTCTGTTTTTATTACTTTTTATTTACATTGGGCGCGAAAACGCGCCGGAGACACGAAACGCCCACTGAGCGAACCGCACGGTCGCTCTGCAGGCGGCGGCCACGGCGGCGAAGTGGCGAAAGCCGGCGCAGGTAGCTCGACTCGAGTGATGGCTTGTTACCGCTGCACGAAATTGTACCCAAGTCCCAACCATGACAGCTTATATGAGGAAGGAGTTAATGATGCGATGGCGGGTTGCGTGAAAAATTGTCATCTGCACCGCTTGCGGGAGCGGCAATCGCCGCAGCGCTAAGCCGAACACATCTGTAGGCGGAGCTGTAGGCAGACCGGCCAGCTGCTCCCAGCGCGCGTCTTGTCACCCACTGTTTCGAGCGTCGTGCGTCGTTCTTTATCCGCGGTAGCATTTGAACTCGCAGCGCCTGCGTCACGTCCACGGTCGCTTTTTAATTAAGCGGCTCACGAGATCAGTACGTGGGGGCATTCGCAGAAACTGCCGGCGATGCGGATTAGACAGTGCTACGGCAGCTCTGCTCTGTAATATCCCTCCGACGGTCACGTGGTCAGCTTTGTTCACACAAAACCCATCGTTTCGCGGCACCCGCTGAAACCGAAACTGCGACTGGCCGCATTGAAAATGCCTCTAATTAAACAAACGTCGCACGCTGAAGCAAATGAGGTTTCTACAGGTGGTAAGTAGGTCACTAGCTACTTATAGCAACAAAAAACAAGATGCAAAATTTTTGTGTCAGTGCTCCTTTAAAACCCAACTGTACTGGTATTCACCACTTCAGAAAACGGAGTCCTATTCGTGGCAAGCAGTGCGCAAAAGGTGGCGTTTCTCTGGCGGCCAGATGTATGTATGTGGTTTGTACATTTTGTTTTCCCGCCCTGAAAACCAATCCTTAACGTTTGTTTGCCGTACGACCATTTAATTAGCCTGGAAGGGTTGTCGAACAAGTTAATCAAGCCGTACGATGTCAGCGCGCAACGGACGCGAAGCTGCGCCGAAACAGCCCCAAAACAACCGTCTCTAAAGCAGACGACAAAGCCGTACCACCGACGACGCCGGGGGGGGGGGGGGGGGGGTCACGAGCTCTGACCGATGCTTCGAGAAGTAGGGACAGTTCCACAAAGATGTTTGAGGTCTGCTTGAGTAATACGAGTAGATTCAAAGAATGGACGCCTCGAGAGGAGGGGAGATCAGTCCACTTGTTGACCATGTGCGGAGCATGTGCTGCGTTGACTAGTGTATTGTTGAAGATTTCACCGGAGTGGATAAGGGGGGGGGGGGGGGGGGGAATCTGTGAATTTTCCTCCAGGGGCTCCGTCTTTCATGAATCTTCTTCTTTGCGAGGAACCGCTGGGAGGAGCATTGCGCTTCGTTTTCTCATCGAACCGGAGCTCTGAAGTTGTGGGGAACGTACCGGGCCATCACTGGTGGCACGAGCTCGCAGGCTACAGTCCCGGTTGTGCTTCTGCGCACCGGAGCCACTCACGAGGCTTTCGGACGAGAAGGTGCAAGGACGTTCTTCCCGCAGCCATCCTCTACGCCAGCCCAGAACATTTACTTCTCGGAGCCGGTAGACGAAAACGACCCCCTTGAGGCGCCCTTCAGTATTACTGAACTTATAACTGCCCTGGAGCAAGCGAACGTGCGCAGTGTGCCTGGCAAAGATGGCGTGACTTGGTCAATGCTGCGGAATCTAGATGAACAAACTAGATGCGACATACTGGAACTGTTGAATTCCATTTGGGACTCAGGACACCTGCTAGAATATTTCAAGCACGCAGTCGTCACACCCATTCCTAAGGCTGGGAACGATCCATCCACGATGTCTGATCTCTGTCCCATGTCCCTGACGTCGACATTGTGCAAATTATTTGAACGAATGGCCGCTACCCGCCTCATCCACTACTTGAAGAAGAGGCTTTCTTTTTCCACCCCACGCAGACTGGATTCAGAACCAATCTCGCAACGCATGACAGCATCCAACTCCTTCGGCGGGTACTCCGGCGTACACCACATCATAAGCCACACATCTTGGTGACTGTAGACCTTCGAAAAGCTTTCGACACCGTCTCCCACCACGCGATACTACAAGCACTTTGCGAAGCTTACCCGGGTAAAAGGATGAGGAATTTCGTGCGAGCCTGCCTGGCAGACAGGACATTTGAAATACGCTCGGGACGTGTGAATACCCAACATTTCAAGAACACCTGCGGGGCACCACAAGGCGCCATAATGTCCCCGATATTATTCAATATCGTAATGGCAAAGCTAGTCAAGGGCGTTGCTGCCGTCACAGGGGTTCATGTCACGGCTTACGCTGACGACGTGACAATCTGGACGGAGGCCAACGATCACCCTACAACTAATGCCGCCGTACCGCGCCTGCAACATGCTTTAGACAAATTTACGGCCCTTCTGATACCCACTGGCATGGAGGTGTCAGCAACAAAAACAAATTACTTAGCTGTGCGCGGCAAAGCCACTAGTCGTGAGCGTATTGATTGAACTATCGCAGGGCAACCCCACCATCCAGCTCCAGATAGTTGGATCCGCATACTGGGCGTTCCGTTTCATGAAAATAGGGGAGCTCAAGAGTGGCTGAGACAGCTCAAACTATTGTGGCGACGTCTCCTACACATAATACGTCGCATCTCTGGCACTTTCGGCGGTGCTTCGCAAGATATCGCTGGACGCCTAGTACAGGCAGTGCTGGTATCTAGAGCGGTCTTCGGTACGATCTCACGAAGGCCCAACTTCCCCAGCTAGAGGTCTTGTATCGGAAAGCGCTGAGAGCTATTACTGGACTGCCGCGTCACCAGTGATTTCCCTACACCCCCCCTAGGGGGTGTGTAGACCCCCCCCCCTAGTTTTTCTGGACACGCCCCCTTGAATCCCAAAATTGCACTCCTTGTATGGACCTTTTTCAGTATCGATCTGCGCATGCGTGGGCTGACCGTCTGCTATTCTTGGCAGTAGCCTCGGGCAAAATAAACGAAAGTGCGCCCCCCGAGCTTGCTGTTAGCGTTGCACTTATTTATTTCCTTTTTTCCGACAGCTCGTGGCAAGTTCGTATGTGCACACAAAAAGGCCCTCAACAGGGTTTCGTCATAAGAAAGAAGCCGTCTTCTTCCCAACCATGTGAATGAGCTGATAAGCATAACTAGAGTGTTCACTCTAGCATAACTATCGAAGGTCCGGAGGTACCCGATGCGCGAGATGCTATTGACGTTGACCGACATGTTTTTAATCATTTCATCGCAAACGCGGTGCAGTGCTACAGCAAGAAGCCTAGACGGTTAATAGGTGCGTCGTTATGAAGTTCTAGTCTTCAAAAATGCGTACTTCTCCAATTTTTATTTTGGAATTTATTGCTTGGTTCTTTCATTCGCAATAAAAACGCTTTGTTGTTCTGTAAATGTATAAATAAAATTTCACGCTTTCGATATTTGAAGATTTTTTTCAGCGTCTTTATTTGGCCTAGTACCATGTGCCCGGTCTTCAATTGCTTTTGTTTTTCTGGACCCTGGATGATTAGCGCTGCTTTCACGCTGCGTCAAGTAAGACGTGTGCAAGTTTAATTATAAGAACTGAAAATAAATAACATATCGATTCGTCAGAGGCCACTGGTACAGAGCAAGAACAAGCCCGTCAGGAGGTACGAGCAAAGCATATATCGACAAGCACTCACCCAAAATTACTTCGACTGAGGCCGCCTTTGACTTGAACTAAGTGCAGTAAACACACACATACTTTCTTCATTGATTCGATGCCGTTCTTTGTTTACAACCGTAATCTTTGCAGAAGCTCTTTCAGCATGTACATTTAAAATGGGCAATTTGGCGAGGCGAAGCGCTACGAAAGCTAATCCTGGCGTTTTAATAAATCGGGAGCGTACAATCGGTGCCTGATTTATAAGTGCTGCATAATTCGTGTACTACCTAAACATTGTTTCAAGACCTCAAATTTCGTCACTAGCCCTGGTAACGAGTACGAAAATGTCCTTATACGTTGAAAAATGGCGAGAAATTAAAAAAAAAAACTGAATGCGGACCTTTCATGGTAAAAAATTAATTTCTCTAAATTTGTTTTTTTCTTAGATTGAATAGAAAGCACCGCTTCTCAGGTGTATATATAGATATATAGAAAATGAAAAACGTACGTCACGGGGATGAGCGTTTGGTTAACAGACGTCTATTATTTAACTAGTGGGATAAAAAAACAGCTTTTCTAGTTTATGCAAGCGGCCTGCCGTAATTTTCAAAAGGGCCGTATCTCAGCGATGGCACTTGATCTACTACATAAGGCTTCAAAAGCACGGAAAACTCCACTGGACATTTATGTCATTTGGACACCAGGTCACGAGTCCTTAGAGGGTAATGAAGCGGCAGATACCGCAGCCCGAGGCCACTCACACCGGGCTTCAACCCTCATAGGCACTCACCACACTGCCGACAACCACCCGTCCATCCCCAAGCGCAGCAGAGACATATTAGAGCACTACAGGTTATCAAGAAGACGATACCCGCCACCCCACCCGAAGCTAACCAAAGAAGAAGCCACACAATTCCGGAGACTGCAGACAAATTCATTTCCGCACGCCACACAGCTGTCCAAAATACACCCCACGCTCTTCAGCTACGACTGCAACTTCTGCTCTGGGACGCCCAACACCCTGTACCACATGGTGTGGGAGTGTAAAGGCGTCACCGAACTACCTGAAGTCATCGCACCGACACAGGAGCAGTGGGAGGTCCTGCTGAGTAGCGATGTCCTGGAAAACCAGCGTGGCCTGGTGACCAGGGCCATTCGAGCTGCAGCTGGCCATGGCATCCCGGACTAGGGACGCCACCCACCATGGATGACCGACAACCATCCCGCGCTCCTTTCTTCCCGTTCAATGGGAGCAATAAACGTTTTTTCCTCCTCCTCTAGTTTATGAACCCCCCCAAGCCATTGAGACACCCCCCCTTGATTCGATGCCTGGGAAAACCCCTGCCCGTCACACTCGCGTCGAAGAGCTGTACCGTTATGCTGGTTTGCCCATGTTTGGGGATACCATCTCTGCGCGCAAAGCAGGCGCCAACGACCGTCGCCACTTGACACTGCAGGGACGCTTCCTGCTACGTCACGACGGTGAGCGACTACAAGATGAGCCGCCCATCCATCCGCACGTTCGCCCATGGGATGACGTGCTGATTACAGAGCGGCGACCAGCATCCCGGAAAGCTGCTCGTGCTACTTATGCGGCACAACGCGCCACACTGGTGCTGACCACCGCAGCCACCGACGCGGCTGATCCGCGGACATTACGTGTGTACGTGGACGCCTCCCGGCAACCTCGCACGGCCGCTGTGGCACTTTCAGCTGTAGTGGAAGACAGCAATGAACGCAGCGTCACAGCCTACATCGTCGACTCCATTCCGGACAGCACAAACCTTGAGCTGCGCGCTATTCAACAAGGCTTTTCTGATGGAGGCGAAGAGCAAAAACGCCCGTGTGTACGAGATTTCGGCGCACGTTAAAGATCCCCAGGTGGTCAAAATTAATCCGGAGCCCTCCACTACGGCGCGCCTCATCGCCTGCGTTGCGTCGGCGCGTTAAACCCTACAATCAATCAATTATCCAACAAGGCCTACGCCTAGCACGTTCCGTTCTGCAGGCATGCAATCACCGCGCGTACCACCGTGTGCACATTTTCACGGACTGTGCCGAGGCCTCACGTTCCCTCATAGGAATTCCACGGAAACACTCTGCAGCACACTGCATTAAACGATCATGCAGCTCCCTGCACAACACCTTCCACACGCCCGTAACAGTACGGTGGATCCCTGGCCATGGAGGGCATCCCGGTAATGAAAGCGCCCACAGGCTGGCGAGCGAGGCATCTTCGTCGTACCGCCGTCCGTCCGGGGAGACTATTGCCAGCGGAGACCACTTCGATCCCGACGAGGAGCGCCAGCGGCGCCGACATGCCCGGTGCCTTCATCTGCAGTCCCAGAGCCCCACAACCCGCATCCTCTGCCTCCGGGCTTATCTCACGGCGCCCAGGTTTTTCTCAACCGGGCCCGTTCCGGCTTCGCCATAACCGCCGACATCGTCGCACGGTGGCGGGGACGGCACATTCACTTTGAGCCCCCGGGCAACGAATCCCAAAAAGGCAACAACATACCGCCAGCAGGCTCACCGATGCCAACCTCGACGGGGAACTCCCCTTCTGTAGACCTCACAGGACTTCAACAGACCGGATATGCTCTCAGTTCCTCCCCTTCTCTCTTGGACCCCCATGTGCTCTGCTACGCATGCTATGGCACATCGAAACCTGACCTTCCGCACCTCGTCTGGACTTGCCCGGGCCTTGCCGTGCTTCGCGCCCAACACCGCCCGGCGTGGGTTAAGAGTGAATTCGTTCCTCTTGGCGCATCAACGACACCTTGACAGCACTCTGGAGCTTCGTCTGTGCGGCCTCGATGGCCTGCCCTCCCCCTTCCCCTGCGGCTTCGGGCCATCCTTTCTTAATAAAGTTTTCTTCCTTTTGTCCTTGGCCATTTAATATCAGAGGAGTTGTGTGAAACGTGGATCTGGAGGAGGAGCCATTGTGGGGGCAGCCAGAGGAGGGGAAGAGGAAGTACACTCCTGGGCCGCTGGAGGGGTCCGGATTAATTTTGACCACCTGGGGATCTTCAACGTGCGCCGAAATCTCGAACGCACGGTCGAGCTAAATTCTTGCGGAGCCAACACGGCAGAATTTGATTCGCCGACGGTCGCCTGTGCACGTCTCTTTGTTTACTGCTTTTTCGACGCATTTGATTTATTGCGGGACACCTTTAAAAACATGTTTTTTTTTTCCAGGACCATTGCATTGTTTTTTGGCAACGTGACAAAATGTGTAATGTTTAACTTCTGAAAGGACATCCTTTTAAACAGACTCTGAATACAGCGTAGATCCTTCTTTTAGTTGAAAAAAAAATAACTATTAAAAAAAACTATACCTGACCTCTACTCCAGCCACGAATGAAATTTTTACTGACAAAAGGGTTTAAAAATCGGCAAATTTTGAAGTTCACAGCTTCGGAAACACCACAAATGACGTCATTGGGGAGGTACCGAAAATAGAATCATCAGTATGTAACCTTGTCGCTGCGTAAAATGACGTGATCAAACAGGTGGTCGCTAATCTCACACAGTCATCCCTGTGAGGTCACAAGGCACTGTGAAAAAGTCTGTAGTGAATATCTATCACCCCCCCCTTCCCCTCCCATCTGATCTCTCTTTCCTATTACCCGGGTTAGTTTGTATTCTAATTTTGCGTTAAAATTGACATAACTGTTATTCGGATGTAACGGTCTGTGGAATGAACCAAACTCGTGTTTTTATTGTCTCTTTAACATTCGTTGTAGTCTGGGAATGGCTGGTGAGGTCGAGGCGGATGTGAAGAACCCAAGTAATAAAAAATAAACATTTTCAAAAACAACATATTTGACTTGTACAGCTGAAATGGGACACAAAATAAGACACCGTCGGCCATCATAGGCATACACAATTCTTTTACATTACCTAATTTATTATATGCACCGTTGTACCACGTGCACCCACCGGCCTCCTCCACGGGCCCCACGCCCTAGTCTGAAAGCCCAGTTTTGCCGCTCTCTGCTGGGCCTCCAACTACGACCACCCACCCGATGCGTCTTCCTGAACGGCCTTGTTTGTCGTCTTTCGGTGCGCCCCCGGGCCAACTGACCGACCTCCATCTGTCGGCGCTCCAAGTACTGCCGCGTCGCGCTTGAGAGGCCGATCACCGAGTTCGCGAACGCCAACGCTGGCGTCACCGATCTTCACGAGGGTATACGCACCACGTCCTCACAACCCTGCATCTGAACACACCTTTCCCACGCAATGCCTTCTTCTCCACCTCTCTCTCCCACTCCTCCAGAAGTAGGCCGTAATTCCTGTGACCACTCCCAGGTACTCAATTGTCGCGTGGGGGATCTCCTGTCCCTGCACGGTCAGTGGCTTTCAATTTCTTCTCCCGGTTACAAAGAAGCAACACCAAAAGCAGCGACATGATAACGGTAAGCGACAGCAGCGACATAGATCATCCGAGCATGACATGGTGCAGCGACATGATAAAAAAAGCAGCGACATTATGATAACGGGCAGCCCTGACGAAGACCCCGCTCAAGGGGAGCGAGACTCGGTCGCCTGTTCTGCCATTCTACCATCACCTCCGCCCCCCAGACAACACACAAGGTCCTCAGGATGTCCTCAAAAGGTCCAAACGTCCTCACTGATTTTGCTATGTCCTCAGGAGATCCTCAGTACGTCAGTGCGCTTGGTGTCCTATAAACGTTTATTTGAGGACTTTCTCAGGATGTGCTAATTTTGGTCACTAGAAGACAATGGGAACGCTCGCTAATATACTTTTCACGCGCAGGTATTTCACACAGATAGTGATTAGCGTTCTCGTCCACATTGTTTGTTTGTAATACAGGTAAAAAAATAGCGCTTCTAATTTACTGGCTGGGTACCTTTTCAACACTCAGAAGAATAGAAACATCTTCCGCAAATTTTAAAATTAAAAATGATGCAAAAGAGAAAATGTTCAGTACGTGCATGCGTTCTGTGTGAAACCATTTTTCAGCACTGCTATTTTCACTTCTATTTTGTTGCTGGCCACCATGCGCAAGTACTTATTCTAGTCAAGCCAAGTTGAAAGTTTGAAGACGAGCCAGTCGGCCTTGAGAAAGATGGCCGCCACGCACGGAGGTAAGTACCTGTCGTGGGTGCAAATAACAAACTTGAGCTGTCTGTATAATTTCACTGGATTCCAAATGTCAGAAAGCAACGAGCGGCAGCTCAGGCGGGAACGGAAGCGCCACGTCGATGCATTTTCCGCGTTAGTTGGCAGCGCGCAAATCGACTTTGTGCCCAAGCCGTCGACATCGCAACAACGTGGGCTTTGTTTAGAAGCAACTTAATTAGATGCTAGCACACGCTCGAGTTGTTGGCGTAATCCCAGTCCGAGCAACCACCAGCAGCAAAGTTCGTGACATACTGCTGTGTCTGTAATAAACCGCCGCCACATCGAGAGTCGCGTTGCGTGGTCCCTGTCCAGCGGAGATCACGAGTTGTCAGACCACAGTTTTGTTAACGAAGACGATGGAGACACCACGTTGGCGTTTCGGCACAAACTGCGGGAGAGGGCGGTAAACTCTAAATCGACCCTTGCCGCAGTTACATCACTGCTTGGTGTGTTGCGCAGCCACACGTGTTTTTCATCACTGCCATCGTCTGGAAGAGCCCTGCTGAACACACCAAGGACCAATGGTACTTCGCAACGTTCAGGGGGAAAGTACATTCGAAAGCTTTATACCGGGTGTTGCAACGATAATTGGAACACTTTAAAAATTTTTCTTGAGCGAACCGCCACTCGGTTCGCTCTCGAACTTCACACGAAGGTCGCATTTTGTGGTCTATTTTGTTTGACACCGTGAACAACGACGGTACTTACCTGTTTTTCCTGAAAATAAATAAAAACGATTTTCACCTGTGAAAAAATGGCGCTGATTTGGACGTGCGAGCCCGAAAACAGGGTTTTCTGATCGTCTGCTAGTTCATTCCTAGTTGCATTTTCTGATCGTCTGCTGCTCCATTTGGCTCCTTCCTACCTTGAATCCCAAACGTGCGTTTCGCTCTGCATGCCGCCGGTGGTTCCGTCGTTTCAACATCAACTTGCGCTGGCTCGCACGTCCAAATCAGCCGCCAGTTTGCCGTAGGCTAAAATTGTTTTTATTTATTTTCAGAATACAAAAGTAAGTACCGTCGTTGTTCCCGGTATAAAACAAAATAGACCACAAAATGCGACCTTCGTGGCAAGTTTCAGTGCGAACAGAGCGGTGGTTACCTCAGGAAATTTTTTTAAAGTGTTCCAATTATCGTCGCAACACCCTGTACAGTAAACACGGGAGCGTGTGTCGCTCAGTACATGCAGAGAGGTCTAGTGATGGGATGGCGAACTGTCGCAGCTCGTACATTTGTCGGATCCACCCCCTGGCAACGGTTGATTGCGCTGCTGCAGTAGCTACGTTAGATACCTCGGCATGATTCCAGAGAATACATGTGCCGATGAAGGGCTTTTTATCAAGCGCGAAACGGCGCGAATGGATTAAAACGTTTTCTTTTCGCTTCCTAATTGGGTGATAAAAAAATGTCATCCTCCGTGACTAACTGATGCAGCAGGCAGGCATGCGATAAGGCGTTTCAGGGAATGCATCCGCCAATCGTGCAAACTGTGAGAGCACGCCATCCTCTCACCAGAGCACTCTGCATGTATTGAGCGGCGTTCGCTTCCGTGTCTACTGTAATAAAGCTTTCAGCTGTACCAGCACTTCAGTGTGAAAGCAGGACTATGCAAAATACTTCAGGATTGTCCAGAGCTTCCTGCAGAACTCAGCCTTTCCTTCAATATAGACGGCATAGAAATATGTAAAAGCACGAGAACTACCTTTTGGGTCACTCTTGGCCATGTGAACAATGTTGAGAAGGAGCTATTTGATGTGAGTGCTTCTTCGGCCGTAGCAAGCCCAGTGACGCGAATGATTCGCTGTCAGGTTTTGTTGATGAAATGAAAGTGTTGTTTGGTGATGGCATAACTGTTAGATCATGAACTCCTTTTTATGATGCTGCATGCATTAGTATGTGATGCTCCTGCTAAAGCGTTTGTTTTGTGCACAAAAGGCCATCCAGACTTCTTCTGCTGCTCAAAGTGCATTGTGAAAGGCAAACATGAGAACAGGGTGTGTTACCCAGATATCAGACAGGAGTTACGCACAGATCAGAGCTTTCGTGACAAGGCACAGGAAGAACAGCACGTGGGTTTTCATGCTACGGGTTTTCAATGTGTTTTCATGCTACCTGAAGCTTCTAAAATGTTATTGTAATACACTTCACGGTCAGTATTGACTTTTTGCTTAACAGGTTCAGGAATAGTGATCCACTTAAATTTAAATTTAGCCCACCTGTGAATTGCGAGTATGTTGATAGATCTAATTGGCATGGAGGATGGTGTGAGGGAAAGGGCACTGTCAATACCTTGGGAAGAAAATAGCTTAAAATTTTAGAGAAACATTTGGAGCGTGGTCTATACATTCTGCATTCTAAGCTAATTGGGTAAAGGTAATTAAATAATGGCTACTACTCATTCAGCACACCTTGGAAGGCACTGCACCATGACCGGCAATACTTCCCCTTTAGAACTTTCAAAATATAGCCGTGCAGCTCGGTGAGCAAATTTTTTAGCATTTTAATCAGGTTGTCAAAGTCTGTAATAATGCAACGAAGTTGCAATGCACTCATTTTTTATAGACAAGAATTTTGCCGGGTTGGCCATTTTCTGGCGACCGATGCACCACCTGGCGAGCATTTCTTGGGGACTGCGGGGCCAACAGACGACGCCGCAGTCACACACACTGTTGGGCCGTACCGTGCGTGGTTATCAGACGTCCCAGCAGCATGGAAAATCGGTAAGTGTCACTTATTCGGTATGTTAGCAGCGTGAAGTTTAACAGTGCCTAAAGGGGGAAGTTTGAAGCGTTGGACAGCTATCAGCTTTGCCCATTAATTACGTTCTCAACCCACTAAGCTAGCGTGCCCCCCTACGCGCGCTTTGTCCTGGTGGGGGTTGCCTGTGAGGCTACATTTCGCCGCACCAGCAGGTCGTACACCCGACCTTTTATCACCAATTGATATTTATTTTTTCTTCATTCAGGGCTGGTTGCAGTCATTGCCTTTACTTGGCAATGTACAGAAGCTATCCATCTGAGCGTCATTGTGCCATTGTTGGCTGCACCAACAATCCGTGTAAGCGCAAAGTGCTCATACAAGAAACGTGTGAATTGCACCACAGCAAAGAAAGTGTCGGCGTGTGGGGAGTCTATTTGCTGCACAAATTTCCTGCACCCCTCGAGTCCCTCCGCGAATGGGTTGTTGTGCTGAAGCGGAAAGACTTCAAAAGTAGCAAATTTGTGAGAGTAAATACCGTCGTATTCTACTTTGGGAGCACTGTTTATTCACCCTCATGCTAAACACTTATTGCACGTTTAAAGAGGTTTTGCGTTTTAGCGATTTACCGAAACGACCGGGCATGCTTCGCCACCGCGACACTCCTATTTCGCTTTCAGCTCACCGTTTTCGCGTACCCTAGCTGCAGCAAAGGTGTAGGGTTGATTTTTACCACTTTCCCGTCGATGAAATGAACAGAGAATACCTCCAGAGCACAGACACTTGCGATAAGGATTTAGCATGACAGTAAATAAACAGTGCTTACAAAGCAGCGTAGGACCGTACCTTCTCTCACAAATTTGCTAGGTTCGAACACTTTCCGATTCAGCACGACGACCCAATCATGGCGGCTCTCGAGGGATGCAGGAAATTTGTGAAGTGAATAGACTCCACACATGCAGACACTTCTTTTGTTGTGGTGCACTTAACACATTTCTTGTGTGAGCACTTTGCGCTTATGCCGATAGTTGGTTCAGCGAACAATGGCGTAATGACGCCCAGACGGGTGGCTGCTGTGCATTGCCAAGTTAAGTCAATGACGGAAACCTGCCCACAATGAAGAAAGTAAACGTCAATTGGAGATAAAACGTTGGGCATTCGTCCTGCTGGCACAGCAAAACATATCCTCACAGGCAACCCCCATCACGACAGCACACGTAGGGTGCACGCTTGCCGCCTGAGTGGGTTGAGAACGGAATTAATGGGCAAAGCTGGCTGCTCCCCGTCGCTTTAAACATTCCCCTTAAGCACTGTTAAAGTTCACGCTGTTGACATACCGAATAAGTGACACCGAGTTTCGATGCCGCTGGGACGTCTGATAACCAAGGACGCCACAGCGCAACAGGGTGTGATTGCGCTATCGTCTGCTCGCCCCGTAGTCCCCAAGAAATGCCCAGAAGCTGGATCATCATTAATTACAAAATGGTGGGGTCCAGTTCAGAGAAAATTCTTGTGTATATGCTTTGCTAATTTGTTCTGCTTGTATCATTTTTCTAGGGTCGTTGGGGCAGTTGGACTCCAGTGACTACTAGGCTCTCCAGTGGACTCCGGTGACGATTCACAGCATGTGTCGCCTCACATTGCACTACGATGCATTTACTTGTGCAATAAATCACCATCTCCAGCATATTTTGCATACTTGTGTCATAACGAGGAGGCTTGGGCAGTACTGGTTTTAGATTAATGCTACACATAAAGGCTGTACCCAGTGGAGATTCCAGGGGTACACAAAGTGACATACCTTGGCAAAGAGTCAATTGCACAAATACCTCGGGGATGGCAGTATCAAGCCCAGGCCCCTCCTTTCTCGAACACCCTGTGCATAACACCCTGCAAAAAAAGCATGGCTAGAAAGTAGTCCTCAAAATGTCCTGACGTCGTACAGTAGTCCTGCGAATGTACTGTAATCATCCTTGACTGCATCTTGAGGATGTTCTGAGGATGTGCTGAGGCCGGACAATAGGACCTTTTCAGTACCAATTGAGTATCAGAAGAGGACATACTGAGGACATCATGATGTCCTCAATAGAACGTCCTCGGGATGTGCTCAGGATGTGTTTGTGTTGTCTGGGGAGTACCGCCCCTCGCTGCAGTCGGTTGACAATCTCGATCGTTTGGCAGGCCCTTGCTTCGCACTTGATCCAGAGCATATGGTGCGGATGACACGTCGTACGCCTTCTCTATGTGAAGGAACGCCATGGTTATTCTCTGCTCGGTGTGCGTGTCATCTCCACATAGTGGCCGGGGCTCATCAGATTTAGTCTCGAACTCACCGCGGATAGTCCGCGGGTGGTCCGAGGATTCCCCGAAGCCATGGGGATACATGGGAAAATCGAATGCCGGACTGCTTCTCGGGGAGTCCGCGGTGAGTCCGAGACTGTAAATCGAAGAGCCCCACTGTGGGATGACAAGGAGGTAGTCATCCCAGCGCCTTCCCCTACGGAAACCGTTCCGCAACTCTTCCAGAATGCCGCTCCTTTCTGTCCTGGCCAGTATACGTATACGTCTGCGGAGCTGCTGAGCGAAAACCCGATATACAGCACAAGGGACCGGGGTCACCGGCTTGTACGAAGTCCAGCCACAGAACAGGGAGGATGTCCAGCCGCTCTCCTGCTCTGAGCCCACTTTTTGGGACCGTCCCGCGTCCCGGCCCCGGCCTCATGCATGTCGCTCGACCACTCGACATCGTGCAGCTTACTTCATGCTTGAAACCATTGCTTAAAACTGCTTCCAGCTATTTTACAGCATCATTCGCTACGTATCGAAATAAAATGGCTAAAAAATGTCATCTGTGCACAAGTTGAAAAAAACTTTAAAAACGGCCAACATGCGCGTGGGTAGGCGAAGCCATAGAGCCAAGCCAAGCTGAGGCAAGTGGCGCGACAACTCGGACGAGAGGCAGCTGTATCGGATGATGTGGGTTCAATCAAAGGTTACTCGCAGATAGGGCGGTGTAAGTGGGCCAGCGAGCACAAGCTATGGAAGTCTGTGCGTCTCCCAGGGTGCGATATAGCTATGCCACGATTAACAACGTTCCAACTAGGGTTGTCCAGGTGGGTAAAACCGACCTCTGCCCCGAGCGCCAAGAGCCGCTGCTGATCATGATCCCAGGTCAGTTAACGGTACGATCACTCTCTTGGGCTTTATTCGGAGCGAAATTGGCCGCTTTTCGTTGGATCCCCGGGCCTTGATTCTAGGGATATAACACCGCCAAATTGTAACTGGAAATTCCGATATAGTCGCCTGGTACTGGAAGGTTCAGTGACAGTCGGTTTTCGGCGGCAATTTGAATCGCTGTTGTGACAGTGTACAAGGAAACCGAGCTTTGAGCTTGTGTTGATTACGTGATTGACATGCACAGCCGTGGTGGCTCAGTAGCGAAAAAGGGTTGGACGCTGAGCCCCAAAACGCGTTTGATTCCGCCTGCTGCGGCCGCTTTTCTCATGGAGGCAAAAAGCGGAAGAGCGCTTGTCTGTCGACATTTAGGCGCACATTAAAGGTCCCCACTACACGCGGCCCATAGCCTAGTTTTAGTTTCGCGGCGTAGAACCGCAGATATGAACATATGCCGCACTTCTTAATTGGTAGTGTCTATTATCACGGCAACCGTGAGAGTTACCGTCAGAAATTTCTCACGCCAGTCGCCTCTCATTAGGCAGTTTTAGCATATCGTTACTGCGTTTGCGTTACCGTTTACCGGGTTTGCGGGGGTCGACTGAGCATGCGTGAGAGTTACCGTGAACGGCAACTTACCGGCACAGGCTTTACCGTCGCCAGCGAGCTTCCTGAGCAGACGAAGTTTACCTTCGCGTATTGATTACAGCAAATGCAGAGCGGTCGGTGCTTTATGCTTGGTACGGCGGAATAAAGTAATCTTACTTGATGTTCTTTATCACATGTTTCTTGCTAAATAATGCTCAGGAAAGCGACAATCAACCATTTTTCTCGGATGGGTGAGCAAAATGGCCGTCCCTAATGGTTCTAAGCCTTGCCCGCCTCAAATAGTTCAGATAGGTTTTTCAGCTCGCAAAGTGCTTTTAAGCCTCCAAACTTGTGCTAGGCAAGGTAGTGTAGGTTACTGAGTAATTGCTACGACATATTTCACTCATTTCTTGCCTAAATAATTAGCGCGGGGGCAAATTCTATTTCACCTTCATTCTAACTCTCCTCAGTAGATGGCGCCACCAACTCGTTTTCTTTTTAAAGCTCTACAGATGATGGCTACACTATTCTCAAAACAACTGCAGTTAGTGTGAATGCTTTACCTCGAAAGTGAAATATTCAAGTTACTTTAAACGAATGCAAATAGATACGAGCAAGAAAATTATGAGTAATTTGATTTGAGACTAATTCATCAGATGGCGCTACCTGCGCCTCGACGGCCGGAATACGCAAACCGCTAACGGTGCGCTAAAACGTGCCCTACCGTTTTCAGCGGTAAACGGAAACTCGGGCTTCCGGTAACACGGTAAACGGTAACGCAAACACGGTAACGATATGCTAAAACTGCCTATTGTCTAAGCACGCTATACGTAGATTCTATGGGATAAATATTCCCTAAAAAGCCGTGTTTGCAACTTCCCCTATAGCGCTGTGGTATAGTACTTGGTTTTAAACGAGAAGGCTCAGGTTCGAGTCTGACATTACGATGTTTTTTTCTTTTTAGCTGTCGGAATTTTTCGGTCATCGTGATTTTGTTGAGGCTTTTTTTTACTCTGGTTTTAAATGCAGAGCATTTCTTCAACTCACATGTAGCGTCCGCCGTCCGTCTGCAACAGCCGTTCCAGGTGCGCCCTCTCCCCCACTCCTCCTCTCCCGCATCACGCTATCCTCCTCGCTCTCAACAACAGGTCCGCACCCCTCCCCCTACACTATATAAAAAAGAAATAACAGTTACCGGCGCCTGGTTTCGATCCCACAACCCTGCGGGCCGAACGCAAGGTACATGGTGCTCTACCCACTGCGCCACAAAGCCGACACAGAATGAAAGGCTACGAACATGCCTTATATCCTTGACTCATTCAAACTACGTCAAGAAGCTGCTGATACAACACATTCACTACCTGTGGGCGGAACGCGAGATACATGGTGCTCTTCCCACTGCGCCACAAAAGCGACACAGAATCAAAGGGTACGAACGCGCCTTATATCCTTGACTCATTCAAACTACGTCAAGATTACTACCACCCCACCACCACCCCCCAAACACTAACGTTAACGCATACACCCACCCCCTACGCGACGCATTTACTCGAGTCCCCCCTCGTGGGGAGATGGGCCCAATTTTTTGCTATATCAAGAGATCAACGCACAGGACTTCTGGAATGACTTCAATTACATTTAATATAGGTTGTGTTCTGTGTCGTTGGGCTGGGTTAGGTTAGGTTTGTTGCAGTTGGGCTGGATTTGGGTAGGTTATAACTCGTTCGGTTAGGTAACGTTGGGGCGTAATATTATTCAGGAAATTTTAGGCCAGCCAGCTTTTATGGAAACTGCCGTGAGAATTCCCCGGAGGTAATTCTCACGGCTGCCGTGAGATTAGACGCAGCCTTCTTAATTGCTCTACGGCGAAACACAACTACAGGCCTCACTACAACCGCCCAGTCACGTTTCTTGGTGGTGGCTTAGGTTGGCGGTTGCTAATTGGCAAGCGAGATTTTGTGATGTCATAAAGAAATCGCCAGAATGTGGCCGCCACTGCTGCATTATTTCATTTCAGCAGTGCTGCATTTCATTATCCCCACTATTAGCGTGAAGTGTGCAATTGGTATCATTGGTATCATATTGGTATCATATCGGTATCATTGGTATCATATTGGTATCATTGTTATCAGGACAGAGCAGCCTTTTTTTCAATGGGGCCACCTTCTGCACACTTTTGGATGTCCTGACACTGGCGCAGTTAAAAGTTTGAGCTCATACCAACTCCTTCAACGAGGTCTTCCCAGTGCAAAGTTGGTGCTCACACTCGTGATTTCTCTTTGCAGGCAATCCCGGAATCATTGAATACTACGAAGACTTCCTCTCGGAAATTTACAACCACTTTCAAGGGAGCATCCACGTTTGCGGGGTTTCACATGCGGGACACGATGAAGTGTGGAAAAGTGGAATTGCACCACCGCCAAACGGTAATACCTTGCAGCGATCCTAAATATGTTATCACTCAGGGATGAAGTGGGTGTTAGACTATTTATCGTTAAGTCAAATATCAATGATTTCATGTTGCCTGATTCCAGTCTGCGTTTTTCTGGGACATGTAGCTTGTGTTCAGGGGACTTGTACCATCTCAAATCGTGCCTTGTTCAGACAGAGTGTGGCTCACCTTTCAGTTTGCATGAACAAGATTGAAATGCAGTTGTAAATAGGGCAATGCACATTCAACATGTATTGCAGTGAAACTGGACAAAGCCGAATAATTTTTTAACTTGATGACTGATTTGTATGGCACTTTACCCGAATTATCATGTTTTTACTGTTGGTGGTTTACAGCATTGAATAAATTCAATCTTGCTGTGTATTTGGCCGCCCCTTCCTTTCCTCTTGCGATTTCAATCTTAAAAGGGCCATGAAGACAAAATACAAGTTTGTTTTATTCGAATGATTTCATTTTTTATAGTGCCCTCAGCGCTTGTCTGGCCGCAAACCATGCTTTGTTGACTGAGAAATTAAACAACCTAAGCCAGAATTTCAGTACTGCCGCTGCATCGTGGGTTTTGTGACGTCAGCAAAGACGTATCCAGGGCAGGTACCTAAAGCGGAAGTTACTCTGTTGACTAATGCCCAGTGCAGCCACCAGCGACAAAAGCATGTCTTTTGTTAGCTGGTTTACTGTCTGCCGTCACAGATGGCGCAACCGTACCGCTCAAGGATTGCTGTTCGCATAAGGTTTTCTTTCTGACCGGACTTGTATCTGGCTCATTTACGGTTGATACTAAGGTTGTTGTGAAATGTTGGGCATGGCTTGACTGGCAGGGTCACCGAAGTGTCATTGCCACTTATGCCAGTTGGCCGGCGTTGTCAGAAAATTCCAATGCATCCGACCGGTGTGCAGTGTCGGTGAGCGTAGTACACTCCGTACGCACTGGTGTTTCTATATTTATCTGTTTGTTCGTAAATTCTGTTGTTTGAGCCGCCATTCTTACTGCTATAAAAAGAATGTGCATTAAATTTAAGTGCAAATAGCTTATTATATTATGCAAGGCCTATAATCCCTGTTTATTTTGCATTGGATTTTGTTGGCCCTCAGCCAATCGCAACAAACTGCCGATATTACATCATGAGCTCAGTGCAGAAGTCGCATGACTATTCTGTGTTTTCCTCGTTTGTACAGCTAATTTCAGTGAAGTTTGCTTTAAAAGTGGTGCCAGTTTTATTCTACGAGGCAATCTTTCGAAGGAACCGAATTTTCATTTTGACTTCATGGCCCCTTAAAAGTTCCAAAAAGTGTTCTAGCCGTGGCTGTTTCTGAATATCTATTCCCGGCATTGAGGCAGCAGAGAATGCTTAAGACAATCAACAACAGAGTTGATTGGCTTAGGCATTCTTATCCAAAAATTTCGTGCATGTAGGAATAATAGAGCATGCTATGCTTTCGTAGCACCTCTGAAAATGAAGACAACATGCAGGGAGTTTCCCTGTCATTTTTAAGTGTAGTAATGTAAGAGTTTAAATGGTTTTTTGTGTAGGCATTGTGACTTCCATAGAGGCAAATTGTACTGCATCACATTGTGCCCCAAGAATGTGGCACGAGTCTCAGCACACAACTTGCATTCAAAGGGAACAATTGGCATTTTATTTGGCAGTTGAAGCAGTCTTAGCTTTGTACCACCGCAGCTGGAGCTCACACATTGCAGATAATACCAGACCAGGTGCCATGACACTCCTTGCCAGTGTTGGCCTTGCACCGTAAAATCTCCAGCATGATGATTATCATCACGTGTTAGCATCACGTGGGAAACGAGTGTATTTCATGCCAGGTTGGCACGTCGTGTGAGAGAAGAAAATATGAGATGGACGTGATCGCCGGACGAGCTGAGATGAAGGCTGCCGCTTGAGCTACGCCTAGCCAGGCAGCCGCTCTTGTGTGATATTTGAAACCGTGCTTGTCGCTGCTTCGTTCGCGGCCGGCATGAAGTCTGGGTGTCCGGGGTAGGCAGGCACACTGGCCACTGGAGCGGTGAAAAGCATTTCTCATTCGGTTGGTGACTAATAACATGAGTGAAAGCCAGCCTCCTCAATCAAGCTTGGTGACGTAGCAGCTACTGTTGCCAGACCGCAGCAATTTCTTGCTCCTAGTTTGTGAAGCGATGTCTACGTCATGAAAAAATGAAAGGAAAGTGGGAGAGAGAAATGCCTCCTTTGCGGATTTCTAAGGAAATAACGCATCATTGCTCGTCAAACAAAACCCGAGAGAGCTAGGAAATGTCTGATCTTCCAGATAAAATAAAATTTCCTTCAGCCTTTAGTGTCCCTTTAAAAGCACCTGCGCGTGCATTGTGAACCCTCTCCCCCATGTCCACAACGGTTGTCGCCCCCTCTGGTTCCACTTCTTCTCTCCCCCGTCCTTCCTGTGCAGAGAATTGGCAGCTGTATGGCCTGGAGGGCCAGGTGCGGCACAAGCTGGAGTTTGTCAGGAGCTACGTCAGCAGCCGCCGGCCGCTGTTCCTGGCGGGCCACTCCATCGGGGCCTACATGGTGCTACGCATTCTCGGGGAGCTGGGCGGACTCAACGTGAGTAGCGTTCCATTGATTCCAAGCGTGCACTCCATTCTGGTGCAACTATTGACGCCATTCCTGCCTTTAGAGCAGTGGTGCACATATCTTGCGAGCTGTCTGCGTGCAATTGAAAGCTGTTTGTCCAAAAACAATACGTGTATGCCTGCGTTGAATGAAGTTGCAGCTGCAGCACGGTGTTAAAGTGGCCAGGAAGGCAAAACAAAACTTTGTTCAGTTTTGAAGAACTAGCCGTTGGTAACTCACTCATTTTAATTCCAGCCATGAAAGACATTTTGCTAACCCCCCCAAAAGAGAAAGAAATGGTTCCATGTCTGCTCCCTTCGTTGCAAATGTTGACGAAAGATGATAGTCGACTGGCGCCCTTGCCAAGTAAATGCTTCCCTTCTTTGTCCCGCTCACCTCTCATGCTTTTCCTCTCACGTCTCATTCCTCCCACGTCACATTCCTCCCAAGAGAAACATGCTAGAGGTTTGCTCAAGTCAACTGAAATTTACTGCGTTCCACTGCGCCAAGTCAGGTGTCTTGATGCCAGCGCTGCCGCACAGCGGAGACGCACGTGAATCAAGGCACCCTACAACAACGTTCATAGAACCGTGTTGCCTTACTCCACGAGCGATCCAAGCAGAACATGGAACCTATCTAGTGGAACCTTTCACTGCTGTTGCCATTTGATTTCGAAATTTCTAAAGTAGCGCAGGCAACAGCAGGCGACGGTTTTCTGTCGTTGATGTAGTATTTCGTTTGCTATCGCAAAAACCAAGCATCCATGAATTTTGTAATAAAGGAACACTGCAAATATCACTTGTGTATTGATTTTTCGCCTCTCATTTGTGTAGTGTCTTGTTTATGTTCAACAATGTAGGCAAGTGTGGACACTGACAACGGACTTAGACGTTTAGATTTATACAAGACTATTGTGCAGCTTGTGTTTCACTTTGGCCGTGTGGCTGAATCGAGTCACAGACAGACAGACGGACCAAAATTTATGCGTTTAAGTAGCCCAAGAAAGACTATCGTCTTTTAAAAAAAGCAAGACGTACTGAAAAGCTTTCACATTTCGCTCTACACTGACATAATATGGCAAGGAGTGACAGAGTGTGCGCCAGCACTACAAACATAGCTATCAGTCTGTTATCTGCATGTTAGCATTCAAGTGATATGATTAACTCTTTTGTTACTGCGGTAAAAAATGAAATTTTTTGGGTCTGAAAAAACATTGTTTGGTGCTAAACATATTGGTTTGGTATGTATTGCAGTGACATAAAAGCAGATTATTCAACGCCCGTTCCAACGACGACAGTTTTAATCATGTTTTTATAAATAATGTTTGGAAAAAATTATCAAATTCAAAATTTTCGTCTGGGCGTTGAAGAAAATAAAAAAAGTTGTTGTGTATAACTAAAAACTGTGCACTTACTTTTTATCATCACAGCACAATGCGCTGTTGATTTGGCTTTCTCACAGAATGAAGCATGGCAGCCCAATATGCAAAACTTTGCATCTAAGGAATTGTGCTGCTGAGCCCAAGGATGTGGGTTCGATTCCCAACTGCGGTGGCTGCTTTTCTGATGGAGGAGCAAAGTGAAAATGCCCATGTGTTCGAGATTTCGGTGCATGTTAAAGATCCACAGGTGGTCTAAATGAATCCGGAGCCCTCTACTACGGTGCGCCTCATCGCCCAGGTGTACCTTCAGTGCATTAAACCTCACAGTCGATCGATTGATTGATTGATCGATCAATCAATCAATCAATATCTCCGTTATTAGTAGTTTGAAATCTGTGATAAAATTGCTATCGTTGTTATTGGGCAAAGCAATCTTTCTAATGAACGAAACTCGGAGTTTCTCATCATGGCCCTTTTAACTAGCCTGCTTTCCAGGAGAGGCAGGTGCACTTGTTACCTGCGAGGGTAGGGTTTGGGACATTTAATTGGTGCAAAGGTGCACCACCGCACACTGGCAGAGTGTAGGTGACCTTTCTGCGTGACAGAAGTCGCAGAACTCTTGCAGATGGCCAGTACACTTGCCCCGAAATGTTGTCACGTATGGCACTTTGGTCATCGAAAGAGGAAGGCTAAAGGAACACTTTAACAGCTGCAATCTCGGAGCTGCAGCCTAGAAATCCGTGACGCAACCTGCCGCGGTGACTCAGTGGCTAAAACGTGCTGCTGAGCACAGGACGTGGGTTCAATTCTCGGCCGCGGTGCCGCTTTTCTGATGGAGGCGAAAAGCAAAAACGCCCGTGTGAGCGACCTTTCGACGCACGTTAAAAATCCCCAGGTGGTCAGAATTAATCTGGAGCCCTCCACTACGGCGCGCCTCATCGCCTGCGTTGCGTCGGCACGTTAAATTAAACCATACAGTTAATCAATCAGAATTCGTGACCAAGTGCTGGTTCGAGTGTTCTCGCCCTCTTCACTTGCTTGCTGCTGCTGATGGTACTGACAAACATTAGCAAGCATGAGAGTGGCCTTTTAGTTTGATGCATTCTGAGCGTTGAACTTTTCTGGAGATTTTGAAATTCCACTAACATGGCCGGTGACAGCTACCCTTGTAGATGACATTGATATTGAGAGTGTAATGATGTTCAACAATTGCACAGCATGTCGCTTCTGGCTGAGCGAGTGTTTGCTTTTTTTTTAATTCATGACTGAACTTTCACGCAAAGGCTTGTGCACTGATCGATACCTACCGTATATTCCGAGCAAGCGGCCCCCTGCAGAGAAGTCGTGATCACCGGCAAAGTGGGGAGGGGGTGCTATCTCGGAATGACACCAAAAATCAAGACGGCGGCGACAACGATCTCCTGCTGGGGGAAAAAAACCTTGGAATGCATATGCACCTCACGTTTTGCCAAGGAATGGTAGTTATTGCTCTCAAAACCATCGAAACACTCTTCAGGGTCAGTCCCAAAGAAAAGTTCACAGAATTACGCTTGAAGTCTGCCCCGGTTTCCTGGTGGCCTGACTCCAACATCTGCTAGTCCACCATGCATCATCGGGGTGCTAACCATGATTGGATTGAATTATAGACTGGCTGTGGATTGCCTCTGTTGCCTGGGTGTGGTGGATTTCGGGGTGTGGACACTATGGAGTGAGTGGGGGGGGCCTTACAAGGATGGGGGCGCTCGTTCGGAATTTTACGGTAATATAAAATACTAGAAATTGTCAGTTGCTGTCTTGAAATTGAGGTGGCAGTGCCATGCTGGTACTAAATAGTGTGATTGGCTTTTGATGATCACCATATGTACTCGTGCAGTGGCCGCACCCATGTATAATCCCTACAGAAAACTTTGTACACTTCTGCCCTTAACACACCAAAACCCTGACTGGAAGCTTAAAGCTGTCCCTCCCTCGTGGTCCCCTCTCTGGGCATGCAGGTGCGGCGCTCCTTCCTGCTGTTCCCGGTGTTTGAGCGGATGCGGGAGGCGCCCAATGCGCGCTCGCTGGTGTGGAACCGGCGCCTCTTCAAGGTGGTGACCCGGATGGTCTCGCTGCTGCTGCTGGTGCTTCCCGATGTGCTCAGGTGTACGCTGGTGGGCTGGTACTGCCGCAGCCTGCCGGAGGGTGTTCGCAACCGGGCGTTTGCCGCCACCTGCACCCTCTTCACGCCCACCGTGTTCCGCCTCATGATCGACATGGCTGAGGAGGAGCTGCAGCAGGTACGCCGCTATACGGGTGCATAGCGGCTACCTGCATACGGGTGCTATACGGGTGCGGGGACTCGGCTGCTGTGTTTGATGTGTAAGATGCTGAGTTGCTTGTGGCTGAGCACACAAGCAGTTACTCTGCGTGCTGCCAGTAGTAGGGCATTACTGGGAATATTTTGAACATGGCACGAGCCGTTTCCACGATTTTTTGGAGTTAATATATTCATAAACTACTGCAGCAACAACAAACTACATGTGAGAAAGGCAGACAATATCACGCATTCATAGCAATTCCTTTTCAAAACGCTCGCACCCGTTGACACCTGGGTCCATTGCTTAGGCGGAGTGATAACGTGCATGAGCTATTCCTGTTCTTAAATTGTTCCCGAGTATAGGAAAATGGTCATGGTATGCTTTGGTTGAGCCACATTTTGTTGTGATTGCACTAACACCCTCATTATGGGAGTGTGTGCGTGTTCTGTATATTGTCACACAGCGAAGAACAAAGCAAGGTCCTTGTTGGAGTTAATGTTTATTCGAGCGAACTTGTGCTCTGCAAAGAACTCGAAGAATACACAAGCACCGAAAAAGCAGTCAACAGAGGGACGTGCATAGATGATCGTCGGCGAATCGAATGTAGTGGCATTTCCTCTGCACACATTTATCTATGATGCTCAACATCGATCTCAATCGAAAACATTTTAGATGAAATAAAAGC
This sequence comes from Haemaphysalis longicornis, assembly GCF_048455015.1. Classification (NCBI taxonomy): domain Eukaryota; kingdom Metazoa; phylum Arthropoda; class Arachnida; order Ixodida; family Ixodidae; genus Haemaphysalis; species Haemaphysalis longicornis. The sequence continues at coordinate 3,755,187 of NW_027526282.1, read as the reverse complement.
AGCCTGAGAAAGCGACCGCAACACAGCGTTTTTTTCTATCAAAGAAAGATTGGTGGTGCGGCATATAATAGGAGTAAGCTTGTGCTTTGCTTAGAACACAAGATAGGCAGGCAGGGGCTAGGTGCTGGTAACGAAACATAAACGAGTCAAAAGGCATGATCTGTAGCAATATATATATTGTAAAGTACTGAGGGATAGCCCACTCAAAAACAGTAGTGTATCTAGAAGAGATGGAGCAGTGGTAGTACTTCAGGGAGAAGTTAGAAGTGTTGAAGGTGTGCGCTGGGCACTTTCACCGTCAAAGGTAAGTGTAAGTTCTTGAATATTCAAAATTTATGAATAATGAAGCCAGAAAAGTTGGCTCTTCCAAAGAACACACAAATTTTTGAGCTTCACTGCTTGGCATGCTCCTCTGGGTTTTTTTTTGCACAGTGCTGAAGCTTTTGAAGCTTTGTAAAAACAAACACATGCAAGCCTTGGATGAAACAAGTGTGAGCGAGCTCTGGTGTACATAAGCTGAAGATGAACGCCACTGGGGTAAAATTTATAAGCCATATAGAAGGTTCTCTTCTATACTGGCATGGGTGAGGAATCAAGGCTTGTTACTTTTTGACAATGCTTGCAGTAAGGCATTGCTTGTACCAGCCAGTCAAATATACACCCTTCAATCACAACATGCTGAGGCACCTGCAGTTCTCCGGGGCAGTGTATGCCACATTTTTGTCCGACTGTTTTGCTTTTCACTTTTTATACCATTTTCTTTACATGAGCACTCAGGACGTTTTAACTCCCGTCAACTTACGTTTGGTTCGTAGCCATGTTTTGGAAGCCTTATAAAACCTGAACCTAAGATGTTCATATTTGAAAACATTATATTGAATTTGCGGTCAGCTTTTACTATTCATAAGTGAAGATATTTGATTCTATTTGCACTCAGTTTTCACTATTTGTAAGCAGTTTGCAGGTCAAAATTTGTTTCTGACAAACTTCCATTGAACACCCAGGTTTGAGTTGCACTCATCAGGCAGGTTGTACCAATATCACCAATGTTAAAGGCTGCACATGTTTTCCTTCTGGCAGCACACTGAGCTTTCCCAGCAGCTTTGGTTCATGTTTTTTACGTTGGAAGGCAGGAGAGCAGTAAAAGGCACGCACAGTAAAACAGCTCACGAAGCAGTGCAGGGCTGCCCATGAATTGGGAGAGTGCCTTGGCCAGCTCTTACCTTGACATCCAGCACAAGTTGGTGGAGAGGGCAGAAGACGCGGCCCGTGCCAGTGGACTGTTGGAATGAGGCCACCCTAAAGACTCATTACTAAGAAACAATAAATATGTTTAGTCTCTCTTTCTCTCTGTGAATATAAGTGAGTGTAGCACGTTAATGCAGAGTTTGCTGGAATGCTCTATATCTGTTTTTATCAGGCATCTTCCCATGGTTGCTTCGAAAAATTAGAGCTTGTTTAGTGCAGCAGTGGTGCCTCTGTCCTCAGGCTGATCTTTACGCAAAGTATTTTGGTCGTTGTGATAATAGGGCTTGTCTGTGTCCTCCCCTTGTACGTTCCTTTGTCTAGTTTTGTGCTGTTATCACTGAATCCGTACCAACTAGCCCAGCTCACCAATTTTATCAGTGAGGTTTCAGGATAGCTTTGGCTCACAGTTTTTTTTTTTGTGTTTTTTGTCCTTGCAGTTTGCCTCCAGCATCTTGCTCAGTTGGGCATCTTTTTCTGTTGGGTGATACAGACTGCGGGTGTCCTGCAATGAGTTTCGTAGCCATCATAAATTTCTGGCCCACGTGCCGTGACCACACTTTGAAAAATTCCTTTTTTTGTGAGCCTCACGCTCCATTTTTCTCATTTCTGTTTCGCTTGTGGATTAGTTTGAAAGGAGAGTACCAGAGAGTGCAAGTTCAGGCCTGCAACGTTTGAGCACCTGCTCAAGCAGTAGATGAGGACAGTGGGAAATACAATGCAAGCATTATTTTGAGAACTTTTCCCCTCCTTAGAATCGTGCATGTGTGTATGACATAGGCACAAAGCGACATTTCCTGTGCTCTGCAATGTTGGTGGTAATTGCATACAACCAGGCAGTCGGTTACAGGCACTAATAAGGCAGAGTGATTTGACCTGTACCGTATTGTTTTTTCTGCACACACAGTTAAAAGAACGGGACGACGCGCTCATCAGGGCCCACCTCGACAGGCTGACCTTTTACTACGGCTGCAAAGATGGCTGGTGTCCCACCCGCTTCTACTGGGAGATGCGGGAAGCATACCCCAAGGCCGACCTCACCCTCTGCAAGGACAACCTCAAGCACGCCTTTGTGCTCGACCGGACAGAGGGAATCGCCACCTTCGTCTCAGACAAGATCAGGAACAGCCTGTGATGCTTCTCCCAGAGGGCTTTGGCTGACTCGCTGCACATGGCGCTTATTGTCCCGGTTTTACGAGATAGTTTTACACGTATGGCGGTGTCTGAAAATCCGGCAATCACTACATAGTGAAAAACAAAATAAAATTAGACAAAAGCAGGGCATTCAGAGAAAGAGGCAAATGCGCAATCGGCTATGAGCTGAGTGTTTGTAACATGGGTATCGACAGTATTGAGCTGAGTGTTTGTAACATGGGTATCGACAGTATGAACGAAAAATGTGAGCAAGGCCAATGTGCCGGGTGACTTCAATTCATCCCTTTACCCTGCCCTGTGGTTATCCTGCTTTGCGTAATGTTTGCGTCACCCTGCCACAAAATTTTCTATTTGTGAATGTGCACGTGGAACAAGACATGCTTATGCTTACATGCCTATGTGTTATTGCAAAGATCGGGGTAGTTGGAGACCTAATTTTGTTTTAGAAATGGACGGATTGATGCACATCCAACAATGAGGCCATAAAGGCTAAGCACCTCAGAATTCTTACATGTTTTCTAAAGAGCTTGATTTGGGTCTCACTAAAAATCGCACATAAACAATTCTCTTTCAGTCGTCGAAGTGCCAAGATCAACACATAATGGTTACCTAGTTTGATTGTTTTACTTCAGTATTTCTTTGAGACCGTATTAAGAGCTGACCCGTGTGATATTTACTTTTTGTTATCTGTTGAGTGCTGAGGGAAAGATTGTTACGTGTTATCTACGTTGGCTTTTACATTTGGTTGACTGTGCTGTTGAAAATACACTGTTATTGTTTTTACACCACTTTGCAGACTGTTTCTTTGTGTCACTGTTGAAGTACGCCTGTTTTGTGTTACCAAGTGGCTCAGTAAGTTTTGGTGCAAATGAACAAATCTTCAGTGCAACGAACAAATTTGAGGCAGCTGGTCAAATTGATGAGCCAAACAGATAGACCTAATAGGGAAGAAAACCTCCTGCCATATATTAGCTGTGGTCAAAGCTTTTTTAAATGCAGAGTGGCTGTGCCCATGCAAACAGCTTGTGAAAACAGCATAGCCCCCAAGCTACCTATGGCAGTACCTTAAAAAACTACCAGCAAATGCTGATTAGCACGTTATAATAATGGTGACCAGCCTCTGATTCAAATTGGTTTGTTTAAAGTGGACATGAAGACAAAATACAAGCAGAGTTCATTAAAAAATCTGCTGTGTTCTGGATAACAATGACACCAATTTTATCGCAAAATTCCAACAAATAAAGTTAATATTAAAGAGAACATGTGAAGCTGTGGCCACTCTTCAGCCACTTTGCAGTGATTATGCTATGCTGTCACAGAATCTTGTTTGCGCGATTGGCGACTGCGAACCTAAGCCATGGCTAGGGGAGCTGAGTTCTATTTCATCGTATCGTTTGTATAACTAATGTGTAGTTAACACTCTGACGACTATGCCATCACTGTTCATGACATCACTGAAGCATGAAATTTGGAAGCTTTTGAATATTTCCTGCATATTTTTGGCTGAAAAATACCTTCCCTGACTGGAATAGGCCCGAGTATGTTACCAAAGGCTGGTTCCGTCAAATTGAACAAAGTTGAATTTTGTTTTGCCCTGTTTAACATGTAAAAAATCTGTCTTGGGAAGTAACTAGTTACTTTCTACACAGTAACTGTGACAGGAAATGCCGTTACAGTTACTTCTTTTTTTTTTATAAAGAATATCCAACAGCAAATACTCGCTAAAGGCAGACGTAGAAATAGCGCTTTCCGCTTCTTCGGACTTTGTTATTTCCCGTATTATCTCCACCTTTCACCTATCCACAACACGGATCCCCTCGCATGAATTACCGTACGAAAAGTATAGTTTGTTTGCATCTGAGCAGCTCAGGATGAGGAGGTGTGAGGGATTGTCTACAGGCACGGAAATGCTGGCTTGATGGCTTGGAGGGTGACCAGGGGCAGAGTCTCCGAAACGTCCTTGGTAGCCTGGGAAGAAGAAAGGGTGCAGGCTTTCTGGTGAGCGCAGTTGTTTCCTGCTAGCCAGGCATCAGCCAAAGTCCAAACAAAGTCAATGTTCTGAGTGGGGTTGTGATGATGGCCAAGTAGTTGTAGGGCAGTTGGGTTCTCTTAGCCCAACAAGAAGCTCCCTGATTTGAGTGCAGTGATTTAAGTGTTTGGATTTAGTGATATACTCTGAGACTACGGATTTTTGGGACATGCATGTACGTAGTTACACAGCATTGCAGCGGAACTCTTAGTCACCACCGCTAACAGAATCTTGTTTCTGCGATTGGCGGCTACCTGCCAAGGCCAGTACTAAGAAACATGACCGGGCAACAGTACCGGGGCCTCTAGGCTCGTTTTATCAGATCACTTCGATGCTAGCATGCTAACAGATGACTATGTTTTTACGGCGCAGCCCTTTGGCGGCTGTCTATGGGCTGAGCTGCGTTGTCTGCGTAACCGAGCGAACGATGGCAAGACCAACGAGTGAAAGAAAAAGTGAGCGATGAAACAAAGCAAAGGAGGAGAGTGTCACTAATTTGGGAGGGGAGGGTGGTTCGCCGTGGCGGTGCGAGCCAGCGGTCTCTGAAAGTGTGCAGTGGGGGAGGGGGCAGTATGCTGTGCCCGCACAAGGCACTTGACGGCGTGACATGCGCACAACTATGATGTGAGTTCACTTAATTAAGACGCAGTTCGTGGTCCCTTCCTGAGATGCACTTCGTGTCGCCGCCGCAGAGGCTCATGATCGCTGCTGTCGAGAGAACCCACGAGTGAGCGCTGCCTCAGTGCACTGCTGCTGCGCCCAGATATCGTTCTGGGGAGTATTGTAATCGCCAGCCAGTTTTTATTGCTGGCCCTTATTTTGTCACTTCTGCCCACATCATGTCACTACAGCGCGAAAAATGTTTTTCAATATTTCTAGCATTTTTTCGGTTGAAGAACGTCTTTTGTGGCTAGAATGGAGCAGAGTGAGTTACCGAAGGTTAGTTCTTTCAAATTGAACAAGGTTGCATTTTGTCATCATGGCCCCTTTAAGAGCTGCAATAGCAATGGTAATGGGTATGTGTACAAGCAGTAGCTTCCAGGTGTCCTGTATGCCCTACTTTCCATTTTGACCCCATGCTTTGCTCATAGTTTACTCAGCTGGGGATGGAGAGGGTTTATACCATGGAAAAAACACTGCCCTCAGCTGATCCATTACAGCAACTGTGCAGGGCACCATTGGTGCTTTATGGCCACGACATGGTGAAAACGCACGTAAAAAGGATGGGGAAATTTATGACTTCCAAGTTTAGGTATTAAGGCGATTAGAAGTTGCAAAAGGAGCTGCAAGTGGAATTTACTGTATTTACTCGGTTATAAGGCGGTCACAATTATAAGGCGAGGGTGCAGTTTGGAGAGCAAACAAAATTACCATTTATTGTAGTGAGCTTCGAATGTAAGGTGCGGTACGACTTTGAGACTACTGATGGTATTGGGAAAAAGAACCTTTCCTTATATTCAAATGAATACGGTACTTTTTTGTGCCATAAATATAATTCCATTTGAATGGTTTATTGAAGTCAAACGTAACAGATTTGGACCATTTTTTAATCATATTTGTGCCATTTACGATTGCTTTGTGCCTTTGCCAGTGCCTTATAAGGAAGTGACCAGACGGTGACGTTTCCTGCAGTTCTCAAAAAGTTTGAGTAGTAGGTTGCCCTCTCACACCACGACGCAAACTTTCTCATCAGTCGACTGAACATTTACCTCGCCATAAAAGTTTCATCACTGGCTGTGCAGAAAAAAAAAAAAAAAAAAAAAAAAAACAGATCCAGCTACATGAATATATCCATGTTTCTCACTTCCCATATGCTGATGCTGTTGCGAATTACAAAGCACCACCAACCAATTTCAGTTGCTGAAATACCTCAGTTTTTCAATACCACCCTATGATTAATGAGGCAAACATTAATGCTTTATTTGCAACGCATTGAAGCAAAGGGCAGCTTAGGCAACACAATTGCATTGTTTTATGAATAATACCCCTGCTGCACTAGCGTCCGAATGTCATTTGACTCAAGTTGTGCTGCTCACTGGGTTTTGAAAAGCCATTCGGCTCAAATGACACTTGAGCCACATGAGCACCCAGATAGACATTTAAGGCTCTCGAATGCCATTTCTAGCACTCTCGCGGACAGAGTTCCAAGTCAGCATAAACAAATACATTGCTGGCAAACTTAAAACAAACAAAATATTCTTAATTATGGGACTTTGTTTACTTTTAGTTCACTTAATTCATGATATCAAGATGTAATACTTCCATACTCTCAACAATAGTGCGAGCAAGCGACAAACCAGTGTGGCCAGAAAGCACGAAACAGCACAGAAAAACCTCAATTGCAATTTAGAAGCAAGTAAAAACCGTGTCAAAGCTTACGTTATTTATGATTTGATATCATTTCAATTCCAAAGACTGCCGCTAAAGTTCATTGTTCAATTATTGTGTAAAAACAGAACTCTACAGCAGCAGCGCCATGCAGCACGGCGAGCGATTGTTAAAGCTTTCAAACGCAATCAAAATTGCAGTGGAGAATGGTGAATTCCGATTGGAATTCAAAGCCCTTCATTTGAGTAAAATGACATTCGGTTTGAATGTTATTCGGACGTCAGTGTAGCAGGGGTACTAAAGCTGTTAGTGCAACCAGCCTTGTTACTTAGTGCCATGATGAATGAGACAATATGCTATGCTTCACTGTCTGATGCTCACACCAATGCGGGGTTTAATGCTGTTGGCCCATCCAATGCTATTTGGATGCTGACTTGCTCGATACTGGTCGCAAGAAAACCAACACTGCTCTGCTAAGGTAATAGGCTCATGGTTGGTGCTCCGTGGCTCGTCCTCAAATGAGAACGACACCACCTCCCCGAAAAGTGGTCTCAATCACTGTACCACTGGCATAGAAACTTCCTGCACACCTTTCAGCAACAGAATGTCACAAAGTGTCCAATCACTTCCGGCATATTGTAAGAATGGTTTGATTCGCTTTCATGGATTACACTTACAGCAAGTGTGCACAATACTTTTCAGAACTTCCAGGCAACATGCATCGCCACATACCAATTCCTCTTGCTTCCCTTTCGGTCTGTGTCCTGATTGACCTTTTCCTTGGCTTCAGTGTTGCTTGAGTCGACTTCATGCGCACAAAACGCTGCGTTTGTGCTTCTGAGGCCCTGGCATTTGATCGCATCTCATCCGGGCTCGGTGACGCCGCAAGATGGGCCGACAATTCGACCGAACCTGCAGCACGAAAACAGCGTTGAAGTAGAGCACCGCCTGCTAGGACTGGAAAAAGTCAACTGGTGAAAACGGTTGTTTCGTGTATGTTGAATGCTGCTTTGCATTCTGCTACATGGTCCTAAAATGAGGAATCTAGATTTCGACGCGCTTATTTCTTTAGCACTAACAGCAGCTGAACGTAGAAAAAATTCAAATCTAAGGCCCATCCACATTTGCAACTGGAGTGACCAAAAGCGACGCGATTTATCTCGCTCTTGTCACCTGGCATTGCTTTCGTCGTGCGACAAGAGCAATTGGTCTCGATTAATTTTTGGCGCCGCCATCGCTCCTGATGTGGAAGGTACTGTGCGATGTCGAAACTCCTGTGAAGTCTCATTCTGAGGGAGAGACAATTAAAACAAAAGCAAAAAAAAATTCCCTCGCACTTCCCCGAGGGGGAGAGTGTGTAAGTGCGAATGCACGGTTGTTGATTGCGCGATTACGGTGGATATCGTGATCTTAATGAGTAGTCGAGAGATTACACACACGCACACAACTACAAAGAAAGATATTTCACTCGTTATTGCTGGTACTGTTGCCCGGTCCGCCATCATCGTTATCGAGATGCAGGACCAGCGACCGCTCTCGACGACGGCGCGCGCTCGACTAATACCCTCCCGCGCCACGCTCGACTAATACCCTCCCGCGCCACGCGTCGGAATGCGGAGCGCCCGCTACGCGAGCGAGAGCTCTCCCGCCCGAAGTGGAGAGGAGGCGCCCAACACCCGCAGTCACTGAGCGGAGAGAGGAGGAGAGTAGCGCGCGCCCATCTCCCCCCGTTGCTAGGGAAGACGAGGAGCGCGCGCACCCGCAGCTGTTGCTATGCGGACGACGGCGGCGGACGATTCAGGCTCGCTTAAGAAGTGCATTCGCACTTAAAATACATTGTCGCTTGTGTCGCGTGAAAGTGTGAGCCCTGAGGGTGGCAGTCGCATTGCTCGCTTTTTCCATTCCAGTCGCAAGTGTGTTAGTGTTTTTAACGCGCCAAAGCAGCTACATTTCAGCTATGAGGTGTGCTGTAAAGGAGAGCACCAGACCACAAGGGATCTTTAATGTGTGCTGAAATCTCGACCCATAGGTGTGTTTGCTTTTTGCCTCCGTCTGAGAAGCAGCCACCACATCTTAGCCACTGAGCCAGCATGACGGGTAGCCCTTCAAATTTTCTTGCGAGATCAGTCTCCCAACGGGGCTAGCCCTGCTTCTGAACACAGAGTGTTTTACACAGGTGAAGCTCATTGATAACCCAGCATTGCCACAAAAATGTCATCAGGCCAGTTGTATGAGGCAGCGTTTTGAAACGACCCAAACAGCAGTTTTTTTTTTACAATCGCTATCTGCATCAAACGACATTTCCCCGACGGCCAAAACGGTGCGATATGCAGCCACGACCAACAAATTGCGCAGCTGAAATTACCGCGATACGCGTGCGCACCCGTGATCCATCTACATCAGGCTTGACCAGGATGACTTTCTTGCACCCAGAACTGGCTTGGTCACGATGTGTCACCAACCTCGATCGATGCACGATCGCCTATGTCGTGCACATGGTCACCTGAGAGTGACGCTAACACATACAAACCGGCGTTCGTAGAATTGTGTGTGCTCAGGTTCGCACCCGCAGTGTCCAAGCAGTTTCCAAAAGGGCCAACCACAACTATGTCGGTGCACCCCGGCACGAAACGGCAAACATGAGACTTCAATAAAACGTGCTGTTGGGCGATTTGGTTCGTGATTACAGAAATAAGGTGTCGCAAAGTAACAACCAGGACGGTGAAAGGACAGGAGGGGCGCATATACGAACCACAGGACACGTGCTAGCCTCGAATTTCCGACGCTTGGGTTCTGTTGAACTACTAAGGCGGTAAGTTGGGCGAGTTGGTTACTAACTAAGGAAATCATCGTACTAGCGAACACTAAACAGAGAGAGAGAGAGAGAGGAATTTATTTAAATGAAAAAACACAGAAAGGTTGGCCTGATGGTAGTATATCTGGCCAGCTATTCTGTGTGTGGGAAGGAAAGAGTGTGGATAGAGGACGATGAGAGATGAAGATGGCGGAGAAATAAATAAATGGCTATGTATAGAAGATGCCTATACCGGTACTGTGCATGTGTTAAAGTTAAGCCGGACGGGCCTCAACTACAATATCTCTGAGAGGCCGCTGCTACGCAGAAATGTCAGCACAGCTTTAAATAGAGACAAAGGTAAAAGAGGCGACGAAACACACGCTAGACGAAACCAATCTAGCGTGGGTTCTGTTGCACCGCTACTTTCCGCAAGATCGACAGAGCTGGGCACGTTTATGGTGGGCACGGCACCGGGTACGAGGCGCAAATTGGTGTGGAGCTCGAAATAAGCTGTCAACTTGGGGGTTCTGCAGGTAACAGTCGTCTGTGAAGTGGAGCGAACACAGCCTGCTCGCCCGCTTCGGCGACCAGTCGTTGCGGCCGCTGCCGCGGACGAACTCAGTCCACGATTTGCGCTGGGCGTCGTCACGTGGGAAAAAAAATGCATCTTGGCGCCGTCCGTCAATTTGCTTGGACAGGCTCCCACTGAGCAGTATTTTGCATTCCGTGAACTTGCCATGGCGGAACTCTGGCGAACTCAGGTTTTCGAACAAGAAGCTCGACGACACCGCAGAATTCTTGGCAGCAGTTGAAGGGAACACCAAGTACTCAGGTTAAAACGAACACACGGACAACATGAACGCAAACAAAAGCTGGCGGTTACGGTGGAAGAACGGCCAGAGTTGAGCCAGTTGAGTTACCCGCCTTGCCTGCCTTGCTTTGCCCGCTTTAGAACTAACAGCCAATCAGAAACGGTTTTTTTTTGTTCGTGCTTGTGTTCTGAAGTTGAAATTTGTCAAATTATTCCCGCCAAAATTTTATTCTCAATAAATTTTTTTTTTCAAATTTAACTACCGGTTTTTAAAATGTAGAAAGCTATTTTTTACTTGGTTAAAGAAAAATATCTTTTTCGATCATCATTATTCGCTTAACCACGTGACAACGCGGGAGAGTAAAAAATGGCGGCTTACTGAAGGAAACGCTTAAAACGTTGGTAGCGTTGGCAAGTAGGCTACAGCAAATATCAAACTGGGATCAACGCCGTAGGAATCAAGGTAGAGTGAGTCAAGTTTTATACGCCCGGAGTTCAAAGCAAGACACAAGGGCATGATACTTGTGGTGTAAAAGGCGTTCTGTATTGTCGCAACTCCGCACGCGGCCGTAAGGGTTTGAGAGCGTCCTTGCAAGGCTTTCCATTTTCGAACGCCGTTAGCAGCTTGTGTTGTTTTCAGCGAAACGCGAACTCCTCCTGTGCGCATGGTTCGTGAAACAACGCGGGGATCTTAGCGGTGTATGCCACCTGCAATTTTTTTTCTTTCGCGCGGATTATTTACTACCTGCGTGTGGCAGCGTTTGCAGCATGTTCGGCGTTCAGTATTCTTTCACGCGTATTTGCAGCGTCTGTGTTTGTCATGTGTCATGCCTTTGTCACTTTCATGTGTGCGCGGAAAGGTGGGGGTGGCCTAATAACGCAACTTCCGCGAATTCTTCTCGGCGTGTTCTTGAGGCGCATTTTGAATTGTGGCGCGCGTCCAAACCCCGGGGAGGTCGCCGTGACCGTGTGTGAACTTCCCCACTCAGCTCCCATTTAGTGCGTGTTCCTAATTTATCTGTAATCTGGGGCTCAAAGTCAAATAAAAACGCATATCTTGAGTAAAACAAAAAAGGACGTGAGGCATAGTTGTATGTTTGCGCTCAACTAAAAGCTGGCGTTTCGGCCCAGGGTAGTTCTTTTTATTATTTTTTGTTCTATTTTTAAAACGCTACTTTGGTCGTAGGTACTTTTAGGCTTTACCCGAAGGAACGCTAGGAAAAAGTCACCTGCTCCTTTCAGGCGCAACCTGGTTAAAAAAAAAAAAATGTAGGAACTTGAAACATCACTTTCGTGACCATGGAAAAATCGGTTGTTTTGGGGTAGTCCAAGAAACATATTTTTCCTGCCACAGAAAATGATTGATGCTGAAGTGCAAGGTGTAAAATGAAAGCGGAAGGATAGGGCTTTCCAACAGTATTAATTTCAGACAACAGATTTTTTACGATTATCAAAAAATTATCAAAACAAAAAGGAAAAAAAAAAGAGGATGAAAACATCAATACTACTTTGCACAGGGGTAAACATAAAAGAAATGAAATTTACCCTTTCAATAATACTGCAAATATGAGCTCTGTAAGTACAAAAGTTATTTACATACATAAAAAATATGAGTGCTAGTGCCTATCATGACACTGTGTGGAGCAGTCTCTTAATGCAGCGGTACAAAGGTTGGCTACAATGTGCAGCCAGTACCAAGTGGTCCTGCTCGAACGCAGTTGACACCCCGCAGATGAGAGCTGGGACCTTTAGAGCAGGCCGGATATGTTTAAATCAGCACATGGCAGTGATAGAATGACCTGAGGAGAAAGCGAAACTCATCGGTTGATACCTGCTGACATTCCAGGGCAGTAGTTTGACGCACTTTCTCTTCTGTCCGCACTGAAGTGTGACAAATCGAAGTAGTCTTGCGTGTCTGTGCTGCTACCATCATCCAAAGATTACAGCTCAGATTCATCGGAATCAGTCTAAATTCGCCGTTCTCGTGGAGGGAGCATTGGCAAGTGGCATCGGCACCATAATTGGAGCCATGTGCGCCCGACTGCGAAGTAGCTTTAAAAATCCCCCCCCCCTTGCAGCTTGGAAACTGATGAAATACTTCCTCCTTTATTTACCGTTTAGATGGCAACAGCTGCCCAGAAGCGCTTGGAGAGCATCAAAACTGGAATTTGTATTCATCGATAACGTACTATCGATGGGAATAAATGCGGTCAGCAAAGTGTTAAGACGCGAGCTGTTTTTCGCCGCACTTGCAAATATGCAGTGGCGTCGCTAAGGGGGGTGGGGTCTGGGTACCAGCGGGGTGCCGATTGTGCCTCTCTAATGTATAAAGTGGACGACTGTATCGAGACCGCAGCTTTGGCCTGCCACCAGACTATTCAAATCCTGGGGAGGGGGGGGTTCAATATTGAGTTAAGTGGCGGTGGGGTGGACTGGAGTTAAAAAGATGGATTCCTGGAGAGGGGGTGGTAAGCTAGTTTACCTCGAAGCAAGGTTCTTACTCGATGGGGTGACCGTGGGGCCAACAAAGCCCCTTCGTAAAAAAAAATAATTATCTGTCCTCGGCGGATTTCTTCTACGTGGCTTTCTGTAGCGCGCAGTGATGCTGTGTGAGGTCGTGTTGAAAGTTTGGCATTTTCGTGCGTCTTTGCACTGACATGTCGGATACCGTGTACTCCTGTCCACTTGCCAGATTTTCTGATTGAACCGAGGTAAAAGAAATGACATGGAAACAAAAAAATCTGTGACAGAATGAAACTTTAGGAAGTGACGAATAATTAAAAGGATTGTCTGAAAGCACAAAATGAAGGTTGGTCTGGAAGGGCAAACTGTGCAGATCGTCTTTTGAGGGGGGAAGCTCAGTTGTCCAACAGTGGGTGATACAGTTGGGTCGTTGTGGTTTCCCTCGGTTGCACTAACCAATCAATTTGCTAACCAACCAATCGAGAAGGATCTAAAATCGAGTATTGATGGCTCGTATTTGCTAAGCTGTTGACAAAATTTTTTCACCATGCCGAGCGGTGCAGTACATGGCACTTGCACAAAGATGGAGAGATATGGAAGCGACATATCCCATGTTATCCCGTGAATAAAAAAAAAATAAACAAGGGAGGAGTAGTTTGTCTCACAGTTAAACTAGGTATACAAGAAAGAGGGCAGTTATCTAGGCATTTTTTTATTTGCCTGACTGTTAATTGGTTAATCTGTGTCTTTCGGTTTCATGCTCAAGTAATGCGTATTTGCATGTTTTCTGTGTCGTGTGCATAAATAAAGCGGATATCCTACTGCTCGTTTTTTAGTAATCATTGTTTTCGTGTCCCATGCAGTTCTGAAAAAGTATGAAGCTGATGACCTAAATATTTTGCTTTGGTAGGTGCATCCTTAAAAAGTAGAGGACGAGCAAAAAAAAAAAAATGATAGAGCAACAAAATTAACTGCATAATGAAAACATACACTTGGTACTGTACCCTCTTCCCTGTCATTGGCCATTTGTTGTGCTGGGTGCTGGCCACATTTCAAGATGTACATGGGATCAGACAATAACTGGAAAGTGCTTTTTGATGGTTACTAGAAAAACATTTGACAGAGCTGTCTGTCAATGCTAAAGGCTGTGCGAGGAGGAGTGCCTCTCCTTGCGCATGGGGGAAATTGAGAAGTTGTCACCTGCGAAAACAGTAATAAAATGCAGTCTTTCTATTTCTCAATGCAGTTTTTGAATGACACATTCCTGAGACCTACACAGCTGTTTGTGTATGCATGGTAGTGTGACATTTAGAAAATGCATGGTGCCACCTTTGAGGCATCAGGAAGTTTAGTGCCGAATTAAAACTACTTCCACCGATTTGTTCAGAAATTACTTGTAGTTACCCTTACCCTACTGTATAACATGCTGGCTTTCGCATGTGCTAGAGGACATGCACCCGATAAAAAGGGATTGGCCATCCCTTTAATATGTAGCAGTTTTATCACGTTATGCGGCCATCTATCTGCAGTTTCATGGCGTTAGCTGCTTGGCACACTTTTCATTGAGGTCAATTTATTTGTCTAAAACTTGCCATTTTCTGCTTTAGCTGGTTGTATACTTTGCTGTCAAGTAATAACGTACACCTCGGTTTAATTGTTCGGTCTTCCAGCATCATGGCGATGTCCGTGGTGCCACCAGAGGAAGTCACGGACCTGGTGGCGTTCCGGCCCAGCCTGGTGGACTCCGCACTTCCTTTACAAGTGGACTACTCTGTTACGGGCTACGTGAGCCAATGTGAGGCCGCACCTTTCATTTGTGCATTTACATCCAGATTTGAAGGAGGGCTGGTATTGACTTTTATCTTTGAATGTCGGTCCTTTGTGTTTACCCAGGGGCATAAGTTTGCAGGGCCAAATTTCAACAATCAAAGCTAATTTCTCCACTGCCTGATGGCCGATCTCATGATGCCCATATGATGATCATACTCCGAAGCGGGATTCTTCATATACGAGTACAAATAAAGGGGTGAGCCATCAGAGAGCAGAGAAATCAGCTGTGAACGCTGAAATCGTGTCCTGTCAACGCTCATCCCCAAGTGTACATTCATATGTACAGTCCTGATTGGCCAGAACTGGTTGGCCTGTTCTTTTGCATTGTGGGTGTTGCTGGAAAGGACAGGCGGTCCAAAACTGGGTATAGGCTCTGCAAGTACTGTTTTGTGAGAGACAGATTAGGGCAAGTTGAAGAGTAATTTTATTTTATTTATTTATTCTGGCCGTAGGCCGGAGTCGGAATACAAGTGTACATTAACAAGGACGCTATAGTTAACAGGATACGGAAGGAACCACAGGGAAAGAGAAACAGATTACAGACTTTATTTTCTGCAACTTTTGCTGCTGTGGCGTGTCAGGACATGAACTAGGATGGCGGTCGCTGCAGGTTGGCGACCGCTGCAGTGACCGCTACAACAGGATGGTGACCTGTCGGACATGAACTAGGATGGCAGTCGCCACAGGTTTTCGTGCTCTGACGTTCTCGTGGCCTTGCAGGTGGCACGGAGGTGACGCTGTGCTCTGGATCGCGCCTCTGGAACTACCAGGCGCACACGGGGCGTCTCTGCTCGGAGCTGCGTCTGGGGAAGGAGGAGCGGCCCCTAGCAGGGCCCTTTGTGAACTTTGTGCACTCCGGCAAGTGCCTGGTGGCCGTGGCAGTGCAGGGGGGATCAGGGGGACCCCTGCTGTGTGTCTGCCACCCGTCCAGCGGCCGCGTCGTTCGGGCCGTCCACCTCACGGCACCGGTGAGTCGGCCAGGGGAAACTAGCGTGGAAGCTCAGGCTAGTTGCGAAAGCGTGCGCATACGCCATGCACAAAAGGAAGGGGACAACACCATGGCGCTGATTACAGCTCTGACTGCAACTGTGTTGTTGTCGGCGCTGCGGTGTTGCCCCTTCCCTTTCGTATATGTCATTTGCGCTGTTCTATATTGTCTGGCAGGAGGGCTTCATGTGTAAACTGGTCCAAGCATGGCTCTGTGCACGTGGGTTTTCGGTTCGGCATGTGCTTTGCTGCGCCCACACTTTGCCTCCCTCCAAGAAATGAAGCAGAGTTTACACTGAGGAACATACTGAAGGTGGCACTGAACTGGTGCAGGTTTGTTTGAGAAGAGAAGATCAGTGCCACATCCTTCAGAGCCATGGGCGGGTGCTTGTGTGCTTGCTGGGTTTGGCCGCAAATGCCGTGCCTGTGTGTGCAGTTTGTTAATGCTATTTTGTTGCACTATAATTCGCTAGAGGTGCTTTAGCTTTGTAAGCAGTGCATGCATTCATTTCACTGAGCTAGACACAGTGGAAACCCGTCCACACATCTCCCTTGGTGGCCTGGGAAGATAGGGGTGTCTGCTGAGATGTCGTCTGCTCTCGGGGAAGCTGTTCGAAGCTTTCCGCTGTGTTAGCCATGGTCAGCATCCTTTCACTTGCAATGATGGCTGGCTCACGAGATGTTGGCTGAGGAACGGTGGCAGGGTGTGAACGTGCCACCTAAGCACATGCAGGTGGCCAACTGGACAGTCTGAAGCTCTTTCTGCAACCTCTTATGCGTACATGCCTAGTGGCCATTCACTGGACACTGGCCAGCATGATGCTGTTTGGACAACACCAAATGCTCATCTTCTTTGGTGTGGCAGGCTGTTGCTTTTTGGCACAGTCCTCAACCAAGCCTAGCGAAGGCATCAGCACTTTTACCGAGGGACGGTGAAGACAACTGGCACATTTGTTTGAAACCAAAGCCTGAGCTTCCTGTAGCCCTCTGAGCATTTAGTTGAGCGCAAGACGCGCTTTAATTCGGCACTAAAACACTCTCGAGTAGCGGAATTAGTGTCACACATTTGGGCTCGCTTGTTGCAGTCACGCTTATGTCCTTTTTGATGAAGTGGTTGTGCAATGGTTCCTTTGCCCTCTTCACTTGTTTTTGCTATGTGGAGTTTATCAACATTCTGCTCATTTTCTTTTTTTTCTTGGATCGGCATAGGCTGTTATAAGATATCGCTCGCTATTTCCCCTCTGTCACTGTAACAGGGGTTGTTGCATCCGGGTGGGCCGACCCGAGCCGAGCTCCGTCGCCTCCGACATATGTGTGGTAGCGTGGTTTGAAGCGAACGGACAGCCAATGTTGCAGCCGTGAAGAAGTCCAGAAGCCGTAGGCAAAACGTAACCTGTTTACTTCATAGCGAGAGATGAGCCGAAGCCAAAGAACAATGTCCCGACGGGCGAGGTAACAGTACAGGACTCGTGCGGAGTGGCAGCATTGATTCACTGCTCAAACAGGAATGAACTACAGCGCTTGAAGGGGTCTTATTTATACCCAAAGCGCCAACGGTCGAAACAAGTGTTCCCTCTAGATTGTGCACACGTCACGAACGGCACAGACATACACAACTCTTTCCAAAGTTCGTGAGCAGTCGGTAGTAGTGGCGCACGCTGAGTCCCAGAGAGGGGAGAGAGGAGGTCTTTGATTGATTGATTGTGGGGGTTTAACGCGCCGACGCAACGCAGGCGATGAGGCGCGCCGTAGTGGAGGGCTCCGGATTAATTTTGACCACCTGGGGATCTTTAACGTGCGCCGAAATCTCGTACACACGGGCGTTTTTGCTTTTCGCCTCCATCAGAAAAGCGGCCGCCGCGGCCGGGAATCGAACCCGCGACCTCGTGCTCAGCAGCGCAACGCCTTAGCCACTGAAGAGAGGAGGTCTCCGCAGCGGACGTGGGGCCTCCGTGGCCTTGGGACAGGTCTCTGTGTGTTGCGTCGGTACACCATCGAAGTTTTATCGCGTCGATAGATAGGTGCCAGAGATCCAGGCACGTTGCGACGCGTTTGAATTGTCGGTTGCAAGCGTGAGTCACCGACAGGGGGGGCCTGCTTGAAAGGCCCATGTAGTGGAGGCTTCGCCGCACAGCCAAGGAGTGTTGAAACAAAGCCCAGCGGTGGGCTCATTCGTAACAGGGTGCAGGCATTTGTGAAGGCGGAAAAAAAAAGAAAAAGACTTTGCCTGTACCTTTGCATCAGTACTTTCTCTGTAAGCGTGGGGTGCGAAATAAACTTGAAACTGTCTGACTCGAAGGGGGCATGAAGACAAGACGCAGCTTTGTTCAGTTTGAAAAAAAAATGTTATCCTGTGGTAACTCATTCAGCTATATTACAGCCACGAAAGACGCTTTTTTGACTGAAAAAGGGAAAGCAATGTTGAGTAACCTTGAAATTTTGCGTTACAACGATGTTTTATGGGCAGTAGGGACACAATATGGCTTAGCACTAAAAAACGATTATCATTGTGTGAAGTACACGTTAGCATTCAAATGATACGAGCTAGAGATTCCACTGGAATCGCCCGGTCGTGTTCCTTGACGGGGGCTTAGGTCGGCGGCTGCCAAGTGTCCAAAGAAGCTTTCTGTGATGTTGTAGAGAAAGCAGCGGAAAAGGGCTGGGGAGTTGTCACTTCTTTGTCTGTTTTTTCTAATATCCCCATTGTTTGTCTGAAGTTTGCCATAAAATCGAAGGGAAGCGGTGTATTAAGAGGGCACGATGGTATTCAAAACTTTTTTTTTTTTGCTTTCCAACCAATTTTAATGAAAGTTCAAGGGCTTGTTCAGTTTTTTTTCCGCTGATTTCAAATATACAATTAGTTTTGATGTGAGGTAACTAGTTTCAGAGTTATGTAAAAATCTTCCTTGATTTTTTTTGAGGACGATAGGAAAGAAACTATCCAACAAAAAATTACCAGCAAGGCATGAATAAATACCAGAAGTTGTGGAGAATGAAATGTGGGAAGCAGTTTCTTCTTGTTTTGCAATCCCGCACGAGTTTGCATTAATTCTTACTTCTAGGTTTGAAGTATTGCTGCTAATCAATTAACACTGACGCTACTTAAACAACTATTGAAACACCAAATGCAAAATCTGCTTCCCTTATTGGATGGTTTAAAGGGACCCTGCAACACTCTGAACAGTGCAAGTAAACCTGCGCAACGTTTAGATTACACTGCCAGGAATACCTGAGCCAAATATTACACGTGCACGTGAAGCGGTGAGCGCGCAAATCGATGTGAAAGACGCGGAAAAACGAACCGCTCTCTCTTCAGTTGTCCTCATTATGCATGGCCCGAGGGACGTCACATAGGCCATGGCTGCCCGATCGGCTGTCACTGGTCAACTTCGCGGGTAGATTCTCCCATTTCCGTCGACGTCATCGCTGTGTACGAACCTCTTCTATGCCTGAACCTGTAGGCACAGTTTTGCCGTTTCTTTTGTGGTTTGAGTGCGCGCGGAGTTTGAGTGATGAGCTCAATAATTCCCTTTCAACGGGACCACACGACTACAAACGTTTATTGCTTCAAAAACGCCCTACCAGCCCGAGCGCGCACTTGCGAGCAGGCACCCATGCCTGCTTTTTTGTGGCACCAGACCGGAAATAGGTCCCTCCGCGTTGCGGAGAAAAGGAGAAAACTACCCGGCATGGGATATATCGAAGGCCGCCGAAGAGAACGCCGCGAGCCAACCCCCTCTCCGGGAGAGAGCGCGCAGCTTTCGTCGCGTTGCCCGCGATCGAGTTGAGAGGGAACGATTATGCGCGATTTCTCATCGCGCGTAGTTTCGTTAATTGTGAACGGATTTTCATAATTCTTGCGGGAGGAGATTTCTGGGACAATAGACTTTATCCTAAAATACATTACTAGTAGTCGATGGCAAGTGTTGCAGGGTCCCTTTAAGCATTCAGCTTCACAGTGCAAAAGAAATGATCTTCCTCACGGCACTGCATGCTGGGATGTACCTCTTCAGAATTTCCTGTCGCTGTGATACCACTCGTGGTGTAGAAATGGGGCATTGTGAAAAAAATTGATATATTTCTTTGTTGAAATTGGGCGTCTATGGCTTTTACAAGTAGCTCGTACTGTCCCAAGTATGGAAGTTTCGGAGAAAAAACTGTGCAAATCAAGAGAAAAGTGATACTAAAAAAATTTATTTTTGAGAAATTTTTGGTCCTAAAGACCCATGTGCCCCCTTAAAGGAGCCATGAAGACAAAATACAAGTTGGGTTTATTAGAAAGACTGCTTAGTCCCAATAACAATGATACCAGTATCATCGAAATCTTCGAACAAATAACGGATATATTAAAGAAAACATGTGAAGCAGTCGCGACCCGCTAGCCAATTTCCCGCAACTTTTCTATGACGTCACGGAACCTTGTTTGTGCGATTGGCGGCCGCCTAACTCACCTGTCGCGACGGCACATGACTGGACGTCTGTACTGGGGCCTCTAGTTCCATTTGAGTGCATCACTTGAATGCTAACGTGCAGTTAACGCACTGAAAATTATGTTTTATTGTCGGCCCGCATGACGTCATTCTTGCTCATAACACGTCACTGTACCGCAAAATTTGAAAGTTTCTAAATACTTCTTGCTTTTTTTTTTTCGTTAAAAAAACATCTTTTGTGGCTGTAATGGAGCTGAGTGAGATACTGAATCCTAGTTCTTTCAAATTACACGAAGCTGTATTTTCTCTTCATGGCTCCTTTAATGAACCAGACTTGTATTCTGTCTTCATGGCCGCCTTTTTAATTGCTATTCCAGGCCACCCACCTGGCCCTGGTGAGTGGCGACCGCCTGGGCGAGCTGACCGGCGGCGGCTGGGTGGCCCTGGCCACGGCGGACCGTCGGCTGCTGCTGCTGGGCCTGTGCCTGGACAGCGGCCTGCACTACTCCAACGAGGATAGGCCTGCCAAGGTGGTCGCCGTGGAAGGGCTGGCCACCAGCGATGTCGCGGACCTGTCCCCCGCACAGCACGGGGGACCAGTGCACCCTTGCGTGCACATCTGCGGTGCGTGCCACTACTCGTCTCTGTGTCATTCCAGGCTCGTTGTAATACGGTAGACTCCCGGTAATAGCTATCGGGCGGCCGTTGTATGGCACCACTGTCGTTTCAGCGAACAGCGCCGCCCGTGGCGAACCGCTCATCAGTGGAATGCCGGTGGCGGTCTAATAAATGAATACTAATAATACTAGTTTTATTGGTACTGAAAATGGGTGGAGCCAAATGCAGATCGTTGCAAAGAGCACTCGTGCCATTGCAGCTGATACCCAACTTTAGACGCGTCCGACGAGTTTACGTAGTCATTACTGCATCTAAGAACCCAACACATCTGTCTAGACTTTGTTTCATCTCGCATGTCTGCTCACAACGCCACCAAAACATACAAAGCACCGAAGCGAACACAACAAAAACAACGGGAGGCTGTGTAGTCCAATGCACCGGCTCATTCCACTGACGAGGGGAGCGCCGAGTGGTGGCGCCACCCGTCCAGCTGCCCGGTCCCTATACAGAGTTCACGGGGACTGCGATAACTTTGAATTACGGAAGACTCGCCTGATCACATTCCTATGAGTATTAGGAATTCATGATCCACGTGCTTAAAAAGCATCGTGTATCGATACGAAAACTTTCACAGATCTGTGAAGGGATTCCTAATGTTCCTGTCTCCTTATTTTAGAAACATATCATTTCTGTACTCAAATAAAAAAATAAGCAAGACACACATTTTAGCTTAGCTCGTTTGCACTAGACGGTGCTTTCTGTCTAGCGAGCAAAAGTTTTCTTTTATAATTTGATTACGAAAGCAACGTATTTTTGAAATGAGCAAACTAGGCCGTTAGGAGCGTTTTCACGGAACTAAAAATCTTCGCGCTGGAGCATGGTTGTTTATAAGTGCGTGGGTTATGAATTAGAAGGACCCATAGGATTGTCATCAGGTGAGTCCAACTTCCAATCAACCGCTGAAAACATAAACGTTTTATTAGTTTGAAAGCTCACGGTTTATGAAAAACAATGTCGATAATTACCGTCTCCTCGGGGAGTCTAGCTGTGGAAAGTAAATTCCGCAGACTGTGGATGTGTTCGAGTGCTTCTTCTGCGAAGTTCTCCGCAGCAAGAAGCCATTGCGTTTGTACTTTAAAAAAATACAAAACTTTATTGCTTGAAGCAGTATTCGCTCATTAAAAATAGTGAATTTATCAAATGTTACAGTCACCTTGAGGCTTTAGACTGTAAAATAACTTCTTATTAACCAATACTTTAGATCAGGGGTTCTCAGGCTTGTTGCTCCCAGGGAACCCTGCTAAGCTCCCTTGAGTGCCAAGGAACACCCCCCCCCCCCCCCCCTCGACATTTTTCATTCCGTTCACGCTACATTCATGTGCAATAAATTCAAAAGGAATCAAGCTTGCTTACTTTTAAATTTATTGCACGTGAATGTCGACTTTACGCGAGCGCGTATGTTAGCGGCACCTATCTCTAAACTGAAGAAATGCGCATGGGTGTAATATAAGGTGGAGATTCAAGTGCAATATTTTAATTATGTGGCCCGTTTTCGGAGTCTGGCTGGCTACAAGCTGCTGGCTGTATTTATTGCGCAGCTCACGCCTTTGTGTTATGCGCTGAGATGTGCTGACTGACACTCTGGCATGAGTAATGGAGGTTCCTTACATCGATAGCACCTCGGGTTCTCAATCTAAGTTACTTGGCGAGCGCGGAACGAGGGAAAATTTAGTAGTGGCTCGCGGAACCCCGTGGAGGGGCCTGCGGAACCCCTAGGTTCCGCGATACCCACTTTGAGAAACGATGCCTTAGATTAACTTCCAATTACAGTGCATTTTTTTTTTCCGTGGGATTTCATGTAGAGCTGACGGGACTTTCGCTTTGCATCCAATTAACCAGCAATTACAATTAGGTGGCTTCGATTTATTGAAAGTCAGCTGTACAACGCTGTAATTTTTGGTTTTCCATTCGGTTCGCTCCGCTGTTCAGTGGAGAGATGAACAAGGAAAGTTCGGGGGGCTTAGAATGGTTGCAGGGGAAGTAGCTGGAAATATTTGAGGGAGGCCATTGTGCTGCAGTGGACACATGCAATGGAAATGTCCTCGTTTCACAGGCAGAAGGAATGGGGATTTTGAACATTTGGTTGGGTGTTAGACCTGTGTGTGGAGATTTCAGCGCACGTTAAGGATCCCCAGTTGGTGGAAATTAAGTGTGTCTGTATTTTCCTGGAATTGTGAGGGAAAGAACATTCAAGAGTGACAAATTTATAGTGCTTGTAAGAGGTCATAGGTAACTCCCCCCCCCCCCCCTTCCCCCACATACACACACACACAAAATGTATTCTTTTGTTTTTTATTTCTCATGCAGATTTGGACGACCTCGTGGACGTTGAGGGTCTGATGCCCGGTGGGGAAGGTAAGGATTCAATCGTGTCGCCCTCCTTCCCCCTAACAGAAAATGCGACGCGTCCGGAATGTAGTCAAATGCTGCAGTTGTAGTAGAAGCGTCAAATACTTTTCTTTCTCTGAGGTCACAGCTAAATCTTTTGCATAGAAGCACCTGTTCACTTTGTGGGGCAGTGTTTAGTTTGGCGTCATTCCATACTGAACTGTACTTGGTTTATTCCGTTGCTTCAATCAGTGGGTGTTGCTGCTGAATGCACTGGATGCATTTTTCTAAATTGCACTGCTTGGCGTGTGCAAAAGCTAAAACGCGGTTTCAATTTTAATAGCTGCTTCAAGGAGCCATGAAGAGAAAATACAACTTCGTTTAATTTGAAAGCACCAGGATTCAGTATCTCACTCAGCTCCATTACAGCCGCAAGAGATGTTTTTTTAATGAAAAAAAAAAGCAAGAAGTATTTAAAAATTTTCGAATTTTGCGCCACAGTGACGTGTTATGAGCAAGAATGACGTCATACGGGCTGACAATAAAATCTAATTTTCAGTGCGTTATCTGCACGTTAGCATTCAAGTGATGCGGTCAAATGGAACTAGAGGCCCCATTACAGACGTCCAGTCGTGTCGTCGCGACAGGTAAGCTAGGTTGCCGCCAATTGCACAAACAAGGTTCCGTGACGTCATAGAAAAGTTGCGGGAAATTGGCTAGGGGGTCGCGACTGCTTCACACGTTTTCTTTAATACCTCCGTTATTTGTTCGAAGATTGCGATGATGTTGGTATCATAGTTATCGGGACTAAGCAGTCTTTCTAATAAACCCAACTTGTATTTTGTCTTCATGGCTCCTTTCAGCATTCATGTGGCTGGGTAGGGGCGTCCTCTTTGCTTAGCATCTGGCACGAGAAGCGACTGACCTCGTGCCTTTGCCTCCTCTCCCATTTCCTCCTTGCGTCTTTGTGGTGCAAGGCATTGCAAGTCGTGACTGAACCGGCACTGCATTGTTGCGCAAAGTCGTTGACTTGCTAGGTGTTGCCAGACGGTTTCACATTTGCAGACACTATGCATAGTGCCGAATCTCGCTACAACGAAATTGACGGGACGTGCGAAAAATATCGTGGAGGTGAAATCTGCCCCAACACAGCGCGGAAGGGCAAGAGAAATAGCACCGGATATTTCCGCATCATTGGCAGCTTAATACAATGTTTAGAAAAAGGAGTGATGCGCAGCAATGCAGTGTTTATTCAGATAACAAGCATGCCAATGGTTATCTGTTTTTTTACCAGCACGCAAAGAGCGCGATACTGAGGAGGCGGGAGAGGTGAAGAAATGAAGAAATGCAGGTGCAAAGCATATTGCTGCACAAGGCGTTTCTACCGAGCTGATAGTTGCAGATAGCTGCTAGGCGGTTGGTAGCCCCCCTCTCACTTCTCTGTTGAATAACATCTCTGGTGACACCACCGTTGAGAATCGGATGGGAACGAAGCAGGCTACGTACGCCGGCGGGTTTTTTTTTTTTTCTGCGGCGTGCGGCCGCAGTGACACAAGCCGCGCCATGTCCGTGGCCGTTTCCAGTGTTCCCCAGTGAAAATTGACAGCTAAACTTTTCAGTGGATACCATCTATACCAATGTAAATACCTGTGCATATTAATCGGTAACTGGGTCATTTTGAAAAGTGGCTGATGCTGAGAGACAGGATGATCCCTTGGCCTATTATGTATGGCTGCAGGTAAACTGGTGTTCTCCCCATCTTCGATGACCTTGGTTGGCGCTGTGTGCATTCATTCCCCTCCGACCACTTGTGCAGCAGAAGACCTGGAGGTGACGTGCCTGGAGTGGCTGCCCCAGCTCGGCTGCCTGGCCATCGGCCAGGCCTGTGGCAACGTGCACATCTGGGACGTCGAGACCCTCTCCTCCGTGTGAGTGCCTGTTGGGGCGCCTGTAACTCTTTTTTTTTTTTTTTTTTTTTAACAGAGGGTGGGGGACTATTTATTGCTTGTCTCTCTGACCCGTCACAGTGGCTCGATGGCTGATGCGTTGTGCTGCTGAGCCCAAGAACGCGGGTTCGATTCTTGGTCGCGGTGGCAGCTTTTCTGATGGAGGCAAAAAGCAAAAACAGCGGTGTGTTCGAGGTTTCGGCACACAAAAAGATTCAAAACTAATCCGGAGCTTTCCACTATGGCACGCCTCATAACGTGTGTAGTTTCGGCATGTTAAACCCTATAATCAATCTATCACTTGTCTCTCCATACTATCCCCAACGCCCTGCTTGGCATGCAAACAAGGAAAAGATTTTTCACACAGCCGAGTGAACTTTGGCTTCCATGATGTGCATTGCGGAAGCCATCCACTGCTCTGCGTACAGGGATAAAGAACATAGGCTGCAGTCTAATACACTGGTTACACAGCAAATCTTGTGTCATTTGCTTTGAATGACATCAGCTATAAATGACATTCAGCTTGGCGTTGCGGGTCAACACGGCAAACTAAATGTCATATGATAAAGGCAGCAATGACTAGCAAAGTCACATATTTGCAAGATAAGGATGTAAATGTGGCCGTAGTGTTTCCAAACCTCCTATTTCTCAAAACAAAACAAATTCATTTTTGAATTAAAAAGGTGTTTGCGAGACAACTAGTAACAAATCCGTATCATTTACAGTAAAACCCCGTTACAAGAGACACCCAAGGGACCCGGGACACGTGTCTCTTGTAACCAAGGTCTCTGTATGCGATGTTGCTTGCATGGCAAACATAGGAAAACCGACCAAATCGTCTTCAGTCAAGTGTCTCTTGTAACCAAGTGTCTCTTCTAACAGTGTCTCTTGTAACAATGTTTTACTGTAGCAGATGATGTTTACATTCTTTATCTTTATAAAACAACATGGAGAGAAAACTATTGACTTGCTGGGAGGTTTTAGACAGGGCTGTACAGTTTATTGTTAAACTTCCTTGTTTATTGATGGCCTACTGCTGTCAAGGCTACTCATTCGGTTCGGAAGCTAATGCAAATGTGTTCCTGAACTCATTCGATCCCTGAATGCCATATGCATAAATGCCGTTTAGTATTCCAGTGTAGCATTTAAACTAATGGCATTCACAGCTAACGTCATGTGCTCCAAACATTTTTAGATTTGCTGTGGGTCAATTGAACGATAAAACATTGCCCAATGTGGCACTGTCGCCATCATTAGATTTCTAGTCAAATAAAGCACTGGCAGTGACGTTGGTGTGGCTGGCTATTGATTGCTGGAAGCAGCTGGATTTGCTGTTAAAACCTCGTTATAACAAAGTTGAAAAGGCAGCATGAGTTGCCTTGTTATAGCCATGGTCAGCAATAATGCAAAGAAAAATTACATGCTGGTTATTTTGGCAGGCCCATTGTTTCGTCACAGCCTGTTTTGTTGTAACTATTCTTCAGTGTAGTTGCATACGACGTGGGCAGGTTTTAAAGAAGACCTCCATCATGGAATATTCTGAAGCCAATCACATAGTATTTTTGTCTTGATCAGCTTGTTACCTTTATTCAGTGTGACAGTCTGCACACACACACTATGGAGAATGGAGAATTGTAGGTGGGCTCTTGCAAAAAAGGGTGTGAGATTTCATTCTGTGCTGTGTGCTTCACTCACCCGCAGGCTGGCCATGTCGTGTGCCTCGGACCTTCCGGTGGTGTCCCTGGTGGTTCAGGAGCCAGAGAATGACCCCCGCTGCTTCTGCTACCTCTGGGTGGCACAGGGGACCTCCACCGCCTCTTCTTCGGCCTCCACGTGAGTGGGCCCTTTGTGGTGGCATGAGGCACGAAGCGTGCTCGAATTGGCGAGGGCCGCAAAAGCTAAGAGGGTGAATGCTGGCGTTGGAAGGCTGGCAAAGGTTCCCTGCTCTTTACCGCCCTGTTCAAGTTCAAACTGCTTAAAAATCGCAATATAAAAGGAAGTATAGGCAAGGAAGAAGGTTCTTCTGTTCCGGAATTTTAGGTGCATCCCGTTTGAGGTGGCACCGTGAAAGCAGTGCACGAGTGCAAGCAATTTTTGGGTAATTTGTACAAAGGCTGCGTGGGACATGATGTTACTGCGGTTGGTTGGAGTTTTCTTATCGCTTTTTTTTTTTTTTTTTTTCAAATCTTTCCTTGCATTTTGGAGGCAAAGGGACATCTTTGCACAGCTTTTATATTTTTCTTAACGTCTGCAATGGACAGGTTTGAAGGAATTGCGTGGATGGGAGGTCTGCGGTAGATTTTCTGGCATTTCCTCGGGCAATTAACTGCGTGCTAGTAGTGACACATAGGCCGTTGCAAGTGCGCTTGCTATTCCGAGATCAGATGCCACCATGCAGAAGTGGAAGCATCCGAGAGGATCAAGTATAAGGGACCGTCCCTGCCACAACGGAGGGGAGATTCTTGTAACCTCGCAGCTATTTACAAGCCATCGCCATGGCAGGTGTCTTTCTTCTGATTAAAAGATGTGGGGGATCTGCTTTTTATGCACAAGTAAAAGTAAGCTTGATGGCCCCTGGTGCATATGTTCGTTATCTGAGTAAATGCAGTTTACTTGTGCTATGCTGCTTTTTTTGAAGACCGAAAGGTTGCATTGCACAGTCAGTTGTGTGGGAGAATATGCAGTATGTGTGCATGTCACATGGGAGCAATAGGCTAGTGCTGAGGGTGACAAGCATGCGAGAGTGAAGATGTGGAGATAAAACTCATGATATGGGTATAGGCTGCATCGCCCCCTTTTCTTCCTTCCATACTTTTCACTTCCAGCCAGCCATGTTGTGTCAGTCAGCCACCCCAATATTCTCAGGCCTGCCACATAGGTCCTGGCGTTGTAGAGCGAGGCACGCAGCACAAAAAAAAAAGAGCAATTTTTTTTTTCTTTGTCGCAGAATGCTGGGTTTGCGTCGCTTTTTTCAAAAAGCGGCACATTATAGACCACAAAGCAAACTATGTGTCTGCAAATTATGTGAGTAAATAATGTGTTTTTTGCCCACGTAAAAACATTATTTTGTGTGGTCTGCGTACGGGCTGCAGCCCAAAAATGCGCACCCGAGTTTTGAAAAACAAAAGAAAGAAAAAAGAAGTGCGGCTCGTACAGTGGACAACAATGTATGTGGACTGCCTATTGGCACGTATTTGCAAATTGTAGTTTGTAATGAGCATAGTGAGCGTGCACAAGATCTAACAAGCTTTGGAAACTCATAAGAAAAAAAGAGGATGTCTGGTGAAAAGTCTAAAAACTTAACCAGGGGAAAAACAAAAGCAAGCTAGAGCCGCCTTTTAAGAGACCCTTTGCAAAATGGCCAAATCGTTGGCGGGAAAGCAGCAAGCCACTCTGGCAACACTGCACCCGCTGCGCCGCCATTAGAAAGGAAGCGAAAAGGCTGCGAGCACAGAGTTCCTATGGAGTAGCTACCATTCACCGCCCACGTAATTGCATACGCGTCCCGCGAAGTGGTGTTTCCCACTGCAGGATGGGAAAATAACTTTGCCGCCCTTCCTTCGATAGAAGAGCGGCATATTCAGGATTTTTATTCTTTGAGGTCGACCACTGAAAGGTCCTACGAGTACGAGCGATCGTACGTAAGAGTGGAGTCCTACGTTACGCCATCATCAGTGTTAAAAAACAGCAGCAAGCAAAGGTAGGATTTGTTGCTAATAAAGAATAGCCTTAGCACTGCCTCCTTGTTTTGTTGTCGAGTTTTAACGGTGTTTAATCGATGCGCCTTTGCCCCGTGGTAGCGGCGGCTGGCCGCTATGAACGGGCTATGAAGGGTCCGTCTCTGCTGAGCGCTCACTCTGCGTATGTTTAAACTTTCAAAACTATTCGCGAAAATGACCAAAGCATGCATAATGAAACTGATTTTGATGTCTCTACTAGAGGTCATGTTTGCGATTCACCGCCTCTGTACTTGCGGCGCTTAATTTTTCCGTCGGTGAATGCGGTGCTAATGCGGGAGCGATAGGTCGCACGCGTGCGTCAGCAGCGAGCAGAGGCAGTCGACCTTGAGAGGAACTCAGAGGAAGGAACAAACACAGAAGAAATAGGAGAAAAGAAGGGCACGTCTCGACTCGCCCCAGACGAGCCGTTGTGCAGCGGGGTAGATAAGCGGAAGCGATTTGACCAGCGTTAATCTTCGAAAGGTAGCGCAAAACACCACTTTAGGAGAGAAATATGACTACGGCGATGGGGCAACAGATTCGTGGGGCAACAGACTCGTGAAGCTGTGGACGAAAACGTGCAACCGTAACGGCGTTGCTACGACCTGCTTCCTTTCTAATGGCGTCGTCGCGTTCACCACCAGTGTTACCACCGCTGAATTCTCAGTGTTGTCCGCCTTTTTGCAAAGGGTCTAGTGTGCCAAATGCAAGCCTATGAAAAAAACCTATTTGCAACTAAAGCAAGAACACCCCGTTTATGGAAAGAGTAAGGCATCATGGTGGTGGTACTGGTTTTGAAACCTTGTCTCTTCTCGGTTTCTCCGAACAGGCTGAGCTGCTTCTCCACGACAACAATGCATTCCCTGAGCTTCCAGAGGAAGGAGATTCGAGAGGACGGCCGCTACGTGTACAGGGTGCGTTTTCGTCAGATTTTTGTTCCCCTTGCTCCTTCTGTTAACATGTTTATGCCTCCAACCTGTACACACTGGGGGTTAAGTTTGCTGTGGTTTTGAGGCAGACGCTTATGCAGGTGGTTTTGCAACTAAAAAAAAAAAAAATGAGAGCAACAATTTGCAAATTACATTGCTGATTTTGTTACGAGTGGGGGGCTCTTGGTTCCCACACAAAAAATGTGTCCAGTATTTCAAAGCCGTGGTTCTTTTAAAGTGACCTGGGAGACGGAATACAAGTTTGGTTCATTTTATTCCGAACTTTGAGCAAATAATTTAGCTGAGGAAAACGATTGATGAAGCACTGGAGACTTACGAGCCGCTTTCTTCTGGTGCTTTCGTATAGTCACAGGATGTTGTTTGTATAACTGGTAGCCGTCAAGCAAAGCCACCTCCAAGAAGCACAACTGTGTGATTGTAGTTGTTGCCCTAGTTTCGCTTGATCGTATCACTTCAATGCTAATGTGCAGTTAACACACCGCTAGTCTTCTTGGTTCTTTCTATTGTGTCAGTGGTAATGCCATGTGGTGCGGTTTTTTTTTCCCCCCGTCAATTTTCTTGTGCCTTTTTGGGTAAAAGTCTCTTGTAGCTGGAATAGAGCCGATTGAGCTACGAAGAACTTCTTGCTGGGCTAGTTGGTGAAGAGTTGCCACGACCCGCCGCGGTGGCTCAGTGGCTAAGGCGTTGCGCTGCTGAGCACGAGGTCGCGGGTTCGATTCCCGGCCGCGGCGGCCGCTTTTCTGATGGAGGCGAAAAGCAAAAACGCCCGTGTGTACGAGATTTCGGCGCACGATAAAGATCCCCAGGTGGTCAAAATTAATCCGGAGCCCTCCACTACGGCGCGCCTCATCGCCTGCGTTGCGTCGGCGCGTTAAACCCCACAATCAATCGAAGAGTTGCCACGATTTGAAGTGCAAAAAAAAAAAAAAACACGGACGTGAAACGAGCTCTGGAATCGGCGCGGGCTCGCGGCCTCCTGGACATGGGAGGCTGACCACTTCCCCTTCCCTCTCCCCTAAAGCTCAAATAAACGTTTTTACCACCACGGACGAAAAAGAGAGTAGACGAGACTGGCGCTATCTCGTCTACGAGATAGCGCCGCCTGTCTCGTCTACTCTGTATGTCGCCCGTGTTCTTTTGCTGCACTTCAAATCATTGAGCTACGAAGGGCCAGTTTTTAAATTTTTGTTTATTTAAAGAAGGTTGTATTCATTCTACATGGCCCCTTTGAAGGCTCTCCTCTGCACTCAAATTTCACCTCGGCCAAATTTACTGCGAACGTACTGTAAGTACCACCAAACCAACTGGGGCATAATTGGCAGCACCGCGAAATGCGTTGTGAATAAGTTATAATAAACGCCTAAAATAGCTCTGTCACAGGCGATGCTGTACGTGCTGGTGAAACGTGCAAACAGCTATGAAGCGGAGTGACAGTGCGGCCGGCCGGGCGCATTTTCCTTTGGCCAGCCAGGAGAACCGGTTGAGCTCCGATGGCCGCTTTTCCCCTACGGCTGCTGCGAGGGGGAAACATTGCGCACAGATACCCTCCGGCAGGCCTGCCGCTTGCGGCCGCTTGGTCGCCGGCTGGGCCAGCTGCATTTTCACTTGTAATGGCCGCACTCTTCTCAGTTTCTGCTTCAAAATAGCCAATTTTTGACAGCTGTTTGTGCCGCAGCCACACGTATTTGAGGTGTCATAATTTTTTTTTTTTTTTTTTGTGGAGTTTTTTTAGGCAGACTATACGAAAAGGTTTTCAAGAGGTCGAAATCTTGAGTGCAGTTGGCCGTTAAGGTCTCGCCTTGTATGTGTGTGTGCCGTCGCTTTG
This sequence comes from Haemaphysalis longicornis, assembly GCF_048455015.1. Taxonomy (NCBI): domain Eukaryota; kingdom Metazoa; phylum Arthropoda; class Arachnida; order Ixodida; family Ixodidae; genus Haemaphysalis; species Haemaphysalis longicornis. The sequence goes on along the minus strand of NW_027526282.1, from coordinate 3,723,666 downwards.
AATGCCTGTGTGGTGAAGAGGGGGGGGCAATGTTGGTGGCAACGCAGGACTTCCACCATGCCCGGCCCATGTTCGAGTACCCGCTCGTGCCCGATGTGGTGGCCAGTGGTGGGGAGAAGGCGTTGGGCGGCACTGAAGAGATGGGGTCGCGTATCATCTCCTTCCGGACGGTGCCACCACCGCAACCACATGCTGTCAAGACGGGTGAGTGGTCGAGTGGAGGCCCGGAGGGTTTGAAAGAGTGTGTCGATTCAACGGGAATGTACTGAATGGAAACGTACTGAACTTTCAGAGTAGAAAGTGTTAATGGGGGTGGTGGTTTTATGGAGGAACTGTTTAATGGATTGCATACTAACCCAGGGTGTTGATAGTCTTTATGCATAAAGAGGCGATTCCCTGCATTCTTTGCAAATAGGTTGTTGCTCCTGGCAGCAGCAGTGATCTTTGCCTGTGACAACGCTCCTTTGAATTCTGTTTTGAGGAATTCACGTTGAGATGCATACCGTATTTGCTCGAAAAATGCTGATTTTTTTTGCTTTTTTTTTTTTTGTGCAAAAAATTGCATGAAGTTAGGTGGTGCATTAGTTATGCCAGGGAAATTCAAGCTGAATGTTGCTGGGTATTGCGAAGAAATGTACACAAGTTTGAATGTTTACTTTCATGCCAGCTACTGCAGCTGTGATATTCCTTTTTCTGAACAGGACTAGGCTTTCAGGTACTGTAAAAACCGGAATATAGGTCGAACCGGAATATAGGTCGACCCTTTAACTTGAAAATTCTAAAAATTAAAAAAAAAAGTTTTATGATGCAAAAACATACTCAGTGAAGAAAGTGAAACTAAAATGTTTAGTTCTTATATAATTTCACGATAAAACTGCTCCAAGGCATGAGAAAAGCAATATTTATTTACATACTCATCAGAATTGCTGCTGGAGTGGAAAATGGCAAGGCGTTACTCCGACTCCTCGGAACTTGAGCTCGTAGTCGAGTGCTTGTCGCTCCCCACGTCCCACAACGCATCGTCATCCGTGCCGTCCATCGCGTTGCTTATGCAGCACTTTTTGAATGATTTGGCAACCATTTCCTCGGGGAGCGACTTCCACGCCGACGACACCCAACCGCAAACTGTTGAAAGCGGTGGTCGTTGCAGCTGGCCAGGGGGGGTCCTCGGGTTGTCGCCCATCATCCACTCGTTGCAAAGTTCGCGCAGGCGATCCTTAAATGGCTTGTTCAGTACCACGTCCAGTGGCTGCAGAACTGAAGTTAGGCCACCGGGGATGACCACCAAATCAGTTTTGCCATCGCACAGGGCCCGCTTAACACTGGCTATGAGGTGGCCCCGGAATGAATCGAGGACCAGCATGTTTGGTCGCTGGAAAAGCGCACCGCGTCGCCGATTCCACACGAGTCGGATCCATTCTAACATCAAGGACTCGTTCATGAAGCCCTTTTCATTGCACCGCACAATTACGTCATGAGGGAAGTCCTCCTTGGGCAAAGTCTTCCTCTTGAATATGATGAAAGGGGGGAGCTTCCTACCATCAGCGGTACAGGCCAGCATAACCGTGAAGCGGGAATGCTCATTGCCCGTGGTCGGCAGCTTCACTTGCTTCGCCCCCTTTTCAGCAACGGTGGCATTGGAGGGCATGTCAAACCAAACGAGAGTCTTGTCAGCGTTTCCGATCTCTCCCATCATGTAGCCATGTTCTTGGCGCAGGTCAATGACGAACCGCTGGAATTCTACAAGCTTATGATCGAATTCCTCCGGCAGTTTTTGGCAAATGGAGGTCCTCCGTCGTAGTGCGAAACCCTTTCGCTTCATGAAACGTCGCACCCACGATGGTGAGCCCTTAAACTACTCTCTCGACAGTCCGCAGGCATGCGCGAGCTCAACGGCTTTGACCCGGATACACTCCAAAGTCACCGGTAGCGACCTGGCGCGCAGCTCCCGTACGAAATCGTCAACCTTGCACTCAAGTTCGGGATGTGCCGCAATCCGCCCACGAAAAAACGTTTTTTTCAAGTTGGTGCACGACGTGAGGCGTTGCTTTTGGCTCCGCCAATAGCGCACGGTTTTCTCTGACACGCCGAATTCCCGTTGCGCCGCCAAGTTGCCATGTTCTTCCGCGAACGAGATCGCCTTTTTTTTTAAAGGCTACACTGAACTGTCGTCAGCTGCCACTCGTCTTTTAAGAGGCAGTAACACTTAAAAAACGTGTAGCCGCTGTATGCTTACTCCACAAAAGACAACCATACAACCAAAAAAAAAAAAAAAAAACAAGATGGCGGCTTTAACTTGCCAGCCGCCCATTGTTGCAAGACTGGCGCAGTTTTTCCTCCAATGACCGGTATATAAGTTGAGGGTCGACTTTTTGCGATTCATTTTCAAACAAAAAAATTGACCTATGTTCCTGTTTTTACGGTAAAAATACAGGTTTGACGTAAGCATAAAGTGCAGATGCCCTTGTTTCCAAAGGCTAGCCAAGCTCTGCATACTCAGAGTCTGAGTCGGCGTTGCCTCCGCCGCTGCTTCGTCGCTAACTGCCACATCATCGTCCCACACCAAGTTGTCTTTCATTGTGTGAAGGGCATAGGAAATTGCAGTGTTCTTTAAACCGTGAATTACCACGTCAAGAGCAATTGTGGTTCACGCCTTCCACATCCAGCCGCACAGCAGCTCTGCTGGGGGTCTCCCAATGTTGACTTTTGGTGTCTTAACATGTTGGCCGTGGATCATTCAGTGTGCGTGCGACCTCCGAACGTTACCCTTGCCTGGATGGTCACGCTGAAAATGTTGGAGACAAGGTGGCAGGCATTGTCAAGCAATAAGACTAGAGTAGGATAGTGGCTGAAGGGAATGTGTAGTTGAAGGTCGGGGTAAAGGGGTATCAGGGGAGGAATCAGTACAGGCTGCTGTAGGCTACAAAAACAAAAAAGAAAAGAAAGAAAGAAAACAAACGAAGTAACGTTCTTTTGAAAACCCTCTGAGGTTGAGCTCGCCAACTTTTTTGCGCCCCTATTCCAAGGTAAACCTGTGAAGATGTGAATTTGCCTCGGTGTTGTTAATACTCCTAGGACCCAGTTACGGCAGTTCTAGGTGCACGCACACAGATGCATGTTGAATGCTGCACTGCATTGGAAATTCCCCCTGAAATGAGTGACAACCACTGAAGGCTGTGGTGGTATGCACGGTGCTAGACTTACTGACTACGAGTGGTGTCCTCCTCCTGTCTGCACAGCCGAGCGCCAGGAAGACCTCGGGGTGCTGCTGCTGTGCTGGCAGCTTCTGCGGGCCGGCCGGGTGGTCGGCAGCTACCTCTCGGTCTTCGACATCAACCAGTGGTACCGCGCACAGATGCCGCACACCTTCAGGTGGGCTGCTCTGCCCTCCTCCTCTGTTGTCGAATTGTGGGGTTTAACCTGGGCTATGAGGCAAGGCGTAGTCCAGGATTCAAGATTTATTTTCACCACCTGGGGATCTTTAATGTGCACGGAAATCATTTTGGTTTTTTGCCTTTATCTGAGAAACAGCCACCAACCCACATCTTTACCATTTTGTGTTAGGGTAGCTTGTGATGTTGTGAGCAGGTGATCTTTGAGGGGGGGATTGAAGGGAAGCGACCCTAGCTAAGGCTGGAGGAGGGCACGCAAGTGTGCTTGTCAGTCATAGACGAATGAGAAACGCCATTGTGAGAATTTGAACCAGAACACGCAAATAGCGCCATCAGAGATAACTGCTTTCCAAACTTCGTTATTGTTCATTGCCTCGCTTGAACCCTTATTATTGAGGTGTGTGTGTGTCATCTTGACTTTCCATGTAAGCCAAAATGACTCGTGGCTTAGTTACAAAAACAAAGTTGGGAAATGAGGCTTTCAAAATATACCAGTAGCGCAGTACTATTGGACCTCAGCGAACAGTATTTTTTAATTCTGCATGTTTCAATTCATATTTTTCATGTTATCATTTCATTTGTCCATGACGGCCCATTGCACCCTATATGTATCGTTTGTCCCGTTACAAGGTCTCAGCCCGCCACCGTTAACCCAGAGCACAGCACTTTTGAGTAGAGCTGCGGGGACGTAGGAATTTCAGGTCCAGGCAAGCAAATTTGAATATTATGTACAGTTCTGCGCAAGAATAGAGAGGGACTAAAAAAGACAACACAAGAGCGCTTAACGTAACGGACTGGCCTTTCCAATCCCTGTCTGTTTTTGTGCTGAACTGTACATTATGGTATTCCAACTGGGCTAGTCAATTAGGTTTGAGTAGCTAGGAAAAGGTTAGTACTGAGCAGAATTTTTCGTGCCGCAGATTAAATGTGTGTTGCTTCATTTGCATTTTCTACCAAATGGCTCAGCGTAGAGTTTTTGGCTATTTTGAACTATAGAATTCATAAAGGACCCCCCCCCCCCCCCCCCTCCCCATTTTTTTTGTTTGTTCTTTCGATTGGGGTGTATTCGATATGCTGTGGCCTCGTAAACCAATCATTGGGTTGTGCCTTATTGGCAGGAAGGGGTTGTCACTGTTTCAAAAACTTACTTCCAGTGGTCTTTTTGCTCCACCACCCTTGTTCACATATTCACAAATCCTGTTGCCTCCCCCGCCCCTTCAACGATCACCCACACACCTCAGTAATAAGGGTTCAAGCAAAGAAATGAACAATAATGAAGCAGTTGTGGTCTGCTATCCTGTGACGTGTGTTCAGCGCAAAGGTCGCAGGCTACATCATTTCCATAGCACTATGTTCACACCCACAAGATAACCAGTGCCTTGTTGCCTAAACAGGTGGTGCACGTTAAGTGCTGGATGCCTTTTTTTTTTTTTTTTGGCATCACTTTGGCTGTCGTTATGCAATGGGAACCTGATCAAGTATATTGGGCCCCCGATGGGCTTCATAAAAAAAAAAAAAAACACCTTGCACACAGTATTCACTAAGGCAGTTGACACAAGTACGTTCCGAGATCTAACAAATTGAGCTTGTGGGCCTCCAGTGACGGCTGTGAGAAATACTGCGAATTGCTGAATATCCAGAAAGACTAGAATAGGATAATGCTGAAAACCCGTAGAATAATTAAGGGTCTCAATGGTTCGTGTAATGAAATATTAGTAATTGAAACTTTGGAACAAATTATTTGCGCGTCATTGTAGGATATGTGAACGCTTGTGCCCTTCAGTAGAAGGTTTATGGTTGTGCCCCCCCCTCTGACTCCGGCAGGCTGACTTCCCTGCAGCAGTGCTCTTACATGGGCCTGTTCTCGCTGGGGGAGGCCGTCGCCAATTGTGGAGGACATGCATTGCTGGTGAGTCGTTGGGACGGGGACCCTGGTTTCGGAGTGCTACTCGCCACACCGTGATTTTAGTTAAGATGCTTTCTGGGGAAAACTGTTTGGTGGTGGGGCTCTTATAGTCTCAGACTCAGTGCGGATAGTCCGCAGGTAGTGTAGTGATTCCCCATACCTTGAATTGTGTGGCAAAAATGAATGCTGGCTTGCTTCTCAGGGAGCCCCCGGTGAATCCGAGACTGATATTTTAAAAGCCCCATTGTCGATGCACGCTTTGATGCATGTTGATGTACGCTTGACATTGTTTTTAGCAACTACCCCAGCCCCAGTGCATGAAAGAGAAGCAAAGAAGGAGGGTGTAGCAGGCCTGTACTTGACTTAGTAAGATAAACGATGGCCAAATGTTTATCATTATTTGTGGTAAAAAGCAGCCTAACCTTCTCTAATTGTTAGTGCCAAAACATGACTTCCGAAGCTTGGATCAAAGCAGATGTTGAATAATGTACTGTTCGATCGCATATTTGAAAAGCGTAGAGGCAAATTTACACAAGCCGCCTTGTTACATGTGCTAAACCGAACAATGTAACCAGCCACAAACAGAAGTACGATCAATTCCTTGCACTGTTCCTTTTGAGCATCACAGCTTCACATTCTGTGTTTCCCACCACTTGTTCTTCTTGTTCCTTCGTAGGATGTCCGCGTGCCGCCATCTTCGGTGAAAAAGTTCGTCTCATCAGACCCGCTGGTCGAGCAAGCCCACTATCCGTCCTCACTTGCCTTTTGTGAGTTGTGCATGCACATGGATGCAGTGTCTCGTCCATTGAGTTCGTGTGCTAGAATGCAGTTTTAGGGTCTTTTCTTGTCATACAAAATTGTCTTGTGTAGTAGTGACTGTGGTTGATCCACCCTGGCACTGCTTTTGGTCCCAGAGTGGATTTATTTTGGGCCTATTGCTTTTACTTTGATGGCAGAAACAGGCCCAGCTGATTTGGACGAAATGCCGTTCAGTTTGACACAATTACCACAAGCGAAAAAAATGGGGCTCATTTGAACGGTTACTGCAAATGGTGCTTTGTTGAAAGATGCACTTTGGGGGAAATGCCTTCAGTAGAAAAGTTCGACATTTTCACTCGTACAGGCCGTTTTTTTAGTGCAAGGGATTTTGGGGAGTGAGCTTGGTGTTTTTTTTTTTTTTTTTGAACGCGTTTTTTTTTGTTGTTGTTTTTGTAGAACGCTTTTTACTTGCATTTGCCTTTTTTTAGTTTCAACCAGAAGTTTAGCCCAAAGCTGATACAGTAGTACACGCATGTAAATTGTTCGCAGCCTAAATTTTTGTGCCTCTGGCTACCCTTTGCCTTCGAGGATGATAAGGATGGTGGTTTACAGTTTGCCTTCCTACTCAATCCCCCACAAACATTGACGAAGACTGTTATTTTTCTGCGTGTGTATTCAAGCAGCTGTTGCTAAAGAAGGGCGCTTACTACAGCTGCTGCGAAGCTGACCTTGGCATGTGTGGTTTGTAATGCATGCGTGCGCACACACTCTTTATGCAACAAGATTATGGCATGAAGCAGGCCTTGAAAGCCTTTGAGACTGAGAGGTTGAAATGCAGCAAGGTAGTGAATTCTGTGCACAGAAGGCCTGCGATGTGGACCCTGTCAGTATTTCAATTTTGATGGGCCCCCTGCCATTCCCCCCCTGCTCATTTTTATTTCCCTCCCGAACAGCGTGTGTCTGCCTGACTGCCGAGGGGATGGTCCACGCTTCATACCTGGGCATGCAGAGACAGGTGAGGCCACCCTCGGCATAGTGTGCGTATTTATTGAAAAGTGGCTGCCTTGGGAGTTCTTGTGTTTTACCTCCTGTATAGTTCTCGCACACGGATAGTACTTTTTTCTCCTTATGATTAATCCACTGCAATTGGAAGCTGCTGTTCTGCCCCACACTGAAATTTTATAGCTCAGCTTCAGTTGAAGTGATGAGTAATGCATACAGGCCTTGTTTTACCAGGCTGACGAAATGTTACATTTTATACATTCTGTCATTGCCTTTAGATTAACCTCTTTAGTTTGTTGATGTGAGTATCCCACAGTAGGGTGTCTGTAAATTGCACGCCAAACTCATAAAACAAATCTTTTTTGTAGCTTCTAGTATGTTACCTTTAACTACAACATTAGTGTGAGTTGTATCTTGCTTACTTGTTGGTTTTAACATTGCATTCTTAGTTTTACTTCTATTCAATCATAAATCACAGTTTCAGGAGGTAAGCATTTGCACATTCCTCGTGGCTTCTCTTTGCTTTCTAAAAAAAAATGTTATTGGCATGCATAGTTCAGCTCTGGGGATTTTTGATAATGTTGTTTGTATATATGCAAGAAACGGCAGTGGACCTAAAATGCATCCCTGGGGAACACCATGGTCAAGCTGAACTTACTAGAAGAAAAAAAAAAAAATTTTTTTTTGGTTTTGAACTTGCCTCAATGAAGGGATGAAATAAGGAACTTCAGAGACAAAGAATGGGCTCATGCGGCGCAGTACAGGAGTGGTTAGAGGTCGATGGGAGAGGCCTTCATCCTGCAGTGGCATGATGATCATATTGGCATCAATTTGGGAGACACGTTTTAATTAGTTATTGAGCAACTCCTCATATACGGCTGATTCAGGCTCTTTTAGTGAAATGCCTTCTGTAGGATGTCTAATGCTTTTTTTTTCTGATGTTATGAGTTGATGGTACATCATCTGTTTTTATTGTTGGGAATTATGTTCTGTTTGATATGAACTAAGACCAGTTCTGTAGATTTATTTATTTCTTTTTAAGCTGTATCATGACAGTGTTACTACTTGGTGATTTTTGGACGAAGCTCTTAATTCTCTCGTTTAAATACTGACCCCACTATTTCAAAAAATGCTGGGAGTACAAAGATAAGGTTTATAAATATTGATCTAGTTTTCCTCTCCTCTATTATAAACAGGAGTAACTCCGGTTACGTTTATCAGGAAATTTGCCAGCTTGTAGTGCCTTATTTATTATATCAAATAAAATGGATCTATTTGCTATATGTATAGATGGCAAAGCCTTGATTTTGTCATAACTGGAAGGTGCATGGTCATCTAAGCTCTTGATAATTTGTTTCAGTTTCACGCAGAATTGTTTAAAAAACCGTTGTAGACTTGGATAGCTTGCCAACTCCAATTATCCTACATGTGTTAGTCTAAGTTTTTTGCGTATTCATTGTTTCAGGGGTGAGACAGCTGCGCATATTGCGCCTTTTTGATACAATTCCATTTTCCTGCGCCAAGCTGCTCCAAAAGCACGAAAATGGCGAAAATTGTGCCAAACTGCTCCAGAAGAACTACGGATTTTGATGCTCATGTCAGTTTCGGCGGGGACGAATTCAGCCTCCTGCATCCCGGTCACCGCTTTTATCGTCGGTCAATCGCAAACACAGAAATGGCACAAATAGAAAGACTGAAACGAAGCAAGCAATAGCTTCTAAAACTCGATTCGCTTTCCGTCCGGGTTCGTTGAAACGACCTTCTCAATTAGGCATCGCTGTGGCAACAAACATGGCCGCCGCCTGATCTGGCTGCTACCAACGCGCTCAGTGCGCATCGCCGATATTTTCTCTGGTTTATGTTACGCTATCAGCTGGGTTCCAGACTATTCATTCTATCTGTTGTGGCTCTGAACAGTGACGTTAACGCGGGGATATGGTTTGAGATTGGTGCCAGATTACGGGAAGTTGCGCGGCTCGAAAAAAAGTTCATTGAAATGTGGGGCCTACGACTTCGGCGTGGTTTGTCCTTGAGTTGCGAAACGCAGTGCGCGCGTCTATAATCAGGTTCGTGAAGTGATTTTTTTGGCTCGTTGTGGTGTTATAAAATGCTGAGGTGTTGCTGTGCTTCGAAGCGCGATCGTGAGCCTCGGGGGATGGAACGGTCGACACGAAAGTTGCGGGTTGTCCTGCGGTGCCGCGACCTGTTCAGGCAGCGCCCAATAGCTGCAGGACTACATGGTTGCCATAGAACATAACACTTGATGTATGCAAAGTGAAATTTAATGCCAAAATCTAGGTGGCTAAACAGTAACGCTACTCAAATGACCATAGGGTGAACCTGCGCCCCGGGGACTGAAACGGGTAGGCTGGTTGGGCTATGCGACCGTTAGCTCAAAGTTGCTCAACTGTTGCCGTGACTACAGTCGTTCGTACAACGCAGCCTGGAATTACAAAAAATAATAATGTTAGCATTAAAACGGCAAAAAAAAAAATGCCACAATTACGGAGCCCTTAAATTTGATAAGAGTTTTAGCAGTCTGTCATAAGAGTTTTAGCAGTCTGTCTGTTCCGTCGTGTACGTAGTTACGATGCTGACAGGGACTCGACTGGGCACTTGGGCATTCGTAGCGGTAGGGGGGATTAGTTCCGCGGGCCTGCCTTCACCTTGTCCGCGCCTCCTCGCCCTTCCGCGCGCGCAGGCGCAGACTGGTCGCGGTCAACCCGGTAACAAAGTAACCAACAGAACAGACGGACTGCTAAAACTTTCTAATGTTAACGGCAGTTTTGTTGTCAGTGTTGCGTGCAGCCGCAACACAATATCGCCAGTTAGGAAAAAGGTAGTGCAGTTAGTACAGTAGAATCTCGATGATACGAATCTCGCGGGACCGCGAAAAATATTCGTATCATCCGAAATTCGTATGAACCAACACAGACCAAAAAATTGAGCGCTGAAAAAACTTTTCGTTTATTTCTTTTCTTACTTTCGCGTGAACAAATCCGTGATTTTTTCTGCTTTTTTTAAACCCCCACGTCACAAAGCAGTCCTTTCTGGAGCGCGTAACGCTTCGCCTAGCTTCGCGCTTGTCTCCTCACTCCCGGTGTCCAAGCTCGCTACACGCCGCAACAGTCAAGCGTGAACCGCATGGTGCGTTTTCGCACGCGATTCGCACGCCTCGGCTTTGCGCGCGCTGTATTTTCACGGCCGCATTGACAATTTCGCGCCCGCGGTATCTCCTACCTCGGTCAGAAAAAGACACTGACGACTTGCGAAATGATTGAGACAGCCCGCTGGCTCCGCCCGAGATGTTTAGGCTTAGCACTCCGGCAGATATTTTATGGGCGCTTTTTATTTTTACTAGCGGCGCGGATGGTGTTTTATAGTACCGTTTTTGCCAACGTAATCAGCTCCTTTACTGCACAAGAAACTTCGTGTCTGCCTTGAGCGGCATTTTAAAGAGCGGCTAGAAGCAGTCGCTCAAGCGGCCGTGCCACTTCGCGGCCGAAGCCGCCGCCATGTTGCCGCCGCCGGCCGCGGCGCGCGCAGCGTGCGAGAGGTTTCGCGGCGCGCATGGGGCGTGCGGGGCGCGTTTTCGCGAGCAGAAAACAACAGCCCGGCCGTTTCTGGAGAAAGAAGAGGGACATATGGGGAGAGAGAGCCGTCACTTGCTTGTTCGGCACTCGGGTGCCTCGCCGACTCGTTCGTATCATCCGCCGGGCCGCGCAGGTCCGTTCGTACAAGCCGAAATTTTTCCCATTGCAAACAATGGAATTTTGCCGGGACTTTTCAGAAATTCGTATTATCCCGAAATTCGTATCACCCAGAATCGTATCATCGAGATTCTACTGTATATTGTGATACTCTTAAAAACTCTTTCAGGTAAGGCTGTTTCAGTGTTCTGTGTATTCAAAACTGATTGAAATGTGCACTTGACCCTGCAAATTGCTGAAATAATGATTTTTTAAGCTCACAAGACGATGTAATAAATGTCCCTAACTGCTCCAAATCAAGATTCTTCTGCTCCAAAATCGAAATTTTGCTGCTCCGAAAACTGCTCCCAAATCTGTTTGGGCTGTCTCACCCCTGTTGTTTACAGAGTGTCTGTTCACCTCATGCGCAAGTTATTTATTATAAGATTTCTGTTACACTATGCTTATTTTTCTACGTTCCGTCTAGACTGTTTGTTGTTTCACAGACCTTGCAGTTGTCGGTGCAGACATTTTGAAAGTTTTGAGGCAAAAGCCTTGGGGTGTCTCATCAAAGTGAAATGTGACCGTAGTCGTCGTCGGTGCGAACATGGTCGGTACCAAAATGGCCGCCGTCGTGAAAAGAAAATAAATTGGTTTCGTGTGGAGTTTGAACCTGGGTCGCCAGAGCAGCAGCCATGTGGGCCAACCACGGCACTAACTTGCACCCTGGCAGAACGGAACAGGAATGAGCCTGATGTGTGCGCTGTGAGGGCTGCACGTGGTGGCACGTGCGTAGAATGGGTGCATGCGGAGTAGAGCACTGACTGTGGGGAAGCTGTCACGGGTAGGCTTGTGCGAATAGTGATACTTTAGTTCGAAGCGAATTCGAAGCGAATAGTCCTAGGGGTCGAATACTTTCGAAGCGAATTCGAATAGCTGTCAGGTGTCACTGAGACATTCCGGTAAAAACGTTCTACAGTAAAATCTCGATACGAATATCGCGGGACCGCGAAAAATATTCGTATCATCCGAAATTCGTATGAACCAACACAGACCAAGAAATTGAGCACTGAAAAAAGTTTTCGTTTAATTCTTTTCTTACTTTCGCATGGAGAAATTCGTGACGTTTTTCTGCTTGTTTTTAACCTCCATTTCGCCGAGCGGTAATTTCTTGACTTTCGTCTATTCACTCGCGATGCCCAAGCTCACTTCAGGAGCGTTTTTGCACGCGATTCATGCGCGTCAGCGTTGTGCGCGCGATTTTAACGCCCGCCTCAGCGATTCCGCGCTCGCGGTCGCCTGTGCCTCTGTCAGAAAATGACGCGCGTGGCAGTGGGAGGAGCCTGGCGCCAATGGGAAGGCGTGCACCTCAGGGCGGCAGTTTCGAAGCGCTCGAGACAGCTGGCTGGCTCCACAGGAGACGTTTAGGCTTAGCACCCCGGCAGATATTTCATTAGCGCTTTCACTCGTGGCGCGGATGATTTTATAGCACCATTTTCGCCCACATTGTTAGCTCGTTTACCGCACAAGAAACTTCGTGTGTGCTTTGAGATGTATCTTAAAGGGGTCCTGAAATACCTTCCGCCGATGCGTGGATGTACATGTAACCAAATAAAGCAATGTATTAGCAATCTCCTCCCGCAAGAATTTTGTTAAAGCGATGAGTATTAGCTGAGAAATCGTAAATCAAAAACCGCGCATTATCGTCGCGCCGCGTTTCCTCCTCTTTTCAACTTACTCTCCGCTGTTGACGGCGAGCGAGCCTTTCCTCCCATGATGCTGCGCTCCTCGGCGGTGACGTACTTCCGCTATTGCGCTGGTCGTCTGCTACGGGCAAGCTTTGTTGACACCATGAATCCCGCACTCCGCTAAAGGCTGGAAAAGCGAACGAAAAATCTGGCCGCATGTGTGCGGCGGCCTGGCCTTGCCCTTTCGCGGTGAACGTTGCTGGAGTTGCTATCGGCGGCACGTGACTTTTTATCGTCGGCGAACTCGCAGCCGCACAGGGGGGGGGGGGGAGGGGGGGGGGGTCGTGCGCTCGCTCCCTTGGATGCACAGCGCACCGTTTATCCAAAAAGCGCCGTATCAGATGTGGCCCCGCTGGTGCCGGGTCTTATTTTGTGGCGGTGGTAATTCCTGCCGGCGGCATGTGAAAATTACATTTTAAGCCGATACAGAACCCGTGCACAAAACGCCAGTTCAGCGTGGGGCGACGCGTGGTGGAGAGCGGCAACGTTGGCAAAACATGCTCCTCCGCGGCTCTGAGCTTTCTAGCGCTGGAGCAAGCACCATTTCTTTGACAATATCAAACATCGGTTGCCCTGGAAACAAGGCTCAAACCGCTCTAGAAGTCAGTTACGGTTGCGTGATCTCGGTTCAGCTTGGGGCCCCACCTCGCGGCATATGGGCACTGCAGGCATACTACTCACTCCCATTTGGAAGTGCGAGATGCGTTTGGCATTACAGGAGGCGATGGTGTGTGTGTTGTGGACGCCTTTGTTTCGCGATGAAATGCGACGTTGTGCTTCTGCGGGTGGATAGTGCTTCCCATGGTCTGGATTATCTTTCTCAAGCGGCGTACGACTCAACCTCGCATGGCGTATGTGCAGTGTGCATGGCTAAAAGCCATCTCGGCTTGCGCGCCAGAGTTAAGTGACTTGCTGTTCGTCCCCGCAAACCGCGCGCGAGGTGAGTGCCGAATTTACGAGGGGCAGGAGGAGGCAACCCATCGTCTGTCAATCGCGATTCGGACTTGCAACGCATGTTGTGACGTTGTGTTCGTTCGAAACGCATCTCTGGATTGTTTGGAAGTTGAATAAAATGTATGCGTCAAACCCGGGCATTCGGCTCAGGGCGTTCTCTGCGATTGCAAGAAAGAAGTGCCACGGGGCTTCAACGCTTTCGTTATGGAACGTACTCAAGTAAGAGAATATTTATGTCGTGTTATGGCCCTGTTGCATTCAATACAAACGGTTAAGCGTTTGTTTACACTTGTTTCGTTTGTCGTAAAATGTCCAAGCACTCCGGCACTCCGCTGGCAGATCAGCCGGCGAGCCGACGCTGAGCAGACGACTCATCTCTTTGCCGGAAGTGCGTGAAAAAGCCGCCCAATAGCAGGATGTCTAGCTCATGACGAACATCTGGGAATCGATGATGTAGACATGTGAAGATGGCGGCGTCCAAAAACACGAAGGAAAGGGTGAGAAAAAAGCGACAAACTTTGCAACAAAAGTGTGAGCTTTCTGCTGCGCGTAAAAGAGTAATACTTGGCACAGATGATGTTGAAGACCCAATCTAACGATTGCGCTAGTCAATTTAGTGTGCTCAAAACGCCTTTCAGGGCCCCTTTAAGTAGCGGTTAGAAGCGGTGGCTCGAGCGCCCCGCACCACTTCGGTACCGAAGGTGCCGCCTGGTTGCCGCGGCCGGCCGGCAGCGTGCGGGTGGTTTCGCGGCGGCGTCAGCGCGCCTGTGGAGTCCGCGGCGCGTTTTCGCGAACAGAAATCAGCTCGGCCGTTCCTGGAGAAAGAGCCCGTACGTCACCGTCTCTCGCTCGTTCGTCAGTAGGGCGCCTCGCCGGCTCGTTTGTATCATCCGCCGGGCCGCGCAGGCCCGTTCGCGAGAGCCGAAATTTTTCCCATTGTTGCAGTGGGAACAATTTCATTGCTTGAAACAAGGAAACAGAAGTCTGGCACGAAGCGACAACGCTTTGAATGTGGCTTAGCTTGTCTTGGCTCCACATGTATTCAAGATGTAGGACTGATGTCGATGGCACTGCGGCTTGCCTAACGAAACCGAAACTTGAACGAAGTTTTGATATTCGTTCATCCTGAATACTTCGAAATATCGGAAATTTTAAATTCGAGTCGAAGCGAATTCGAATACTGTAATATTCGTTCGAATATTCGAAGCGCCCGAATATTCGCACAAGCCTAGTCACGGGTATTGGGGCCTGTCTGCCTGTCGGAGTAAGTTCGCGTCAAAGGACAAAGAAACGAAAGTGAAGGAAGATATGCGAACAGGGTGTAGCAATCTTTGATAATTGCTAGGCTTTTTTTTTGCCTCCAAGGCATGTAAGGGGACTTCAGTTTTAGAGGGAATTTTTTTCTGGGCAACTTGGAGCGAGAGAGGGGGCTTTTTCTTGACTTGAGTCTCTCCGTTGCTGTCTTCTGCCCCAGCTGCTGCACAACATGAACGTGGAAGGGCCGCACTGCCTGAACGAGGCCGACGACTTCTGCGCCCGTCTCTCCGCGGCGGGCCTCGTTGGTGACAGCATCCGCTCGTCGGTGTTCCAACAAGGCCCTGCTGTGAGTGCTCACGCTATCTCTCTGCTGTCTACAGTGCAGCGGGAAACATTTCGCAGTGAAGCACTCGGAGCTGGACATTAGTACAGTAAAACCTCATTACAAAAGACACTCAAGGGACCTGGAAAACATGTCACTTGTAACCAAGGTCTCTTGTATGCGATGTTGCTAACGTGGCAAACATAACAAAATGAACCAAATCGTCTTCATTCAAATGTCTTTTATAACCAAGTGTCTCTTGTAACAAGTTTTTGCTGTACTACATTTTTGGTTCAACCACTGGCAAAGCGGGACGCAGAGCGAAGAGGAAAAAGCAGTCTAATTGGGGAACTGGGGCAAATGTAACATTTTGGAATTTGTGTGCGAGATTTCACAAATTATTTCGGTGCACAACTGCAGCTGGTTATGATGCAGTCTTTTTAGGTATCTTTTATAGTCTCAGAGTTGTGAGCGCACTGTACTAACGAGTTTAGTCTGACCTGTGCAACCATAATTTTACTGCTACATTTCTTCAGCATCTTTTTCCATCCCTGTGTTAAGATGTGTATATCGTTGGCAGTGCGGTGTTTTAATTTGTAGTGCACATTTTGAAGGGGCTAACTTTTACCTTAGGGTCAGCGACAGAGTACTGTACTTAAAGGAGCCATGAAGACAAAATACAAGTCGGGTTTATTAGAAAGACTGCTTAGTCCCGACAACAATGATACCAATACCATCGCAATCTTCGAACAAATAACGGAGATATGAAAGAAAACGTGTGAAGCAGTCGCGACCCCCTAGCCAATTTCCCGCAACTTTTCTATGACGTCACGGAACCTTGTTTGTGCGATTGGCGGCCGCCTAACTCACCTGTCGCGACGACACATGGCTGGACGTCTGTCATGGGGCCTCTAGTTCCAGTTGACCGCATCACTTGAATGCTAACGTGCAGTTAACGCACTGAAAATTGTTTTATCGGTGGCCCGCACGACGTCATTCTTGCTCATAACACGTCACTGTGGCGCAAAATTTGAAAGTTTTTAAATACTTCTTGCTTTTTTTTTTTTTCGTTAAAAAAACATCTTTTGCGGCTGTAATGGCGCTGAGTGAGATACTGAATCCTAGTTCTTTCAAATTGAACAAAGTTGTATTTTCTCTTCATGGCTCCTTTAAATGTTGCCCCCTCGATAGCAACATTTAAATTAACTTCTCCGTCAGTTTTGCGACCAAGCTCCATAGGCAAGAGACTGGAGCGCTGAGAGGGGGGGATTTGAGTTGGGCAGGTGGCTGTGGCCTCTCCTTGCCTGCTCTGTCACTGTCGTTGAACCTGTGAACTGGTGCAAGTGGTCCTCCCGTGCCTGTTTCTGCTCTGTGTATATCCACACAGGCGGCTCGGGCGAGGCTTTTGAACGTCGCTCTGGAGCATCGAATGGTGGGCTTCCTGGTGGCCTGCCTAAAAGGACCCACCAAGTCAGCCCGTGAGTCTCCCCGCCTCTCTCTTACTCTTCGTCTTTTTTTTTTTTTTCTTTCCGGGGACTCTCTGTTCAGAGGTTGCGGAAAAAACAAAAAAGGACATTTGTTATGAAATCAGTACCAAATTGAGGCTACTCCTGTGACCTTGTCAACGTTGCCCGAAGGCTGCATACTCATTGGGGCTTTTCAATATGGGACACCTGATGTAAACAGCCATAGGCTTTTTCTGTTTTTTTTTTCTTCCTCCCCCCTCCCCTTCCCTCCTTCCCAATCTTGCGGGAAGGTAAACTACAAGACTGAGGAGTGCACTTTGTTCATGCCATGAAAGGCCAAGATGTTCGTCACTTGATGCTCTAGGCACAATATGTGATTTGTCAGGATTTACGACTGTTCCATTCAACACTTCTATTCTTCGTCACGGTACAGGACGCAGAAGGCAGTTTCTGGGATACTGGGATTCGAGGCAAGGGCTGGCTAGCTTAGCTGTTCAAGACATTATAAACAATAGCCACAGCACGTTTCATTCCAAAACTGGAGTGTAATGGCTCTTTGAAACATCACCACGCTGCATATTCATATTTGGTCGTTCTAGTATGCTGTTTCCACAAAATTTACCCCCTTGCTTGAGCAAGAGACAAAGAGCTTGTAGTCATTCATAGAAAAAAATGCCCCCTTTGGAGCCTTCCCCCCCCATGTTTTTAACAAAGGGGCTCTTTGATTTACAGTTTCAGACTCAGTTTCAGACGAAGTTGAACGAGAAGAAAGCTTTATGTACAAGTATATACATCTCGATCTCGGAGAACAGGCAGGGTGCTTTTGTGCGCGAGAGATTAAATAGGCGCGTTGGGTCCGTTCCCCTTCACCCTTTTTCTCAGCTGACGTCAGGACACACTCATCGCAAAACACACACGCACGCGCACGCACGCACACGCGTGCTCACACACATGCGCGCACGCACGCACACACACGCGCGCGCGCACACACACACACACACACACACACACACACACACACACACACACACACACACACACACACACACACACACACACACACACACACACACACACACACACACACACACACACACACACACACACACACACACACACACACACACACACACACACACACACACACACACACACACACACACACACACACACACACCGTAGCGACGTTTCTCTCTTGAACAGGGGAGTTTAAGGTTGCCTCCGCTGGCAGGTTGGCGCTTGAGGGGCGACGAGGTCGCTGAAAGGGGTTTTGTCCAGTACAGTAAAAGCTCGTTAATTCGAACTCGAAGGGGACCATAAAATTGTTCGAATTAGCAGGCGGGTGCTAGAATGAATGGAAATCGCGCCAAACTGCGCTGGCAGAACACAAAGAAGCCACCTCTAGACTCGTTACCACGAATGAAGTGCTACTACACGTTTGGGGCAGGTGATTTCGTAAATAATGTTTCGTAAGTAATAATGGCTTGCACTGGCGCGGCGCCCTCTTTAAAACCGAAATAAGCTGTTGCAGGAGCGTAGCGCGCACGCCACGCTGTTGTTTCTCTCTTTCGTTGTTTTGCATCTCTAGTAAATTTGGTTTGGTTCGGATTGTATTCGCTCTGGGCCAACTTCTTCTGCAAGGAGCGATGGAAACCAGGAGATCATAGTTCGAATTAACCGCTCTGGATACTGACGCGTTCGAATTAGGGGGAGTTTTTCCGCATTGAAATATACAGGGATGCGCCAGGACAAGGGCGTGAGTTCGGATTAATCGGAAGTTCGAATTAACCGAGTTCGAATTAGCGAAGTTTACTGTAGCAGCATAGTTCGCCATTGTGTACACGCCAGGCCGTTGAACTTCGATTAGGGAATACTGACACAGGGGTGAGACAGCTGCGCATATTGCACAGTTTTGATACAAATTTGTTTTCCTGTGCCAGGCTGCTCCAAAAGCCTTAAAATTTGAAAAATTGCGCCAAACTGCTCCAAAACAGTCTGAGAGCCAAGGATTTTAACGTTCCCGTCAGTTTCAGTGGGGAAAAATGCTTACTGACGGCATGCTTTCCCTGCATATCCAAGGTGATGCTGTTTGTAAAGGTTTAATTGATTGATCACTCAGTAAAAAAACCCGCCTAAAATTGTCCCCGAGATAGCTTTTTTTGAAAGTCACAATGTCGGGTTGCACATGTTATATTCTGTGAGTTTTTAAAGTTCTCCTATCGAAAACCATTGCAAAGTCCTGTAGAAAAAATACTTACGTATACTGAAGTGACAAACTACTTGTGCAAGTTGACGAAAAAAACGGCAATCTTCGGAGCGCCGTATCGCCGGAACCACATTACTGGGCACCGCCATCTTGGTGTGGTGAAGACGGGAAAACATGGCCGCCGGGTGAAGCAGTTACTCGTGGTTCGGGCGGAGTGCTCTTCGCCGATTTCTACCGTGGTTTTGGTTATGGGGGTGGCTGGGTTTACATTTAGTTGTTCGATCTGTTGCGGGAAGTTGCGCGACTCGAAAGACGGGAGTTCATCAGAAACAACGTGGTGCCCGCGAATTCTCCCTGTTTCGGCCTTGAGTGTGAGGCGCGGTGCGTGCTTGAAGTGAAATTTCGGACTCATTGCGGTTTTGTAAAACGCCGAGTTGTTGCTGCCTTTGGCAGAAGTGGTGGCGCAGGCTACACCGCCACAAAATGTTCAAGCAGTGTCCGATAGCGGGGCGGGCTATTATTGCACGCTAGTAATAATGGTTCATCTACCTGAAGTGGAATTTAATGCGAAAAGGGAGGTGGCTAAACATATTAACATTGCTCAAAAACCGATCGTAGTGAACGTGCACCTTGGGGATTGAAATGGGAAGGCTGGTGGAGAGCGACGGCTGTCACCTCGCTGTGCGCAACTTTTGCCGTGGCTCAACACTTGTGCGTAAAGCCGAGTCTGGGATTACAAAAATAATTTCGGCATTCACATAGTAGTAAAAACGCCTTATGATTGCTTAGTTTTTCAATTCGATATTTTTAATGGCACTCCACGCTAGCTATGCATAGAGCCTAAGAATTAAAAAAAAAAATGGTTTGTAAAAAGGTAGTGCAATTCCTACCATGTGATACTCTGATAGAAAAAACTTTATTGAAAGGCTGTTTCAGTGTTATGTGCGTTCAAAACCATTTAAAAAGTGCACTTTTCCCTCGTGAGTTGCCAAAAATTTGATTTTTTAGGCTCCTAAGGGGACATAATAAATGTCGTTTTTCTGCTGCCAATCAAAATTCTTCTGCTCCAAAATCGAGATTTCGCTGCTCCAAAAACTGCTCCCAAATCCGATTCAGCTGTCTCACCCCTGCTGAGAGCAGGTTTTTGGTGGTTCACCCGAGCGCAGAAGACGTGTTGCGTAACAGCATCGCAACAGCGGGTAGTCCAAGAATTCTGCTCAGCATAGGGATATGTATATGAACAAACAGATGCTGGAATGCTTCTTAGGGACTCTACAGTGAGCCTCGAGACTGATAACCGGAGAGCCTGAGTGCTGCGTGCAGACTATTTTTTGGGTGGGGGCACTATTTTCTGGAATCCGCATCAGCCGTGTTCAGCTGGCGTGCCCTTCTGTTCTCCCCTTCAGTTTGTGCGAGCAGTGCGTATTGTGCTTTGCATTGCGCAGGTGATTCGGCTGACAAGCCCCTCCTGCCCTTTGTGCTCAAGTGGACCTGGTCGAAAGTCAAGGAGATCAAGGGCTCCCTCGACAAGCTCTGTGAGTGCGCGGGGGTTAAAGGGGAGGGAGGGCACACTGCTCGTCTCATTTCATTCTTTAGTGTTGCATGCACAAGTGGAGAGAACTGAGACCTAGAAATGGGTGCACATTCAAAAGTGAATAAATACTTTGCAAGTAACCGCTTGACTCAATTGGCAGTGCACTCTTACTGTTCCAAGAACGAGTTATCTTTTGTGTCATTTTTCAGTAGCAAACGTGAAAGTTGGCCCTGTTGCGCAACTTGTTTCTTTTTTTTTTTTTAAATCATCAGAGCGCAACGTGCTCGTGATTTGGCTTTCTCACAGAATGAAGCATGGCAGCCAAATATACAAAACTTTGCATCTAAGGCGTGGTGCTGCTGAGGCCAAGGGTGCAGGTTTGATTCCCGGCCGCGATGGTTGCTTGTGTGATGGAGGAGAAAAGTAAAAATACCCATGTGTTCGAGATTTTGGCGTGTGTTAAAGATACTGAAGTGGTCGAAATTAACCTGGAGCCCTCCACTACAGCACTCCTCATTGCCTGTGGAGCATCGACGCGTTAAACCGCATAATCAATCAAAAAATAAAAAACTTTGCATCAAGCGAGCTTGTGTTTTAAAAACTCTGGTGTTAAGCATGTGTCTTAAGTCTTATGTTATCTAAGGTGGGAAGCTATTGGCATTGTCTATCGTGAACGTTTTTGCAGTGATGAGTGTGATTGCATAGAGTCCAAGAGCATTTATTAAGAAAAAATAAAAATGCTGAAGCACTTGAACTTCTTAGGGCCAGTGTTTCTAGGCATAAAGCAGCACACAACTCACCAAGTCACCCCATTCTTAGCCACTCACCATACCTGGCTAGTGGCCAGGTATGGTGTACTGCATGGGCCATGACGTACTGCTGATGTATTTTACTGCTATGTGTTCCTCGTGTTGTGCTTGTGCCGCTAGACCTTCGAGGTTGTTAGGATTAAATCTGTAATCTTTTACACCACTGCTGTGTTGCCTTGCTTTGTAGTTGTATATATTTCTTCTATATTCTTGTATGTTCTTTTTCTATACTAACCATTACTACATGAACATGTTGGTATGTGAGGTTGGGACCTAGTTACCTCCCTTCCCTTTTTTTTATTTTTGTCGTCTTGCAGCTGTGTTTAAGAGCAAAGATGGTCTCATTCAAAAGTAGTTAGATTCACAGTAGGTTTTATTATTTGTATTTTACTGGCAGTCAAAAATTTGATGTTTGCTGCCGTTGCTGAAAATTGAAGCAGTGTGTGCACGTGAGATCAGCTTGAGCCTGGAAGTTTTCTCTTCACCCCCTCTTTTTGTTTTTGTTTTTTAACAGTGAGATCATCTGTTCCTTTTGTCTCGTGCTGCAGTTTAATGCTAATCCAGAGGTTGGATAAAGCAGTCAGTCAGTCAGTCAGACTTGTCTTTGCCAAACAATGCCATGCTGCCTGTGATGACATCAGACAAAGACTAGACTAAACAAGGACACTAGACAAAGTGCTGCAGTCAGCATAAAAATGCGTTTAACGGAGGAATAAGTGTTCGTGATCATGGATCTGTTGGAGAGATGGTTCCAGAATTTCAGAATGTGCTGGAGTGGAGAAACAATAGGGTCTTGTCCCTAGCTTCATTTATTCACGAGAATTGGTGGCGAAGCTCATCATCATCGTCATCAGCCTATGTAGGTCCACTGCAGGACAAAGGCCTTTCCCGCTGACCTCCAGCCGTCCCTGCCCTTTAAAGTCTCAAGTCTATTTCTTGCCTCTGAATTTTCTTATTACATTCCTTCATCAAGTTAATGGGGAAATCAAAAATACGACAGAATGCCATCTGGTCGGGGGGAAAACGTGGCAATTGTTAAAAACTGACCCTCGTCATTAAAATTAAAAGAACTTGTTTTAAAAGAGAAGTTTTCAAAACTTTGTTTTTCTAACTTTCCTAGTCAAAGTTCGTCTTTCGTTATTGCCATGAGTCAGTGGTCTCCTTCTGGTTCCCATCCCATTTCCTAGTAGCCACTTGGATGCTGAAAGCAGGAATGCTGCAGGGCTTGGGTGTTTTGTGCTGCTGTTCTGACTGGGGAGTGAGACGGTCTTGGCCAATCTGTGTTTCTCTCCCTCTCCCTCCCTCCCTCCCTGCCGGACCATGCAGACATGCCGCTGTTTGACTGCTCGGGCCAGGACGTGACTGCCGTCGAGCAGCGGATGGCAGTCCACCTGGAGGAGCTGAACATCTTGCACCGGCTGCTGGAGCACGCCTGCGGCATGAACACCGATGACCCCGGTGGGTGGCCTTGGCTGTGCTGGAAACTGCTCGCCTGTGGAGTTTTGAGCGCTGGAGAATAAGAAAGAAACGAGGATGAGGAACGAGGATGATGCTAGCGCTGTTCCCTTTTCCTCATTCTTGGTCTCACTTGTGTGCCTGTCTTGCTCGATAGTCTAGCAGTTTTCGTCGCACTTGAGTGTCTTGAACATAGGTCGGCAAAACAGAAAGAACTCTTTTTTAACTCGATCACAATATTTTTCCTTCATGCTGTACTCACTCAAACTCAAAAAGCTCATCTCTACTTGAAATCACTCGTACTCGCTCATCACATACTCGTTTCTAATCGTACTCACTCGTACTCAAACTCAGTAGTCCTCACGAGTACTCGTATTCAATCTGTTCTCACTTGCACTCGTACTCAGTCTGTACCCGCTCATACTCATCTGTTCCCACATTTACTCATACCCAAAAGTGCTTCCACTAATTTGTTCTCTTAATCAATCAATCAATCAATCAATCAATCAACACAATCAACAACTTATGCTGCGCTAAGTCTATGGACTCGACTAAGCGAGAGACGGAGAACTCTACCAGCCCATACCAGTTGGTTCTCCTCGTCTCCTTCTTCACCATTTTGCCTATTTGAAACAGGTTAAAGCTTTTCTGGTGACCGATTGTAAAGACCGAGAGTAGCTTCAGCATGCGTTGTGCAGGCCTGCAGCCTCCCAGGCCCTTCTTTTCGCAGAATTCGTACGAAGAGAGAGCAGCGAAATCACCCATGCTTTCACTATAGCAACTCCATGACAAATGGTTGCTGAGAGCTGCAACACCGCGGAAGATGGAATGTAGAAAGCCGCAGTTTTCCTTCATGCACGGGACTTGTGCACACGTATTGCGATTTGAGTGTGTGATCAAACCCGCAAGTTTGTACTTGCGAGTACTGTACTCGAGTACTTTACTCATGAGTACTGTGCTCATGAGTACTGTACTCATAATCATAAGTACTGTAGAGTACGGTACTTGCATCTGTACTAACTTGTCATCGCACTCGCTGTTTTTTTTCTGGGCTTGTTCACACTCATCATTGCACTCGCTTTTTTTTGTGTGGGTCTGTACTCGCTCATAATCAAGCTCACTCTTGAGCGAGTACAAATGAGTGCGCTCCTGAGTGAGTACACGGACCTATGGTCTTGAATGTTTTGCCGCTTCATCTGATTGTATGGCTTTTTTCGGGCAGTTGTACACTGAACAGTTTCACCGATAATAGAAGGGTGCTTTTTCAAGCTGCCTAATCTCGTGCATGCTTTAGTTAACATTTTTAATGCGAACACAGGGCAGAATTGGCCATTTTATTTTACTGGTACACTGGTCTAGTTAGTGCAAGAGCCAGTGATTGGCTGCCTTCCACGGCACAAGGTCCTAGGCTAGCGTGGATGGAAGAGCATCTATAAATGTGCTACGTTCCACCTCTCGAACTACGCCAAATAATGTAGAGGTGCCAACTTGGCTTCAAGTAACGATACCACAATAATTTTTTGGAAAGGGGGGGCGGGGGCTCTACCTCTGCGTTGGGAAGAGTTTGGCAAACCTAGTGCAACAGTTCAGCTGTCATGGTTGTAGTTTCGCTCATCTTGTGCGAGATGTTGGGGTAGTCTGCATGGTTGAGCTTTAGCCCTACCAAGCCGAGTGCTTGTGTGACCCTGGCTGCTGTTGTGTGATAAACACTGAGCTGTGGTTCAACCCCGTGCACAAAAGTGACCCTGTATGTTGTGCTTGCTGTGTGTGCTGGGTGCAGGGCTGGTAGAGGTGTGGCGTGATGTGGCGGGCCTGCTGGCTGGCCACCTGCGGGTGCTGCTGTTCCTGCTGGACAGCAAGGTCCTTCCCGACCGCCGGCCGGGGCCGGGCGTCATCTCCTACCCGGGTACCTTCCTGCGCACCTGGTGCCTGCAGGCCAGGTGGGCTGTCTCTCCAGGGGGCTTTGGGAAGCCGTGTCTTTCTATAGTTAAAGGAGCACCGACACGAAAATTTTATGTTACACTTTTATTGCTTTTATCAATGCTTAATGGTCTAGCCAACCTGAAACAGCACTTCAGATACTTCAGCATGCGATAGTTAATTACATTGAACGGCCTGAAAATCGTTTGTTTCAAATTCCCGCGCTTCCATCGCAAACAGCGCATATGACAGAATCCCGGCCTGACCTCACCGCTTTGTGCGGACGTCACCGGCGCCCGCTTGAGAGGGTGTTGCGCCCGCTCGCCGCTCGTAGGGCCGCGTGCATGAAGTGACGCAATAGCGCTTGTCAAAAGCTTGTGACGCCGGCCTGACGTCACCGCTTTGTGCGGACGTCACCGGCGCCCACTTGAGAGGGTGTTGCGCCCGCTCGCCGCTCGTGGGGCCGCGCGCATGAAGTGACGTCACAAGCTTTTGACGAGCGCTGCCGCGTCACTTCTTTTGGCTCTCCCTGGATGATGTCACACTGATGTCCATTTGCTGAGTGCCGCTCCGCGCGCTGCTCCGTCGGCACGATAAATGAGATCCAATTGAACTATGTTCTCCGCATCGCAGGCCGCTCATATTTCAGCCAGGGTATTCTGCTGAGTGAAGGAAACAAACTGTGCAATAGTATTGACGCCGAAAATTGGTGTCAGTGCTCCTTCAGTGCACATGGGTCTTTGGGACCAAAAAGTCGCCAAAAAAAGCGTTTTTTTTTTTTAGGTACCACTTTTTTCCTTAGTTTGCACAGTTTTTCTTCTGAAAAGTTGATACTTGAACAGTACCTCGTACTTATAAAAAGCTGTACAAGCCTGATTTTGATGGCAAATAACAATTTTTCCACAATTTTCTCCTTTTTCGCCACGAGTGGTATTGCAGCAATAGGAAATTCTCGAGGTGCAGCCACAATCAAAAGTTTCTGGACCAGGGAAGTGGCAATTTCAGGTTATTTCTCTTCCTATAGCAGCCCAGCAAACTGTCAAATGCATGCGAGGTGTCGTATAAGTACTGAACTAATGAAAACTACCGCACATAGTACTCCGGGCTGCTGTGTGGCAGAGAAATAAATCAAAATTGTGGCTTTCGTGATTTGTAAACTTCTGCTCTTTGGGGCACATCCCAGCATAAAGAGCAGCTAGAACGATAATTTTTTTTTTTTGCACTGTAAAGCTGAATGTTTAAACCATGCAACATCAGAAGGAGATTTTACGTTTCGTGTTTCAATAGTCTAATAAGCATTAGTTTTAATTGGTTAGCAGGAGTACTTTGTTGTAAGCTAGTATATGATTGCAAAACAACAAAAAAAAACTGCTTCCCACACTTTATTCTCCACAACTTCTGGTGTGTATTCATGCCTCGCTGGTAATTTTTCGTTGAATATTGTTTTTCCTATTCTCAAGAGCAGTCAAAAAAGATTTTCTAATTATCTCAGAAAATAAATGCCTTACATCAAAACTAATTGGATAGTATTTGAAATCAGCTAAAAAAAAACTGAACAAGCCATGAAATTAGGTTCAGCAAGGCTTGGGAGTGGGTTAGTTGGTGTTTTAACATCTTGAAGTGCAGAGGTGCGCTGCCTGACACGAAAACGTAGAACAGGGTGAATAACACAAATAATAACTCACCTTGTCAGTTTTTGTGTTATTCACTGTGTTCTACGTTTTCGTGTCAGGCAGCGCACCTCTGCACTTCAAGCCATGAAGTTTCATGAACATTAGTTGAAAAGCAAAGAAAAAGTTTAAAGACCAGTGTGCTCCCATGATTCCACAAGCTGCATGCAGCACTGTGGATGCTACATTGTTCACAACAATACACCCACATCAGCGTATCGAACTTGCCACGGCATTCTACAGTGGCTGGCTGAAGAACAGCAACGATACTTATTGGGGCCTCGGAAGGACTTTTCGTACCCCCATTTGCAGGTAGCACTAAAAGGGCCCAATGCTGCCGCACTATTGTGAAAGGCACTACTTACTCGCCTACGCTTCTGGGTTATCTGGGCAAACTGGCACCGAGATACAGCTGGGTGAATAGAATGCGTCACTCCTAACTGTAGACTGACCGTGCTGCCTTTATTGTCAGCTTGGAAAAAGTTGCTCAACTCTCTTTTCGTGAAGTGCAACTCCTGAGACCTGCGCTTTCCATTTCTGGGCCAGCTGATACCGCAGCCGTCTTGTAGTGTGGCTTTGGCCCGGTTTCCGATGAAAGGTGTTTTGATCCGACCAGGCGAGATTGTCACCCCTCTGTGCATGATAAGTGAACGGCCGTGTGTGCAGGCGCGACCTGGGCAGCCACCTGCTGGTGGACGCCCTGGTGGAGGCGGCCTGGGCGGGCACGGAGGAGGAGGCTCGCCTGCCCTTTGGGGGCCGTGAGTACCCCCCCTCGGGTCTGCAGCTGGCCCTGGAGGTGTACCTGTGCCGCGAGCTTCCCCCCTGGGCCGCCCACGCCCTCACCTACTACCTGCTGCTGGACACGGGCTCCGTCTGCGGCCAGCATCACCCCTCGGTGAGACCCTTCCCCCACCCTTCCCTCCCTGTTGGCTCTCTCCTCCTCCTCCCCCCCCCCCCTCTCTCTCTCTCTCTCTCTCTCTCTCTCTCTCTCTCTCTCTCTCTCTATCTCTATCTCTATCTCTATCTCTCCCTACCCGCCGCGGTGGCTCAGTGGCTAAGGCGTTGCGCTGCTGAGCACGAGGTCGCGGGTTCGATTCCCGGCCGCGGCGGCCGCTTTTCTGATGGAGGCGAAAAGCAAAAACGCCCGTGTGTACGAGATTTCGGCGCACGATAAAGATCCCCAGGTGGTCAAAATTAATCCGGAGCCCTCCACTACGGCGTGCCTCATCGCCTGCGTTGTGTCGGCGCGTTAAACCCCACAATCAATCAATCTCTCTCTCTCTCTCTCTCTCTCTCTCTCTCTCTCTCTCTCTCTCTCTCTCTTTTTTTCCTGAGGAAAAACTGGCCAACATGACTTTCCTTATGCCATGTATCTGGCCTTGCAAATGCTGGAGCCCAGTCTGGGGGACGGTGAATGCAAACCTTATGCTCTCGCCGTTTGGTAGACACACGCGAGAAGCTGCCTGTCTGTTACGAGGATCACTCGGGCAGTGATGGAGGCGCTCGGCAAATGTTGAGCTCTGGGGGGTCTGGCCCCCGCTATTTGTGCATTCAAAGGCGACTCTAGAAGGTGGCAGTTGGCTGAAGTAAACAACGGCATTTATTCCAGTGCATTGACCCGCTGCCACGCAGCAGCACGTGAAACATTTCCGCATTGTCCCTCTCCGCCGTTGCAGGTGGAGGAGAAGCTGGGGCGCTTCCCAGCCGCCTTTGCCATGGGCGCCGACCTGCGGAACCTGGTGGAGGGCATCTGGAGCATTGACCACAACGTCCACAAGGTGTGTGCGTGAGGGGACAGCCCGCACTGGCAAACTGTGGTGCTCCTCTTAGAAACTGTTTGTCTTTGTGGTCTGTTAAAAAGCTCTGTGAGGCCATCCTTTTCTTTCGAGAGATGTGTGAAAAGGGCAGTGTATAAACTAAGACCAGCCGGATCACCTATCTTTTTAAGTTCAGTTTGATTCATACTTTGAGCATGGCTATCTCGGTACGGTAAAACCTCGTTACAAGAGACACTCAAGGGACCCAGGAATCACTTTTCTTGTAACCAAGGTCTCTTCTATGCAGTGTGTTGTTAACATGGCAGATGTAGGAGAACCAACCAAATCGTTCTCACTCATTGAAATGTCTTTTATAACCAGGTATCTCTTGTACCAGTGTCTCTGGTAATGAGGTTTTACTGTAATAAAAAAAGGCTGTTTTAGTCGCTGTTCAGGTGTTAGGTGGTTTGTGTAGCATTGGAGTTGCTGCATAGGAAAGGTATTTGCTGTTTGTGGGGAAGAGTGTGGGCCGTCCAGACTAGCCTAACACAAAGTGCAGTAAACTGAGCAAGAACATGTGCTAGGTGTGTTGTTTTGCCCATATTACACTTTACACACTTGACCACTTGGCATTGTAGGGTCTGTCATTCTTCAAGTGGTTCCTTTCTGCCCCCTAACATGACAAAACAAACATTGCGACTAGCCTGGAAGTTCTGTTAAGCGGTGTGAAAGGCACCTTTTCGCAAAGAAGTGGTTCGAGGGAAGCGTCATGCACGTGACTGTTTTACTTGCTACAGGATGTTTTTCTTTTTTGATATTTGGGCATAAAGAGATGGAGCAAGGGAAGATGTTAAGGTGCTTAGCATTTTCTTCTCTGCTTGGGGTTCTTGTGGTGCTGCTCTGCACGATCTGTTAGCCCAGAGGTTTTACTGTGCGGTGGTTGAACAGCCTTTCTCCCCACCACTCGCACTTGCCTGCCCCGGAGTGTGCACTGAGTGCAGCCCCGGTGCGCCGTTCTTTACCCGCGAAGAGACTGAGACCGGGTTCTCTCGCCGTGCCCTCTTCTCATTCCCCTGCACCTGCAGGAGGGCCTGGAGCAGCTGCAGCGGGCGCACTCCCTGGCCACCCCCGACATCCGTCCCCTGCTGAGTGCCCTGTGGGGCCCCGTGGTGCGCATGCTGCTGCGGCGGGGCGACTCCTCCCTGGCCCTGTGCGGCCTGCAGCACCTCCAGGCGGCCTCCACGCCCGAGGAACTGGCCCTCCAGCTGGACGTGCTGCTGGCCAACAGGTGATGGGCAAAGGAGGGAACGGGGCTCACAGGACTTGCTGAGCTGGTCCACTCGCAAGTATTTGGAGTGCACCGACCCACAGCACTTCGCACTGCCCGAAGAGCACAGATTGATGAGCACAGATTGAAGAGCTCTTTGATTTACCGTCTAGGAGTAACCAGGGACAGTCGGCAGGTAGCCGGAGGACTACCCACACCATAGCAATGCTGAATTGCTTTTTTTGGGGAGTCTATGCTGAGACCAAGACTGATAATTGTTATTCAGCTGCTTGGTTCATTTCTTCACTAAAAAGAATAGGGCGCTACACAGATGGAGGCAAAGGTAGACACTAACGATGTGGCGCCTTTATACGTCGTTTGTGTCTTTTTTTTTTTTTGTCTCTGTTTAACACCCTATTCTTTTTAGAGCTTGCCTTAAAAATGACCAGCTGTTAGGCGGTCAGCTTAAGGGGGGACGTGGCTTTCAAAATCAACTTTTTTATTTCTTTGGGGATTTTGATGAAAATTGGCACAGCAACTGGAAATGCTTCCGTGATAACACCATAAAAATTTCAAACTAATATTTTGAAAACTTTTTTATGTATTAAATTTTCTTTCTGTTCCGCTTGTACCGAGCTTGAGCGGCTTATAAAACACGATAGAAAACTTGTTCGAAGTGCTTTGCATTCCCAAATGAATGGACGAGGTCGTGACAATTTTAGAATTTTTTTTTTACAACACAATGTTTTTTGGTTTTCATTTTTTTAGAGGTTAATGTGCAATAGGCATGTTGACTGTGAACGATTATTCGAATAAAAAAATCACAAAAAACAAATCTGGAAAACCAAGAGTGTCACGACCTGAACTGTTTATCAAAGAATGTAATGCAAGAAACGAAATCAAAATAGACCCAGCGGTCACAAAAAAATCCCTGGTACAAGCGACGGAGGTGGCAAAAAAAACTGTTTTGAGAAAACGGCTTCCGAAGTTGCAACATAGGTTTCACTTATCAAAAGTCGTCATGGTTGTAGCCTTTCATGTCCTTTTGAACATGGGGCTTCTGGAATGCCTTGCCTTGAAATTGGAGTGCCTTTTACAGCCTTTTTCTTTCCAGAAAACATCATTTTCAGCTCCTCCGTGAAGAGTACATACCCCACTTTGCAGACCAAACGAAGGGGGAGATGGGTTTCAATGGGCTTTCAATGCAAAGTAGGTTAGCTGGTTGGCTGTATCGCACTGAACAGCCTCCTTTTGCAGTGTTGTCACCATGGCAACAAGTTGAGCATTTTTTTTACTTAAATTTGAACATTTTTGGCTTTTTTTCATGTTTTATCATCTTGCCTGGCACAGCAACTTAGTACTCATACGTGCAGAGGTGTTCATTGCCAAAAGTTTGCATACCACAAGGATGAAAATGAGCTACTTTGAAGCTTGGTAGAGTATTCTGCATAACTCCCAACTTCAATGCAAGAGCATATTTTTTTAATACTTTTGACATTCAAGGCATCCAATATTTCTAGCAGCAAAGCCAGTATGCCCTAAGCAATGGTATCAATAATTTCCCTAAAAAATCACTGTTAAATGCTGCGACAGTAACGTACATTTTTAATGCAGAGAACATATTTTTATTCCTATATTACTAACTCAAACCTGTTTGCATGAAAATTACAAGTGCACGGGAAACGTTGCGCAATACGGGCGATATGGCTCGCGCGCATCGCAGCGCACGCTTACCGCGACATATCGAACTTTAATTATACCTGATATGGCTGGTCAGGTCGCTTTTAAGATTAAATCTAACGTCGCAGGCATTAATTACAACTACTGGCGTTCAATCGTAACCGGTTGCCCAGTCATGTGCTGCTCCAATGCGCGTCGGCTATGCCGTGCGCGCCAGCGCGTTTGACGCGTCGACCGTTTCTTTTTCAAGGCTAGCGAGTCCACAGTCAAAACACAGCAATAACTAAGCGTGTAAACATCGCAAACCCGACTAAAAGTTCACTTCACGAACCGCTATCGCAAGCGCGCACACCGCGTCACCCTCCGGGGTCTGGCGACGGTAGAGTCACGCGCACCACGAAGCGTTCGATGACCTCCTCCTTTCGAGCCACACAACTTCCCGTAATCTGGCTCGCGATCTCAGGCATTCCCATCGCGATAACGTGCGTGTTGAATACCACAGATTGAACAGAAACTCGGCCGAGCGAAGCGGCGAAAATGAACTCAATGCGCTCGCTACGCAGCTCAGGCGGCCGCCATCTTGCGTTGCGCCCGTGACATCCAATCAGGAGGGTCGTTGTTCTGCGCCCCGACCGGAGGACCAACAGCGCTTCAGCATCTATTTCTAGCTTCGTTTGTGCGTCGTTTCTTTTCTGCCGTTTGTGCGTTTGTGAATGAACGAAGATAAAAGAGACGAGCGGAACCGG
This sequence comes from Haemaphysalis longicornis, assembly GCF_048455015.1. Lineage (NCBI taxonomy): Eukaryota > Metazoa > Arthropoda > Arachnida > Ixodida > Ixodidae > Haemaphysalis > Haemaphysalis longicornis. Next base: position 3,692,127 of record NW_027526282.1, on the reverse strand, counting down.
AAAGACGATCGCTCGGCCGATCTAACCATATCAAAATGGCCGCGCCCGGTGGCACCGTTGCGGAGATAGAGCGCTCCGAAAATTGCCGTTTTTTCGCCCTTTTGCGCTGATAGTTTGTCACCGCGCCTGACAAAAGTATTTTTTTATGCCACTTTGCGACGCTTTTCAGCGTAAAAACTTTGCAGACGCATAGAATAGGAAACATAGAAGCCGAATATGCGGGTTTCAAAAAAACAATGTTTTGGTCATTTTTCCGAAGTTGAAAGCCGCGTCCCCCCTTAAGGGGGGACGTGGCTTTCAAAATCAACTTTTTTATTTCTTTGTGGATTTTGATGAAAATTGGCACAGCAACTGGAAATGCTTCCGTGATAACACCATAAAAATTTCAAACTAATATTTTGAAAACTTTTTTATGTATTAAATTTTCTTTCTGTTCCGCTTGTACCGAGCTTGAGCGGCTTATAAAACACGATAGAAAACTTGTTCAAAGTGCTTTGCATTCCCAAATGAATGGACGAGGTCGTGACAGTTTTAGAATTTTTTTTTTTACAACACAATGTTTTTTGGTTTTCATTTTTTTGGAGGTTAATGTGCAATAGGCATGTTGACTGTGAACGATTATTCGAATAAAAAAATCACAAAAAACAAATCTGGAAAACCAAGAGTGTCACGACCTGAACTGTTTATCAAGGAATGTAATGCAAGAAACGAAATCAAAATAGACCCAGCGGTCACAAAAAAATCCCTGGTACAAGCGACGGAGGTGGCAAAAAAAACTGTTTTGAGAAAACGGCTTCCGAAGTTGCAACATAGGTTTCACTTATCAAAAGTCGTCATGGTTGTAGCCTTTCATGTCCTTTTGAACATGGGGCTTCTGGAATGCCTTGCCTTGAAATTGGAGTGCCTTTTACAGCCTTTTTCTTTCCAGAAAACATCATTTTCAGCTCCTCCGTGAAGAGTACATACCCCACTTTGCAGACCAAATGAAGGGGGAGATGGGTTTCAATGGGCTTTCAATGCAAAGTAGGTTAGCTGGTTGGCTGTATCGCACTGAACAGCCTCCTTTTGCAGTGTTGTCACCATGGCAACAAGTTGAGCATTTTTTTTTACTTAAATTTGAACATTTTTGGCTTTTTTTTATGTTTTATCATCTTGCCTGGCACAGCAACTTAGTACTCATACGTGCAGAGGTGTTCATTGCCAAAAGTTTGCATACCACAAGGATGAAAATGAGCTACTTTGAAGCTTGGTAGAGTATTCTGCATAACTCCCAACTTCAATGCAAGAACATATTTTTTTAATACTTTTGACATTCAAGGCATCCAATATTTCTAGCAGCAAAGCCAGTATGCCCTAAGCAATGGTATCAATAATTTCCCTAAAAAATCACTGTTAAATGCTGCGACAGTAACGTACATTTTTAATGCAGAGAACATATTTTTATTCCTATATTACTAACTCAAACCTGTTTGCATGAAAATTACAAGTGCACGGGAAACGTTGCGCAATACGGGCGATATGGCTCGCGCGCATCGCAGCGCACGCTTACCGCGACATATCGAACTTTAATTATACCTGACATGGCTGGTCAGGTCGCTTTTAAGATCAAATCTAACGTCGCAGGCATTAATTACAACTACTGGCGTTCAATCGTAACCGGTTGCCACCGGTTGCCCAGTCATGTGCTGCTCCAATGCGCGTCGGCTATGCCGTGCGCGCCAGCGCGTTTGACGCGTCGACCGTTTCTTTTTCAAGGCTAGCGAGTCCACAGTCAAAACACAGCAATAACTAAGCGTGTAAACATCGCAAACCCGACTAAAAGTTCACTTCACGAACCGCTATCGCAAGCGCGCACACCGCGTCACCCTCCGGGGTCTGGCGACGGTAGAGTCACGCGCACCACGAAGCGTTCGATGACCTCCTCCTTTCGAGCCACACAACTTCCCGTAATCTGGCTCGCGATCTCAGGCATTCCCATCGCGATAACGTGCGTGTTGAATACCACAGATTGAACAGAAACTCGGCCGAGCGAAGCGGCGAAAATGAACTCAATGCGCTCGCTACGCAGCTCAGGCGGCCGCCATCTTGCGTTGCGCCCGTGACATCCAATCAGGAGGGTCGTTGTTCTGAGCCCCGACCGGAGGACCAACAGCGCTTCAGCATCTATTTCTAGCTTCGTTTGTGCGTCGTTTCTTTTCTGCCGTTTGTGCGTTTGTGAATGAACGAAGATAAAAGAGACGAGCGGAACCGGAAAGACGATCGCTCGGCCGATCTAACCATATCAAAATGGCCGCGCCCGGTGGCACCGTTGCGGAGATAGAGCGCTCCGAAAATTGCCGTTTTTTCGGCCTTTTGCGCTGATAGTTTGTCACCGCGCCTGACAAAAGTATTTTTTTATGCCACTTTGCGACGCTTTTCAGCGTAAAAACTTTGCAGACGCATAGAATAGGAAACATAGAAGCCGAATATGCGGGTTTCAAAAAAACGATGTTTTGGTCATTTTTCCGAAGTTGAAAGCCGCGTCCCCCCTTAAGTAAACCACCCGAGGAGAACTTTCCTTCAGCTACAAAGCTTGTGAGAAAGCTGCACGACTTTCCTTCGTGGCTGTACAGGTGCGTTTCAGGCGCATGTCTTGAGTTTTCGCTTCGCCATAATTACCAGCTCTTTAGGCGGGCAGCACTTCATAGACTAGAAGCACGTTAACATTGTTGCATGTTGTCTCAAGAGGGCTATGCACTGTGTGTGCCATTTAAACAGGGCAGAGTGTTCTGGGGTCTGTAAATGCTGAAGGTTTGTGTGTGCAGATAAAATACAAATAGCCCGCCGCGGTGGCTCAGTGGCCAAGGCATTGTGCTGCTGAGCACAAGGACGCGGGTTCGATTCCCGGCCGTAGTGGCCGCTTTTCTGACGGAGGCGAAAAGCAAAAACGCCCGTGTGTGCAAGATTTTGGCGCACGTTAAAGATCCCCAGGTGGTCAAAATTAATCCGGAGCCCTCCACTACAGTGCGCCTCATCGCCTGCGTTGTGTTCGCACGTTAAACCCTACAATCAATCAATCAATCAATCAAATGCAAATAGAGAGCCTAGAGTACTGCGCTGAATATTTGAAGTTGAAATTTTAGTGAGTACAGTCTACGCCCGTTACAACGGACCCTCTTAATCCGGAAAAAAACGTCCGCTGTAGCCGAAGTATGCTGTATCCGACGGGGGGGGGGGGGGGGGGGGGGGGGGGGGGGGGGGGGGGGGGGGCTATGAGCCCTACAGTGGGTACTTTGACCGATATTGCATGCATAGTACATACACTTTGTTCTTTCTACACGCCTGCAGCACCTCTGCACAGTGTTCGCGCGAGGGCAAAGAATCGCGTAAACACCGTTTCCAAAACTTAGCACCGGCACTTCGAAAAGGCCTAGCGCATGTGGTCAAGCGTGTAAAGACGCAAGATGATCTGAGCAAATAACGCAAGAATATAACTAGGCGCAATTATAAACCAGCTATAAAACATCAGTCGTGCCCATCAGCATTAGCTAGGCTCTATTAAATCCCCTCACGACGAGGCAGGTTTTCCCGAAACCGTTCGTCAAACAAATCGGATCGCTGCCTGACGTTCCCTCAAGGCAGATTCCACATTTTTAGCAATTTTATTCTGGTCATTGAAACAGATGTAATGAAATAATCTGATGACGGTCAGCTGTAAAATCGAAAGTTAGACCAGTTGGACTGCGCACGGTTACCGGCAGATTGCACACAATGGATGGGGAACAACCCCTACTTGAGGCATTTCTTACCTTTTTCACCGAACGGAACGGGAACGATGCATGTGTGGGAATAATAAAAGCCGAACGTCACTGAATCCGAGTTTTTTATTACATAAAAAAAACTGACGCGGGCAGACTCGCCTCCGAGTGCACCACTTCGAGTATTCGATTGCCATGTTTTCAATCTCACCGGAGTCGCGTTTATCGGCAGCGGCCTTGTTCTTGACGGTACAGCGGACACTGTCCTTAGACAGGCCTGTACTTCTGGCGATGTCAGCCTGTTTTTCCTCGTGTTCAACAGCGTTAATTACGCTTAATTTATCCGACAGTGAAATCAGCTATCCTGCCGCTCACGCCGCTGGTCGCACAAAAAAAAAAAAGCCACTGGCTTGGCTTGGCTGCGCCAACGACCCGGCTGCCAGCAATGTTGCCAGACATAATAGTTTTCTTGCCAAAATAAACGAAAAAGCACACCGGGCGCCGGCCCCGCGGAAGTCCGGTATAAACGTTCAGTCGAAACAATTTTCGCCTAAAATTTAGTCTGTTGTAGCCGATAGTCTGCTCTAGCCGGGTCCGTTGTGAGCGGAGTGGACTCCATTTAACATGCATGGGTACCAGACAAACCAACAGAAATGGTCTGTTGTAACCGAAAGTCCGTTGTTGCCGGATCCGCTGTAACGAGCGTAGACTGTATTAGCAGAGTCCTTCAATGCTTTACTGGTCACGAAACTGCTCCGTAACTCAATGGGAGAGCTTCATATGCTGCCTTTGGCCGCCGCGCGGTGGCGCCACCCTCTCACTGAGGTCACTCCTCCGGCGGCGTTGCGCTGGCTGCAACGGCGGAGCCGCGGCGAGTTGTGTTTGTTTTGTGCGGGAAAAAAATGTAACGTGCATCTCGCGCTGTTGTGATGCGACTTAAGTAGTGCAATGACGATGCCGAACATGTGTTGCGACCCGAGATGTCGTTCCTTGTACAACGATACCACAGAAAATGTTTTCTTGTTCTGTTGACCGAGCGACGGGGAGCTGCGTGAGAAATGGAGGCGCGCCATTCCAAGGCAAGCAACGGGAGATTTCAGCTTCGATTATAAGTGTGTGACAGTGTGTGGAAATGCACTGTGTGTGACAATGGAAAAAGCAATGTACCCTTTTGAGAGCAACGTGGACCTAGAATTGTACAAGGCTAACTTAAAATCGGATTTTTGTCATATCAGTCAGGTTGTAGTGGTGCTTCATACCTGTTTGCAAACTTTTTTATTTATTTATTTAGATAAGTGCCCACAAACAGCATGACGCCTTCAGCGTGGTGCACAGAAGAAACAAGGGAAAGGATAGGAAAGGGAGATGTGTACAATGGGGAAAAAAGAGTATAGTAAAAATAACATCAATGGATCAAACATTATAAGGCTGACTCACACGATTCTACAACGCAAAAGAAGAACACACTCAGAACACACTCAGATGTGTACCATAGCGAAAAAAGAGCATGAGAAATGAAAATATAACCTCAATGGAACAAGCATTACATGGCTGACTCACCTGATTTTACAACACATAAGTGCACACTCAGGCTTTAGATGTATTTTTAACAGCTTGCACAAAAGTGCTGTAACGATCAAAGATACTCAGATCAGGCGCTTCAAGTGAGTTGTAAAGGAGTTGCATTCTCTGGACAGGGCTTTTATGATTGACGGCAGGATAAAATAGCGGCGAGGAATGGCATCGTGTGGGGACATGAAAATTGATGGAAGTTAGCAAATCAGCAGAGTCAACAGCTCCATGAATGAGCTTGTGAAGAAAGCACATATCGAGGAGTGTTCTTCTGTCACTCAGTCTGCTTAATCCAGTGTGGTCGAGTATTCTGTCATACGTGTAATATATTTTCCTGAAAAGGTAACGATCATAATAGATTCTAACAAATCTCATCTGGACTCGTTCCAGAGACAGTGACAAGTATTGAGGAACAGAGTTCCATACAACCGAGCAGTACTCTAGCCGGGAACGTACAATAGCCCGAAACAGGGACAAATAGCAGGTAGGATCAGTGAATTCTTTCGTGACACGTGTTAAGAGTCCAAGGGATTTCATTGCATCGCTGGCTGTTTTTTCAATGTGGTGTTTAAAACTTAGTGATGAGTCAATGTGCACACCCAAGTCCCGCACTGTTGACGCTCGAGTAATGGAACCCCCATGCAGCTTATACAAAAATTGAATCGGCACCTGTCGACGATGGTATGATATCACATTGGTCTTTGATGGGTTGATGCGAAGCATGTTTGCTGAACACCATGCTGACACGGTGTTGATGTCATCTTGTAGAAGAGAGCACTCGCTAGCCCTGTCTATAGGCCGAAAGATCTTAATGTCATCAGCAAAGAGGAGCATTTCAGAGTGTTGCATGCGCTCAGCCAAGTCATTGATAAAAATCAAGAACAGCAAGGGGCCCAGGTTGCTTCCCTGAGGCACTCCAGAAGTTGAGCGAAATTCACCAGAGAAACAGCCCGAAACTCGCACAACGTTTGTACGGTTAGACAAGTAACTTTCAAAAAGCATCAAGTACATCTTACATATTCCATAGTTGTCCAGTTTCTGTAACAGCAAGGAGTGTGACACAGTGTCGAATGCCTTTGACAAATCAAAGTAGATTACATCAATTTGGTGTCTTGAATGCACTGCAGGGACCACTTTGCTAAGAAAAGCACACAGATTTGTCACAGGTGAACGATGAGGAATAAAGCCATGTTGTTGTGTACACAGCTTCTGGGAGAAGTAAGAGTAGAGACGGCTGTACAAAATAAGCTCCAGAACTTTGGACAGAGAGCAAATCAGTGACACAGGTCGATAATTGACCACAAGGGAAGGGTCGCCAGACTTAAATATGGGTGCAACAATTGAGTGTTTCCAAGTGGTTGGAAAGACTCCAGATTGTATACAGATGTTGAAGATGTGTCTCAATAAGGGTGTAAGTATCGGTCCGCAGCCCTTAACAATGAAGCTAGGGATGCCGTCGTGGCCACATGATTTTTTGGCCTTCATTTTTCTAAGGGCTTCACGAATTTCCGTCTCTGTCACTGGCGTTGCCGCCAGGCAGTCTGCCTGTAAGGTCTTATCCGCATAGTCAGTGTTGCCAGTATTACCAGCTGAAAAACTGGAGCTGAAGTGGCTAGCCAACAGGTTGGCAATATCTGTTGCGTTGGTACATGCCTTGCCTGCAGCTGTGTGGATCGTTGAAATTTTAGATGATCGTGAGCCATAACTGTGCATGAACCTCCAGAACTGTTTGGGGTCCTGCCTCAAAGATGTTTCAACTCTGTCAATGTAGGCTTGCCTGTCCCGTTTCAGCAGCTGCTTGGCCTGTCCTCTACAATCGCTGAACATTTTATACGCTGTTGGGCAGCCTGAGACTTTATGAAGGTGGTGCAGGTGTGCCTTTCGCTCGGGACACTGTCGCAGCTCTTGAGAGAACCAAGCCGGATACACGGATGGACAGGAAGTGCGTTGCGGGATGAACCTGGCCATTGCGTCTTGTAGTGCAGCAGTCAATTTGGCTGTGGCCGATTCTGCACAGTGGTCGCTGAGCACGTCTGACCAGTCGTAGTCCCTTAGGAACACATACAGGCCGAGGTAGTCCCCACGGTCAAATTGAAACTTAGTTTGTGCACGAGGAACGTGCCTCACCACTTTCAATGAAAACACTATCTCTAAAGGAGGATGATAACTATCTACCCGTGTTAGTGGAGCACATGCCCTCTGGACACAATCATCAGGAGAGGATGTTAGTATGACGTCAAGAAATTTTCCCTGGTGGTTTGGGCAAGTGTTTTTTTGATATAGGCCATGAAACATGATGAAGTCTAACATAAAAGATGCTTTCGGGCGTGACGCAGCAGCAACCTCGTGAACACCTGTAGCTGCCCAATCCATCCCAGGCAGGTTAAAATCACCAAAAATGCGGACATTATATTTTGAAAAGTCTACAATTTGCTCAAGGCTCTGAAAATGGTTGATGAATTTGGTAGCATCATAAAGAGGTGGAAAATAATAATTTCCCAGTAAATAGCTGGCGCCATTTCTGGCGGATACCTCAATCCAAACACTTTCCTCGTAAAGCTCTAGATCACCTCTACGGCGCACGTTAAGCGAGCTGTCCACCGCGATTAGCACACCCCCTCCTCTTTTTGCTTAGTCGCGGCATAATTGCGGTCACGGCGGAAGACTGTGTAACCAGGTGTGAAAAATTGAGCACTTGCGCAGGAATCGTCCAGCCACGTTTCCGTGAGGCATATAATGGGATAGTTGGTGGTGGCTACATTAGAGTAAAATGCGTCGGCCTTCGTTCGTAGGCCGCGGACATTCTGGTAATAGATGGTGCAAGTAGGGTCCGACATGCTTATTTAGAAGTGTCTTTCTGCAGTACATCCTGCCGGCCATGCAGCGTTCCGAAGAAAGGGCGAAAGAGACAGCCTTCGGGCCATGCCTCGGGCGTGTTGATGCCGTCGAAATGTTGCTCCTCGATCGCGACATGAAACGAAGAGTAGCTGGGATGCCGAGATGGTAGCTGAGTGCACGTCACTTCAACGCCGTTTAAGAGGTCTTTCAACGACGAAGTCAAGTCCACTGTCGTGGTGCCGGGAGCCAGGCGCGTCACGAAGAGTGCACGTTGTCGCGGGGGTCGCACGACCGCCGCGAGAGTCGACTTTGAGCTGCGGCCGACATTAGGCCTAGCACGTCTTCGGCGCTGAAGCCGGAAGCCGTCGTCGTCTTCGGGGGCCTCAGCTGACTCTGGCGGAGGTGCCTCGTGTTTAGAGGCCGTTCGATTAGCACCTGGAAACTGCGAGGGCCTGGTCGACAAGGGAGGCGCCGCGCCTTTCTCTTGTCAGTCGCCGCATACTTTCGTGGGGCGGTTGGCACGCTTTGTTTGTCATCCAACTTCAGCACGGTCGAATAAAATTGTGTGCCGGCTAGACCCTGTGGGTCCACACGATTCACGCTCACCGCTGTGCGTAGAAGCTCCGAGTTTCGAGAAAGATGGAGCTGCAATGAGGCAAAGTCGGCTGCGGAGTTCACTTGTAGCTTGCGTAGCAGCTCGGTCGTTCGCTCAGTTTGTTGCCGGAGCGACGTGTTGTCGGCTCGCAATTCACCGACCTCGGCCGTAAGGCTGTCAATCTTCAAACACAACTGTTGTATCATCGACGCAAATTCGCCGTTCGGCAATACGGGTGCAGCTTCGTCGCCGGTGTTGGGTCGCGCCACTTCGAAGCTGGCGGTACGTTTGGTGTCCATCGAGGCGGCGTCTCGTTCCGATGCTCGTTCGCACGCTTTGCACACATATGCACTCACGCCGGTTGTCATCAACTCATCGTAGGCGTTGCCGACGACGTTAACGCATTTGCAGTGGAAGTGCATGTTGCATTTGCAGCACTCGATATATTGTTGGCGGCCGACAATCGACTCGGAGCATTTTCCGCACACACACTCCGGCGGCGCCATCTTGATGGCTTGCACTACCTTGCGCTCAGGCTCGCGTGTAAAAAGGATTTGGGACGTCCTTGTGCTTTTACTTTTCATATTTCCGCGAATTATCCCTTAGGGTTCGTTTTGTTTGTTTTGTAATCGCGCGTGGCCGATTCCGGTTTCTTATCTGGCGTTTCAACCAGAGCGCCCGTTTGCTCTTTTTGTCGTACGTCCCGTCGGGCAATGTTGTTTGATATTAAAAGTGTGCCACCTTGTCGCTAACTTGATTTTTTGTTTCTTCGACAATGTTCTTAATCTTATTTCCATGGTGTAAGGTCCACTTATGAGATTAGCGGCCAGGCGCCCGGGCTGCGCGTGGGAACCCGCCGCCCTGTCTGACGATGTAGCACTGCCAACACTGCAGAGCAGTCGACTCCAATTCGTCACGGCGCGCACGGGAGACGGATCGTCTGGCCCACCGCATACCACAGGGCTAATCCCCCATTGAGAAAACAGACGACGCGGCCGGATTCCAGGAACCACCGTCAGCGTGGTGGCTCAGTGGCTAAGGCGTTGCGCTGCTGAGCACGAGGTCGCGGGTTCGATTCCCGGCCGCGGCGGCCGCTTTTCTGATGGAGGCGAAAAGCAAAAACGCCCGTGTGTACGAGATTTCGGCGCACGATAAGATCCCCAGGTGGTCAAAATTAATCCGGAGCCCTCCACTACGGCGCGCCTCATCGTATGCGTTGCGTCGGCGCGTTAAACCCTATAAATCAATCAATCAATTCGGCCGCCGTCTCCAAGAACTTCAACACCATCGCCCAGCCAGCCTCCTGCCAAATCAACCGGAGCCCGGGCGATTGGGTTCCTGATCGACACTGGACTTCGGGGAAACGATCTTTACTCATGGATTTGAAATTAATAACTTTCCGATAGTAATGCATGCATAGCAAACACCGCGCAACTCACTTTATCGACGTTCATTTGTGCACATCACACTGCGGACTGCTTCTTCGACGTTTGTGTTTCATGCTAGCCTTTGTAGAGCAGTAGCTCGCTAGCTCGCTGCATTCAGAAAAGCTTTGCGTCGTTCTTGGCTTCGTAGCAATATTCTGTTTCCTCCGTATGCTGCACATCGCAGCGCGAAAAAAATAAATTTTTGTACCCTGGACCACGCTCTTTTGTCTCCCTTCGTAACATTGAAATTTTTTGTTGCGTGTGATAAAATCAGTTTTATTGTTCTTTTTTCGCTTCCCGTTTTTGCGAGGATTGCAAAGGGTGGAAGCAGAAAGACACATGGTGCAACATATATATCTCTTCGCGTTTTGATCCTTCGCGTTGCTGCAGCGTTTTTAGATGTTCTCAAGTGTGTACCCACGCATCGAAACGACAATACTATTGGGCTATCTCTTTCAGCGTTCTGTGCATTCCAGAGATATCAATGGATTCATTAAGCGTAGTCTGAACGACGCGTACTTGGTTTCTTTCAGTTTTTTTTTTTTATTATCGATAGGCCCGCAGCAGTCCGTGGCTACGCAGATACCGTATGTGTGGTATTTACAACTTTTTCTATAAGAAAAGAAGCAATAGAGACTTAAAAATCCGTCAACACGACGGCGCAGCGCTTGTGCCAGGGCACGCAGAAGCCGTTGTCGTTCGCGGCCGAAGTCTACGGTAATTTCTTCGAAAAGTAAAACCCCATTGAAGGCAAGTGATATACACAATGACTGGACTATTTTTCGCTAGCTACTACGAAAAAAACGCACTTAATCAGCGCGCCGACACTAAAAGCTCGAGCGAGCGTTTGCACGCCAAGAGCTGGCCAATACGCCGCATGCGCGGCGGCTGGATGACCTTCGTGCGGCGGTGGCGCCTGTAGTGGCGCGCGCGGTCCCTATATAAAACGAGCGCCGAAGTTTCGTGACCAGTAAAACATTGAAGGACTGTGGTATTAGCAAGACTCGGACATTGTTGTAGTGAGCACTGATTATAGTGAAGTATTGGATATAAGGAAGAAAATTTGAAATTTTGTTTGTTTTGGAGAATTTCTATGGCAGTTCCGCTGTTTACAGCGAAACCAAAAGCACGAAATCCGAAGTAGCAGCACCTAATTAACAAGTTTAAGCTTAAAAAGTAACTAAACCTAGCAACTACACTAAAGTGCAGTGTAAAAACCTCTGCAAAACCTCTCCAAAAACAGCTTTCAAATGCAATATTTTAATGTTTAAATGATGCAACGCTGTTGGAAGCATACTGCTAGCTCCTGTTTGCGAGCTAATGACGATGATGATGAAAATGCTCTGCCAGTGGCACCTGTTAGCCTATCAAAAAGTGTGTTAGGTGGTAAGTGCAATAGGACAGCACTGAAAGCATCTGTCCGCCATCATTCCTTGCAAGCCTTGCAAGGATATATGAGCGTAACGTGAAATCGAAATGAACCACAGGGTTCACTGGCTGTGAGTGGAGTTTTGGTATATGCGAATCGTTGTCTAACATCAGCTTGCATCATTGTGCGTTCGTCTGTTTCAAAAGTCAAATACGTCTGCGCAGAGTGGGAAGCTTTGAAGGACGAGGTTGAGATGACAACAGTGTCCTAGTTGTGTAAATAACAACTTCCGGGGGCACTTCATTACGTTAAAGAAACGATGTGAGTAAAAGTGGTTTGGTACTGTGCTTTGTCGTGGAATGCAAGGGGCTCTCTTCTAGTAAGACGAGCGAGTAGCCACGTCGATCGGTGAGCGGAGGGAAGTTGAGAAGAAATGCGGTGTGTGTTCCCCCTTGCAGCCGCGCGGTTGGTGCCTTGGAGCTGGTGCGCAAGAACAGCCGTCTCTCCTACCTGGATCAGCTGCTGGGCGCCATCGTGGCACTGGTTAACCGGAGTGAGTACGGGGGGCCATTACCAGGGGCTTTAAGGGTAGACTGGTCTTAAACTGCATCTTTCAATTTTCAAGTAAACTTTGTGAAACTTGTCCGTGTTGCTGCTTTTTTCCCACTGATTCCAAATATTCCATTAATATTTTCAGTTGGTGAATTAGTTCCCTAGATAGTGATAACTAATCATTTTTAGTGGAACAATAGACAAGACAGTGTTGGTCATTAAGCTGTTATCTTTATATTTTCCAATACTATGAACCGTGGTGAATGCAATAATCGAAGCAGTTCTTTGATGCGTCGCTTGGAACGAATTTTACACCTCAGTAAACTACGGTGTTTGAAATGGGCACTGAAAATAGTTCCTTGCCACTGGTGCCACCACAGTGTAATGAGCTGTAAAATTAGTTTCAAGCGATAGCGCGCACATGCTACTGACAGTGAGGGAAGAGAACAAAAAACAAAAGCATTAAAAAAAAAAGATGGCGCATTGGATTGATGGCACTGGTGCCTCTGCGGTTTGGATGAGCTTAATGAGCTACCTGGTTGCCGGTAGATGACAATTAACATTAAGCCAATGACCGGTATATAGGTCGAGGTGTGACTTAGCGGTGGCAAATATCGTCCTCTATTCCAACTTATACGGTGATTTCTTCGTTATCCCCCACTGAGTGCAGGGGGAAAGCAGGAGGCGCGGCGGCAGCTGGACATGCTGCTCCAGGTGCCGCTGTCGGCCGCAGAGGAGGCGCAGCTCACGGGCTTCTTCTGCGAGCTGGCCGACCCCTCGTGGCTGTGCCAGGTGGCGCTGCACTTCCTGCAGTGCGGCCGCCCGCACGCCGCCCTGCCGCTCACCACCACCATCCGCGAGATCTTCAGGGAGGGCAGCAGGGCACAGCTGCAGCGGGTGAGGGCCGAGATGGATCGCCGAACCAATGAAACGTCATCTCCCATATTCCCCCTCACTCACTTTCTTCTTTGTCGCCTTCAACGCCTGCGTTTCTGTGCCATGTTCCTCTTTTCTGTCTCGGTCTGCTTCTTGTCCTGCTGCCACCGGCTTTTGTCAAGCTGCCGCCATTCCCGCATCTTCATCTCTGTGCGCTGGCCGGTCATCCCGTGGCACCCTACTAGCAGTTGCTGAAGAGAATAGGAGTGTCCCAAGTGAACCAGTAGATGTCGCTGGTGGAGCTGTTTGTCAGACACCTTCTTGCTGGGTGGTTTGGGGAATTTTGTGAGCGGAGTGAAGTATATTTCAAAAGGGTGCTTGCTTTTGAGCGCTCCACGGCTGTAATACAGAGGACGGGCACCTGCCGGTTGCACCCTAACCTGTTTTCCTGACTACCCTGCCCAGTCGTACCCGGAGGAGGTGCGCAAGCAGGCGGCGGCCACCCTGGAGCTGATGCAGAGCTTCCTGCGGCTCGTGCCACTGCCACCGTCGCAGCAGCGGGGGGCACGCAACCGGAGGGACACCTCTGGTGAGTGGGCAGAGGGTAGGGTAGGGTAGGGTAGGGTAGGTAGGGGTAGGGGGAGAGAGAGAGAGAGAGAGAGAGAGAGAGAGAGAGAGAGAGAGAGAGAGAGAGAGAGAGAGAGAGAGAGAGAGAGAGAGAGAGAGAGAGAGAGAGAGAGAGAGAGAGAGAGATCTGGTGAGGGGTTTGGCGTAGGAGGGGCGGGAGCCCCGCCCATTCCCCTCAGCCATCAGCCAGGAGTCCTTGGTTCCTGGCGGTGGCTTCAGCCATCCGGACTTCTTGTAGCTGGATGTCAGCTTCCAAGCTGAGCAAGGCTGCCTCCCACTGCTCGGGTGTGTTTATGATGAGTGTTCTTTGATCAGTGTTATGTATTTTGGAGCAGGACCAGACGGAGTATTCTAGGGAGAAAAGGGGCTTTGCGATCATGTGCCATTGTGGGAATTGCGGTAAGGGCACACATTTGTGTCTGCTATGTGATCGGCTTTGTTTTTAATATTTTGCAAGTCCGAAGAAGCGGAGCAAGAGTGCGGTAAGAAGTGTTTGTTTAATAAGTGGGCAGGAAATGAAAACGCTGTAACATTGAGAGGATGAAATGATCACATTTTGTTCTTTTTTCGTGGTTTTTCAACGTAATAAAACTTATTTTCAATTAAAAAAAATTCAATTCAAAAGGGGATAGGCCAGGGTTCGACTGAGGTCTGCCTGGTCAGGTCGTATGTTCATAATAAAGTTGCAGTCACTGACCAAGTCAAATCAACAATTGTGACGTTTCGGATCCCATATTGGATCCTTGACCACAATGAGGTGAGGGTATGTGAACATTGTTGATATGCCGACTTGGCCACTACAAAAACTTTTGCAGTACTCCACGGAAACACGTTCTAATTGTTTCACCATTATTTTAAAAGTAGATTGTCAGGAAGGTTCGTCAGTTTGTGTGCGCGTAAATAAACCATTTCTTTCGTTTAGCCTCCACTTGAGACCATTTTACAATGTTGCACACTCAAGAAAGAGAGGACACTTCTGTTTTTCTCGGTGTGCAGCAGCCTTAAATTAACACTTGTGGAGAGTGCATATCTGGAGCACGGTGAATAAGTGTGAATGCCCGGAAGAATGCTTTGGAGCTAGCCGTATAAGATAAGGCAGTCAGGATATAGTCTAGGGCCTAGGTAGCACCAGTACTACAAGATGGCAGTGCTCTGTAAAAAAACGGTGTATATATATATGGCAAAACATGTGCGTTGCAGCCAACCCCACCAAAGCTGTTCGTGTGTGGTTAGCTTAAGTTGACTGTGGACCATGCTGATCTTAGAGACCATTCCGATTGTTTGTTGAAATTTTTCAAATGGGTTTTAAATGGGTTTTAAATGGGGCACTATTAAAGTTAAAAATTATTTATTCACGTAGTCCCGCTGCAAAAAGGAAGATAATGGGCGTTTTATTTTCTCGCTGCTACTGGGTGGTGCTGCTGGGTGCTTCTTGCTGCTTCTGCCTTTGTCAGAAACACTTTTTGCTGCATTTTTGTTGCACCTAATGTATTTTTGCATGCACTAAAAGGTTTCGAGGTATAGAAATTACGAAGCTAATACAAATCTGTACTCTTCCCATAGTCTCCACGATGGCATTGTGTTGGCACTAATGCCAGACTCCTCTCTAGTATATCTAATACCCCTGACACACGGGCGCCTAAAAGGCCTTTGCAGAGAAGGACTGCTACCGAAACGGCGTTTGCCTCGATGACACACGACAAAGGAAAATCTCCTTCACCGCAGCGGGCATTTTCCGTAAGGGGTGTTCGCCTATCTCCTTTCCCGAACGGGAAGGAGCAGCTAGCGGCGCAGCCTCGTAAGCAGGCACTTGCAAATCATAAGCTTCTCAGAACTTAGTGCGATCAAATGCGATTTCATAATACTTTCATAATTTTTTAAAACTGCAATGAAATTAAATTGCACTAAATAAGCCCAATCGTAATGTATTTTTGTAAACATCTGCCCACTGTTGCCAGATTAGGCACAAAACAGACTAAAAAAGCACTCCATCGTTGCTGTTTAATAGAAATATGTGAAATTACCCATTTATTTTTCTAAACAACAATAAAACGCATTGTTTCTCTCTAAAATAACGAAGAAGAGCTCTTAGCCGCACTTTATTTTTGTTATTGTGCATGCTTTTTCCACAGAACTGCTTGCGCCACTTTAATGGTGTGTCAATTACGGGAACTACGTAAAGGAGATCGGGGGTTGTTGTGTGTCAGGAGCGCCACTCCTTTTCACAAAATGTCTTTTGACGTGGCAAAAGGGGTTTAGTTTAAAGGAGGTCTAGCGTTGCCGTGTGTCACAGGTATAAGAAACTCTAGGGAAACAGGCTCCTTTTATTTCTTGTTTTGTTTGTTAGTCATTTAGTCGGAGCAGAGTTTGACCTAAGCAGACCGATGTTTTGGGTGGTCGGGAAGAGAGTGCACCCCTAGTTAGGTGTCCAATGGGAGCACCATAGTGGTTTTTCTACTGACGTAAAAGGAAAAAAAATACTAATCATAAGTGACCATCTTTTGAGTCATGATTCACACTCGCCCGAATGGTTGAAAAAAAAAAAAAAAAAAGAAAGAAACAACTAAGGAATTGTGGTTGTCACGTAATTACCTTCGTAAGTGCAGCTCCTCATGAGTGCAAGGTTCGCGCAAATGAAAGCAGAGACATTGGGGTGGAGGAGGAATTTCGCATCAATAGAATCACACTTGCCGTGGACCCAATGGGTGTGGGTGCGTGTGTGCCTTTCCTTGGCAGGCGTGCCCGTGCGCTCCCTGGGGACGGTGTCGGCGCGCGTGCCGCACAGGGGCACCACCCCGAGGCTGGTGTCGCGGGTGTCTGCGGTGCGTGCCACCCTGGAAGCCTCCGAGGCCTCCAGCAGGCCTGCACTGCTTCCCCGCCCCACTGACAGGTATGCGTGTGCGTGCATGCGTGTGCGTGCGTGTGGGCCTGCAGTGGACCATTTTTGCCACGTTAAATCATCTGTATGACTTTAAGATTTTAAGCTCCTTTTTCACGAGAAGGTGCAGAAGAATCGAGGAAGAAAGGCATTGTGCAAATCTTTATCATGAAAAAGGCAGTGCTAAAGTTGCACGTATCAAAAGACAGGATACTGCCCCAGCAGTAAGTTCCACTTCTGTAACCACTGCACTGCCTTTCGTGGGGTGTACCCGTTCTTCTTTGACGTCCACTTTTCTCCTGTTTGAAAACTTTCAATGTGGTAGCTGCAGTGGGCTCAGTCTGGGGCGAACTGCAGCAGTTATCTCCAAGTCAATGTACTAAAGCCTCGTTGCAAGAGACACTACTCCAAGAGACACTTGGTTATAAGAGACATTCTAATGAAGTATGGTTGGTTGATTTTGCTATGTTCGCCATGTTAGCAACATTGCATACAAGATACTTTGGTTACAAGAGACATGTTTCTAGGGTCCCTTGAGTGTCTCTTCTAACGAGGTTTTATTGTACAGAGGAAGTTCAAGCACCCGCAGTGGCTTAGCCTTGCATGGCTTGGAAAAATGATGGTTGGGGCCGATTAGGTGCACCCCGTTCAACGTTTACTGTAGACCAGTTGAGCCATCCGTCAATCCTTTCACCGTCAGATTTCTTCAGAGGTTATGTCATACCCCCCTTGTCTTTTTTCTTCTGAATTTTTTTAAGGGCCATTTTTGAATTTGAACGAGGAGGGAACAGTCTAGTGGTGTACGTCAGTGACACCGAAACGGCTAATGAATGTAGTTTCAGGAGCCAGTTTTTATGCATAAATAACATGTAATGCCTCCTGTGCCATTATCTCCTGCTGTACATGCCGTCATGCATAAAAAAGGGCTGTAAGTAGATAATAAACTCAGAAGTGAGAAGTAAAAGTGCACTCTTTTTGTCACATTTCATTGGAATTTTTTTTTTGACACATGAAGTGCATTTCATTGATGACAGTGAAATTGAGCAATGTAAAAATAAGGGAAACACACGAGTGAGCTGGTATCTATTTTCCAACATGTCTTCAATTATGTCTTCACTGTTATTATTTTTCAGTTGCATACAATTCGACCTTTTTCTGCAAGGAAGTTGTCCAGGAGCGCGATGAGCGTTGGCCCATTTCTTGTCACCTCCGCTTTGTTTGCACAAGCAAGTTGAGGACTTGCAGGTTGAGGACTTTTACTTTCGCTAACTTTCAGGCAAACACCAGCTGACCAGCACGGCAGCAGGAAGTCTTCCTCGAGTGTACGCCGTCACAGCCTCCACTTTGAGTGAGTGTTGCAGACGTAGCAGCGACTTTCTACTTAGCGGCAGTGTGTTTGTTTCTAGCATTTTATATAGTTTAGATGCTTGTCTTACTACAGTGTATGCCATGAGCCACAACCCTTCCTAGACTCATCGTGCCAGTTAAGGTTTTTTAGTCCTTGCCTGCGACAGCGTGCTTGTGGATCAAAAAACTTTTAGATAAAAAGAGTGCCCTCACGATGTCTGACTAGGTTAACGGTTGACGCGGCTTGAATTATTTCATCTCAAGGCATATATTTATTTTCTTTGTTTTCTTCAAAAGGACCCGACAGCGCCAATAAAGGTGGCAGCTAGATGCATTCAGTTGCTGCAATAGGTAGTCGACAGTACTTCAGCCAGGTGTGAGCCTTGTGTGTCCACTGTGCATTCATGGATACCTTTCAAAGATAACCCTTACTCTGCCAATGACGCTGCGACCACACTGTTTGCGATTAGTGGCCCTCTTCATTCTGCGCCAAGTTGCAGCCATTGCATTCACTCTTCCTAATGGCATTGTAAGTAAAGCAAGGGTACTCTTCTAGTCAAGGGACTTCTTTGTCTTATGACCAAGATGCACACTAGATTGCACCACCGTCCCGTACGATGCTCTGAGGAATCGAAGTGGCGGTGGGGAGTAGTGCATTCTCAGTTTTGTTGTTTACTTTGAGGATAAGCCAGTCTCTTGTTTAACTTGTGTGCTTTGGAGTATTCGGAAATGAGGGCCTTCGTTTGTCCCTTGACAGCCAGGAATTTTAGTGTGTCTCCTGATACTGAATGTGCGGTTTGTGTTTGCACAATTGAATGTGGATCCCTCTTGGTGCGTTCTTGGTTGCGAAGCCCATCTCCTCACTGATCCTGATTAGCTGGCGGCCAAGAAACACAACACAGCAACCAGTCAGTGGCTGCCCTCTCAAGAGAGGCACCCTTGCAGCCATGGCTTTAGTTGCTGCCCAAACAGTACAAGTAAAGTTGTGCAAGGGTATAGCACCGCCACTCACCTGCTAGCTGTTCTCAAAAAGGACCCTGAAACACTTTCTCGCATTATCACAGGTGGACTCTGGCAACATAGCAAGGCACGCAGCGGGGTAAAACCAGGCGGTAGGGAGGATTTAGGTGGGGTGGCATCTGGTAGCTGGTGGATACAAAGTGAAAACTGATGGGACTTAACCATTTCCAAGTGAATGGAGGAAGCATGTAGTGAGAGGAAAGAGAGGTACGTTTAATTCCATGATTGCTTATACTAAGTGTGGGCTGAAAATTCTCCCTAAGATCTTTCACCTCATTGAGGCCGCCATCTGTGATTTCTTGAAGAAGTGTTTCTAAGTCCTTTTAGAGAACAGCTGGCAGGTGCTCCATTCTGGCAGAAGCTTACTCGTACTGCTTCGGCACCAAATTATGGCTGCAGAGGTGTCTCTTGAAAGAGCAGCCACTGATTCCTGTGTGATGCTTCTTGATCTTTGTGGTGGTTCTCATTCGTGCCTGAAGTAGTGTTAGGTTAGGTATTCACAAATGTTTTCACCAGGCCAGGTTTGCAGCGAACATCTAAGGCAACCGGTTTGTCTGGATGGTCATAGGAACATTGCAAGCGTGCATTTCCCTTCATTCGCCCATTTGCTCGGTTTGCTGGCTTTGTATTACACCTTATTTTTTGTCCACGGTTCTGTCTTTGTGCCTTACCTTTACCCTTTTTTTCTTCACTCCCCCCCACCTTGTTTCTTTACATGCCATATTTACAGGATTGTAATGTAGGTCGACCCCTCAATAATTGTCTCTAAAAAAAAACAAAGAAAAAACGTGAGTGCCGCATAAAACAATCGTATCACAAGGAGAAGCTCTTCCATCAGCTACCAATACCCCCATACGCCGGCTCTTCCATCAATGATCGATGCTCCCACAAGAGCCATGTGGTCGTAATGCGCGCAGTAAGTAGATGTTAAAAAAGAAAAGCTTTTGTATAAGCACACTGAATAACTATGTGCTGTGGGTTGAGCTGGAAACTTTATTCGCAATTATGAGAACACATTCTCTGCGAGATGACAACCATCGAAGCAACCGGCAGCGGCACTGCCATGCGATACCAAAACAGACAGGGTAGCTGACGGAAGCGGCCGTGTGCGATTTCCTTTTATTTGTGAGTTTGTACTCACATTCAAGAAGCGTTTTGTTTGTAACGTAGCCACAATCACATCACATGTTCAGTACACTTCCGAACGCAATGGTGGGAGGTTAGTCGCTCTGAGTACGGTGAACAGAGGGCACAGATCGCGAACGCCAGCTTTCAAAGTCGGCATCACCTTTATTGACGCCAGAATGCATGCAATGGAAAATTAATATGCTACGCTTCGGTCATAACCATGGAAATGAAGGTGCAAAGCTGTCCCCACCTTGTAACACCCCTGAATTCTTGTTTCTCTTGTCGTTTCTAGTTGTTCACAGTTCAATTTCGATTCTAAGTCGGGCTCCCAAAATTGGATTGCCAAATTTGAAAGAAAAGGGTCGACCTAAAATCGTGTAAATACGGTATATTGTTTTAATCCTTTGTCTCCGTGCGTAAGGTAGCCAATTGTGCGCTTCCCTTATTAGCCTGTCTTTCCTGTACTGTCGACTCCTTACTTCCTTCGAATCATTGAACCATCTCGACTTGTTCTATTTTTTTATTTTCCTGCTTGTTCGAGGGGTGGCTGCAGTCAATTGCTTGTCTCCAAGACTGGAATCCGGAGTGCAATGTGCTTGTGCCACTTACAGGAGGGAGGCGGAGGCGCTGTCCATACTCCAGACTCCACCGGTCCAGCGCTGGCAAGGTCCAGTGGCAGAGGCCAGTTCCGCGGGCCCCGCATCCTCCCACACGCCAGCTTCCATCCTGAAGCGGCGCACCAAAGAACTGCCCCCACTGGCCTCCACGCCCACTTCGGTGGCGGATGAGGGAGCCTGGCCGCTGACGCCCCTGGCGGCCGACGACGTTTACCCCTTACCAGGTACTTACTTGATTGGTCCTGGTTGGCTTTGGGCTTCCATGGTAACGCAAAGTAGGCTCTGGTCAAAGTAACACCACCCCAGAAATTTTGGTGCTTTTGGTGTGTGGTGCCAACGCCATAGCCAAGGCAGTGCGCAAAATTGTGCAGCGGTGAAACTGTTGCGCACTGTCCGGCACCGAATGCTCTCTGCTTACACGGACTGTTGCAGACAGTTTTATGCTGGTATCTGTGAAAGCATCGTACAGTTTACAAGCTGACTTCAAAAATTGCACTGTGTCCTGGGGTCCTGTTTACGGATTGCTTGCAACTTGCGACCAGTGCAGCTTTCATGAAAGCGCCAATAAGCTCTAGAAAAGCTGAAGTTTTCCATTACTGGGTTGCATCTGTGTTGATGGGGATATTCATGGCGCTTGAACATGAGCTTCATACTGCTAACGATACCTTTTGATTTACTTCTATTTTTTTATTCCTTTTCCCTTGCACTCTTCTAGTGGATTCTTCCACCGTGCGGAAGCTCAGATTTGCAGTCTCGGACACATCGCTGTCAGAGACCGGGTGAGTAAATTTCGTGCAAAAGCAGTTTGTTCAAAAACGGTTCAACGCTGTTTTTGTTGCATTAGCGTTCTATGCTTGGTGGACAGGCAGCCTGCTGCTTTCATAGCAAATTTTTGCCACACATTTTCTGTGACCTTTGTGAGTGTGAAGAAAGAGCTCTGTAACTTCCACTTTTGAAACCTGCCCCAGTTTGCTGCTGATAATTCGCGTTTCTTTAGCCAGCTCCTGTAACTTATGCATTCAGCGACTCTCCTAGCTTTGCACTGCCCAACAGTGCCCTGTTTCTCTCTTTTATATTTTCTGATGAGCAACACAGGAAGCAAAAAGAATAAACAGTGCAAAAAACGATGAAACGCAATAAAGTAAGAACTAACAGACACAATGCTGTGTCTGTTATTTCTTTTTTTGTTGCGTTTCGTCGTTCTTGCACTGTTTATCCTTGTTAAAACGTACTAACTTCCCCAATTGTCTGCGTTAACTGGAGGCAAACCTTTTTTCCTCCGTCATCTCGTTTGATAATCTTGGCCAAAGGCTAGTACCATCCACTGCATAATGGGGACTTCTGTTTCTCAGTTCATTTGTGTGTGTAATGTACAAAGAGGAAAATTGGGAAGGGGCAGGTTATTGGAGGGAACTAATGTGCTTACTGTCACAATGCCATCATGGCAGCTTGTTGATTGTTTGTTGCAAGCTTTATTGCAGCGTGGTGCAAATTTTTGCACTTATACTTTTTTTTGTTCCCCTGCAGCCTCGACCTTGACACGAGTGCCCGTAGCGCGGGTAAGTGTCGAAACCAGCTTAGCTTTCTTTTTCTTGCATCGCTCCACTTTTTTGGGTTGCTTACATGTGTGAGCGTGGAGGAGTGTGATCTCAACAGGCATGCTCTGCTTAGCACCATTCGTAACTCGTGGTGTTTCGATGGAAGCAAAAGCCAGAAATGGTGGTGTCTTGATATTTTGGTGCATGTTAAAGATTTCCCTGTGCAAGAAATTAATTTGAAGCCGTTAACTATGGCGGACGTAATTGCCCAGGGGTAGCCTCAGTGCGAGTATGTTATTGATCTTATGTTATTGGTCTTCTGAGTTGAAGTGAGAGAGGAAGGTTTGCATTGTTGCAGAGCCAGAAGTTCCACTACTTGGCCTTCCGCATGCATCTTTTGTGCGTTGTTAAATATCCGATAAATTACGCATGGCTCCTTTAAAGCAGTGTAATTTCCAGATTTCAGGGGAATTGAAGCACTGCTTCGGATGCACTGTGGTTGCTATTGTGGCATAGTTTGTTTGTTTCTTTATTGTCCTAGTCTTCTCCATAGCCCAAAGTGAAAATGCTTATATTAAAAAAATGTTTTATTTGCTATAGTATTGATCACTAGTATCAGATTTGCAGTTAGAAATTTAGCATTTGTGCCACTCTAAAATGAATGATACTGCTGGCTTTGCCCTTGAAAGCAGTATGTAAGCCAGAATCTTACTTGAATGTTAACAGCATCAGGAATGAATTTCCAGTTTAATACAGGCATGTGCTGCGGTGGCCTTGTAGGCTGCAGTGCCAAAGGGAAAGGGAGTCTCAGGCAGGTAGACTGTTTGTATGTATGAGAAAATATCCTCTCAGCTGGAACATGGTGAGAGACGAGACTGCTGCTAGCTGCAGCCTGCACATTTATTTGCACTATTGTAATGCACCCGTAAGTGTAATGCTTTACCACCGGTAGTTAGCACGTACAGGTATTGGGAAAACACCTGATGCCACTTTTGCAGTGCACGTGAAGTAACCAAAAGGGAATGCATGCCTACATCTCGTGAAGGGTTTTAGTTTCATGGAATGCAGACCAACAGTACTCGCTTATCAACACAATTTAAAGCTCAAAACATCAACCGGCGAGATGCCGAAACGTATGAATGGTTGGCAGATGTGACATCCGTGTGCCAAAACCCCCCAAAAGTTTTTGGTGTTCCTCTTTATGTGTTTCACCATTTTGGGGAGGGGGGGGGGGGGGGAATCGTGGCTTATTAGGCAGAGGCATCCACATGGTCGATTTGAACACTTGTGTTTAGAAGAAAACTGCATGTTATTACAGTAGAATCTTGATGATACGAATCTCGCGGGACCGCGAAAAATATTCGTATCATCCGAAATTCGTATGAACCAACACAGACCAAAAAATTGAGTGCTGAAAAAAGTTTTCGTTTATTTCTTTTCTTACTTTGGCGTGAACAAATCCGTGATTTTTTCTGCTTTTTTTTAACCCCCACGTCACAAAGCAGTCCTTTCTGGAGCGCGTAACGCTTCGCCGAGCTTCGCGCTTGTCTCCTCACTCCTGGTATCCAAGCTCGCTACACGCCGCAACAGTCAAGCGTGAACCGCATGGTGCGTTTTTGCACGCGATTCGCACGCCTCGGCTTTGCGCGCGCTGTATTTTCACGGCCGCATTGACGATTTTGCGCCCGCGGTAACTCCTACCTCGTTCAGAAAAAGACGCTGACGACTTGCGAAACGCTCGAGACAGCCCGCTGGCTCCGCCCGAGATGTTTAGGCTTAGCACTCCGGCAGATATTTTATGGGCGCTTTCACTAGCGGCGCGGATGGTGTTTTATAGTACCGTTTTCGCCAACGTTATCAGCTCCTTTACTGCACAAAAAACTTCGTGCCTGCCTTGAGCGGCATTTTAAAGAGCGGCTAGAAGCAGTCGCTCAAGCAGCCGTGCCACTTCGCGGTCGAAGCCGCCGCCATGTTGCCGCCGCCGGCCGCGGCGCGCGCAGCGTGCGAGAGGTTTCGCGGCACGCATGGGGCGTGCGGGGCGCGTTTTCGCGAGCAGAAAACAACAGCCCAGCCATTTCTGGAGAAAGAAGAGTGACAAATGGGGAGAGAGAGCCGTCACTTGCTTGTTCGGCAGTTGGACGCCTCGCCGGCTCGTTCGTATCATCCGCCGGGCCACGCAGGTCCGTTCGTAACAGCCGAAATTTTTCCCATTGCAAACAATGCAATTTTGCCGGGACTTTTCAGAAATTCGTATCATCCCGAAATTCGTATCACCCATAATCGTATCATCGAGATTCTACTGTATGGTGCCCTCTTGGGGAATAGCAGGTGATGTAACGTTCATGCTGCCCTTTTCTGCACCACTCAATACCTTTCCACGTAAATCAGCAAGCATGTGGATGTTGCCATTTGATTGTGACCATGTGCGCTCGTTGCTTTCCCTTGCAGAGTCCTCAGAGCTGGACCAGTCCAAGGAAAGGAGCTCGCCTGGGGTGAGCTTTGCGCAGGTTTGTGTTTCTTTCTTGAATCAAGATACTCCCTCCCTGCGATGTTTCTGCATTGCTTGGAGCTATAGACTTTTATCGCTGCTTTCACGTATCTTCTAATTAGGCAATGCGCTAGGTCAGAACATATTGGGAAACAGCGCGAAGACGGGACTGTGAAAAAGGTGAATATGAGCGCTGCGTGACAACTGGCTTTTATTTATTGAGGCACTCAATAAGAAAACCCGTGTGATGTTCCACTCGGTATCGTAAAAGTGATAAGCAAAGCAACAAAGATTCAGAACGGGAACATAACAAATGCTGAAGGCTAGTCCAAGCAAGTTTGTCTGGTTGGCGCGCCTCATCACCTGTGTTGCGTCGGCGCGTTAAACCCTACAATCAAATAGAACAAAGCGATATGTGCATTCCTTCATTGTTCCTTTAAAATGGCAGCTACACTGTACTTTGGGATCTTTGCCATTGTGTCTTTACAGACATTTTTTGTGGCTCTGAAATGCGTGCAAAAGAAGAAAGGCATTCTCACATGAAAAGAACGCATTCAATATTGCCACCATTGTTCCCGATTCTTGGTTTGGAGTCTATTGTGCGGTTTATTTGGCAGCCACCTAAGAGTTTCGCATTGCACGTGACAGTGTGGGTGGTTGATCTTCCCTCTGTCCCTCACAACAGAGTGCCACCGAGGGGTCCAGTGACCCTTCGAGCCAGTTTGTGACTGCCTCGGAGAGCGACGAGGAGTCCGGCACTGAGCTCCAGGAGGATTCGCCTGAACCGGAGCGCGCTGGTGCTGGGCAGTCCGTGAGCATGGCTGTGGATTCAGGCGATGACCGGTCACTGGTGAGAGACTACTGACACCTGTGCGAGCCTGTTAATTTGGGAATCGAAGGCATCTTGTTGTGGCACCTTCCCAGTCTCCCAAATTACTACACAGCCACAAAAAATTCTAGTTCGGTGTCCCAGTCCTGTGAATAAGACGTCAGGTGTTCTTGAAAACGGGCAAAACTTTGCTTGCCTAGTCATAGTTCCATCCAAATGTGTGTGCGTGTGTGCGCGTGCGGGGCTGTCAGTCTAATTTTTTCCTATTACCGGAATGGTATTTTTTTGTGTGTTAGCTGTGCAGATATAGTGGTTTTGAGGTGCCTAAAAGGTATGCAGTTCTTCACAACCACTGTCTGCCATTTCAACTCTTCTACGTGGCTTGAGGAGGAGGAGGAGGATAAACATCTTTATTGTGTAATAAATTTGTGTGACGTCTTCAGGAGGTGGAGTCCTCACTCCAGGACCCCATACGCTTTGCCAGCCGCTACAGCCCGCTCCACCAGCCGAAGCTGGTCGGACAGGCATGAGCTGGACAGGGCGCACCTCCAGAGCTCGGGAGAGTTGTGCGGATTCGGTTTGGGGAGAGGGTGGGAGGGGCATCCACCAACCATGTGGAAAAGAGTGCAGTCTGTTCCACAGAAGGGGCACCTAGGGGACGTAATGTGTTCGGAGTAGTGGTAGACTCTTTTTGGGTGGGGAAAGGTGCTTGTTTGCAAGGCACGGTAGTGGTGTGCCTGCTCTATAGATAGGTGTCGGTGGGGTGGGGGAAGGGTGCGTCGGGCCAGGCGTAGATGTTGGGTCATTTCTCTGTATGCCAGAAGGGGAGTAAATCTCTCCAAGGCGGCGTCTTCACTCCTCGTGCGGCGTGTCATTTCTCGCGCAAGGTCGTGGGCCGTCTCGTTCCCTCTCACTCCCAGATGGGCTGGAGTCCATACAATCTGGATCTGTCGCTGCGGGGGGTGGTGTAGTGGCATTCCGCGGGCCGCAGCGTGCACCGTTCCGGCCTGGAAGTGCCAGCAGGCCTGTTGGCTGTCCGTCACCACAGTAGTAGCCTTGTTTGAGGAGATGGCAAGCGCGATTGCCGCCTGTTCAGCTTCAGCTGGTGAGCGTGTTTTTATAGAGGCAGTGATAGTCATTCGTCCTTGGGCGGGGCTTACTGCCAGGGCGAACGCTGGGTAGAACGGGTATGCCGCCGCGTCTGTGAAGACGGCATCAGCATCTTGACTGTACTGCCGTGAGATGGCCTCCGCGCGAGCCTTGCGTCGTCCCCTGTGGTGTTCCGGGTGCATGTTATGCGGTAACGGTCGTACTTGAATGCGTTCTTGAATATGTCGGGGTAGGGGCTCTGGAAGTGGGCCGTTGTAGCCCGGTGTATGTATTCCTAATTCTGACCGGACATGGCGGCCAGCCTTGGTGAGAGAGAGCCGTTGGTATTGCTGTAGCAGATGTCCTTCAACTAGCTCCGACGATGTATTATGGATGCCGAGTTGAAGGAGGAGCGAGGTGGATGTGTTCGGGGGAAGGCACAGTGCGCGCTTGTATGATCTTCGGATTATTGTATTCACGCATTCTTCTTCGTGCTTGTTGAGCAGAGCATATGGGACTGCGTAGGTAATGCGGAAAATAATGAAGGCCTGCACGAGACGTAGCACCGCATGCTCCCCAAAGCCACGCCTCTTCGTGATGATCCTGCGCAGC
Source organism: Haemaphysalis longicornis (assembly GCF_048455015.1). Taxonomy (NCBI): domain Eukaryota; kingdom Metazoa; phylum Arthropoda; class Arachnida; order Ixodida; family Ixodidae; genus Haemaphysalis; species Haemaphysalis longicornis. The sequence goes on along the minus strand of NW_027526282.1, from coordinate 3,664,988 downwards.
ATATGAGACACCTGGTCCGTAGTGTGTTTGAGGCGAGTTCCGAGAGTGGAGTTTCGTTTGTCGTGGTGGAAGATCATTCCAAGGATCTTGATTTCAGGTGTGGGGCGAATAGTGTGGCCCTCTAGGTGTATTTCGACCGGTGGGAGTGGGTTCCGTTTGGGTCTCCCTGGTTGGACCACGAGGAGTTCGCCTTTTGCGGGGCGCAAGAGCTACGTGGCTTGAGCGTATGTCATTCTTACACAAATTACCCCCCGCCTGCCCCCCCCCCCCCCTCCCCCCCCCCCCCCCAAAAAAAAAAGTTTAAACAGACTTTTGAAATTCACAGGTGTTGCCATAAGTAATTGGAACAAGGGGTTGTGAATGTCACAAAATATTTGTCTCACTTGCTTTATGGCACCATTGCCAATTTGTCTCACTTGCTTTATGGCACCATTGCCAATTTACACGAAGCTTTTTAGGGAGGACTTCTTTAAACGCACCCCAATGCAACCAGGCAGTTTCCGCAAGAAGAAATTCCTGTAAACACATGCACGCACGCGCACACACACGCACGCACACATACACAGACAGACAGACACACAGACAGACAGACAGACAGACAGAAAGAGCTGAAAATGAAAACGGGCACTTTTAGAGTGGATGCAAACTGGGGCCCACTTTTGGAGTTCTTGTAATGGGTATGTCATCCACAACAGCATATGGCTGCTTGCCATGACCTTTCAGTGCAGGCGCATGAAGTTTTGAAGCTGAATGTAGCAGAAGTTTCTTTGTTGTATTTACTTGCACACTATGCAGGTTCTACATACTGGCAATCGGCAGATGCATTGTTATTTTTAAAGACGATAGTCTTTCTTGGGCTACTTAAACCCAGAAATTTTGGTCTGTCTGTCTGTCTGTCTGTCTGTCTGTCTGTCTGTCTGTGACTCGATTCAGCCACCCAGCCAAAGTAAAATAGATACTGCGCAATAGTCCTATATACTCGCAACCAAATGTAAATGCCTAAGCCCAGTTTATATGTTCATACTTGTCAACTTTGTTGAACAAGAACAAGACATTACGCAAATATAAGACAGGAAATTAGTACACAAGGCATATATACAGTGTTCCTTTATTAAAAAATTTATGGATGCTTGGTTTTTCGACAGCAAATGATATTATACATCTACTGCAGAAAACCGCCGCCTGCTGTTGCCCGCGCAACCTCCTGGCGGCATATGAAAAATCGCGCAGCAACAGCAACAAAAGGTTCCACTAGCTAGGTTCCACGTTCTGCTTGGAATGCACTGGAACACGGCCACGCGGTTCTATAAACCTTGTAGTCGGCCGCCTCAATTCACGCGCGTCCCCGCCGTACTGCAGCACTGGCATCGAGGAACCCGGCCTGTAGCAGTGGAATGCGGTAAATTCAAATCGCCTTGAGCAAACCTTTAGTGTGTTTACCTTGTGATGAGTGCGACGGAACAGGCACAGCGTGAGAGGTGAGCGGGAAAGCAAAGGGGGGGCATTTCCTCGGCAAATGTCTACAAAGACTATCGTCTTTTGACGACATTTGCAACGAAAGGAGCAGATACGCGGCCAATTGTTTTCTTTTAACTTCGCTCGCTTGATTAGAAAATAAGGGACTATGTAGAATGATGCCACTAGGCTTCCTTTTCTAGAGAGAGTGCGAAAAGAGCAGCATGATGCTAGATCTGGCCCTGTGCCGAGAAAATACGAGACAAAAAAAACCAGGTTGACCGAGTGCCAGTTTGGCGCTTCTGGAAAAGCACACACCACTGGCAGAATTGAAAAGATCAAGTTCCTCGAGGTGCAGACCTTTGGGTGCCACGTGATATGCGTCACGCAAAGCAGGAGACACAACACCTGCATCCTTTACTTTGCCACTGCAGTGGCAGTGGGGCCACTTGTTTTGAACGCGAGGGAGTTTTTTTTAGACGGTGCTTCACTGTCTACAAATTAACCGGTGGAAGTGCGTGCTGTTCTTTCTGTTGCCAGGAAACAGCGGCGGGGCCATCGCAGACGTCGTTCACGGGGCTGAAGGACCGGCTGCCAGCGTTCCTCCTCCAGGAGGCCGCCAGGTGCCTGCCGGGGTCGTCGACACTGGACGCTTCCGTCACGGGTCAGTCGCAAGGGCCAACTTAGCGTCTCATGCTTGCAGCCACGCACTTGTGGTTAGGTGTGCCCCCACAGCGTTGCACAGGGGGAAACAGCGCGTAAATGTCACACGGGGTTAGATCTTGGCAACTGTTGCATGCATAGATATTTTAGATGTTTTTCTTTTCTATCATGACTCGCACAGAGCTGTGCATTCATCCAACATTGCTGCCTAAAGTGTAACGAAGTGCATGGCCCTTGATCAGGGTTGGACTTGCAGTCGGTCGCAAGGTCATTTGGAACTATAAGGGTCTAGCAAAGTTCTGTCCTCGCTGCGGGATTTGTGGGGTATGGGTGCGGAGACGTAATTTCCCTGCACCTATGCGGGCAGCTTGTGTCTCGGCTATAGCCGTGTTGGTTGCACTTGCAACGGTCGGCAGGACACTTGCCATCCTCTCCTGTCATGGAAAGACAGTGGTGGGTGCTGCGTGCCTTTCTTGCCGAGCCTTTTATGCTGGCCCCTGCTGCAAGTTCTAGTGGCGCTCCACTTGCAAAAAGCCTTTTTTGTTCACTTATCGTGTTGTGTGGACGCAAGCAGTAGCCTCGCCGTATCTCCTTGGCTTTGTCCCCAGGCTCCCCTGGAAAGGAGTCGCTGCTCAGCAGAGGACCAAGGACGCCAAGCCCACTTAAGGAGAGGCTGCACAGGGGACCCGGAACACCAAGTCCGATTGGGGAGGTGAGAGGAAGTTTTGTCTTCAAGATGCCGTGAAGAGAAAGTACAAGTTTGTTGTATGCAAAATATTTAGTGCTTTACAGCGCCCCGAGCGTTTATCCAACAGCAAATGATGCTTTATTCAGTGAGAAATAAGCAATTTCAGCCGAAATTTCAGTTTCCTTACTGCATCGTACATTTGGTGACGTCAGCAATGGCGCATTCACAGTAGGTACCGAAAGCGTAAGGTAGTATGTTGACTGAGGCTACCACCATGCTGTGTTTTTGGTAACCGTAGTTACTGTCCGACATCCCAGAGGGCGCAACAATACCGCTCAAGGACCGCCGTTAGCACAGGGCTCACTTTTGATCCGACTTATATCTGTTGTATTTTTGTTATGGTTGATAGTACCGTATTTATTCGAATCTAGGCCGGCCCCGATTCTAAGCCGACCCCCGAAAGTCCGAAGGCGCGAAAAAAAAAAAAAACTTACCTCGAATGTAGGCCGAACAAAAAGGCAGGGTCAGCGTTCACAAAAAGAAAACACGTTTATTGAACATGAAGATGCGGTGCTGGAACTCAATCAGTTTCTCTTCAAAATCACCGGGCAACTTCTGGGCGATCGTTGGAGGACGCAAAATCCTCTCCCGTTGCGTCCTCCAACGACGGACATTTTTTTCATCCACGCCGAAGTCCCGCCCGGCTTGAACGTTCGACGACAACTCCGCAGCTAAAACAACTTTTCTTTTAAAAGCGGCACTATAATGGCATCGCTTCTTTTTGCGCTATCAAAACCAAACGCCACACCGCACGCAAGCCACTGTCAACTCTGTGCTCACGCCGGCGCTGGCGCGCTACGTGTGCCCGGAGGTGTTTGACAGTGAGCAGTGCAGTGTGTGTGGAAGTGCAACGGCGACTCTTACCCACATTCTCTGGGACTGCACTACGGACCTGTGTCCACCTGGGTCACACCCGGGGGGCTTACCGACGGACGTGGTGTGGGCTATGCAGTCAAGAGACTATGAAGTGCAGTTGCAGGTAGTCCAGCGGGTCGAGGCGGCTCTCGCCCGGCAATCCCGAGGGCGGGCTGATGCCGCGCGGGACCGAGGGATGCGAGCCCTGGGGACCGCCGGCGGTCCGGCCGGCCCGAGTGGAGGTCGGGGGGACACCGCGCCTTGACGACAGGCCTAGAATAGTCGGGCTGTGGGCGATCCTGCGTGATCCGCCTGCAGCCTCCGTAGGATTTTTGATCCAATAAAGTCGATTTCTCTCTCTCTCTCTCTCCCACAGAACAGGGTCCGCACAATTCAAAATGGCGGCCTATGGCCCTTAAGTGGCTACTGGCTCGTCTAGTAATGGCTACAATACTTTCTTTTCTGGGTGGCGCTAGCTGCGCGCCACTTTACTTGGAAATTGGCGCGTATTTCAAAATCCTCGAATCTAAGCCGACCCTGGAGTTTGATATATCAGTATTTCAAAAAAACTATCGGCTTAGATTCGAATACAGTTGAACCTCGATATAACGAACCTCGATTTAACGAAATTCGCGATATAACGAATTTTTTCAAGTTTTCTATCAAAATTTTGCTAAATCCATGTATTTTTATCTCGATTTTACGAAGTAATTTCGTGCGGCGCTTTCGATTTAACGAAGTCATGGCGAGAAAGGAAGATCGAAATTCCGGTCGAGGCACGTTTTATTTTGCCTCTCAGAGCCTACATTAAAAACATTCAGTACTCGCATTAACTCTTAAAAGGCTAAAATTAAAGAAAAGTGGTGAATTATGCGGTTGACAACAATTAAAAGCGATGAAAGAAGCTGCTCAAAAACCGCTAGCGGTCATGGACGGTTGAATAGTGCGACCACCATTTTGACGTCTCCATCGTTGCCTACGCCAGCGCCCTCTATGCTTGGGCTGCCGAAGGCTGAAGCCTACTTCAAGTGTTTTTTTTCTACCCGTCCTTGTTCACGGTGCTGCTGCTCTAGGTTGTGCACGCTGATAACCACATTAATATTTCGTTCGTCCATCATTAGATGAGTCTTATAAGCAGCATGAGCACTCCAAGGGAAAGAAAAGTGTGCCGAACAAGAGCCTGAGGAAGTGTCGGTGAAACCGAAGGCCATTGAAGTGATGGATGCCATCGACGTTCTGCGGAGGCACGCAGGCGCACGCGAATGTTGAAGAGCAAGCCTTGTTAGCGCTGTCAGCATACGAGTGTCACGTAAAGCCCACCCTGGTCAAGAAATGCCAAGCACTGCTTACGGACTTCTTCACTACGGCTTGAACATCGAGTGCTGGTGGCAATAAATTGCTCTCCGAACGTGGTCAAAACGTGTTCATTAGAACGCTGCGATGCGGAGAAATCGGTTTCTTTAGGGCTCAGCGGGCATAAAAGTAAGTGCTTAATCAAATTTGGCCAGAAGATATTTGATGTAAGCTTTCCACTCTAGCGGGAGCACGTAAGCGCTGCTCCACAAAGTGAAGCGGTCCGTGTGTACTCCGCTCAACTCTCATTCATGGCTTTATCTCGAGTGTCGTGGTTGCATCACGCGCCCATACTGCAGAGCCTGTGTGGACGAAAAAAGTATTTCGAAAGCTTCATAGCACCCTTCCGCTGTTGGCCCGCCGCACCCCTCAACGCCGCGCCTAAGCCTACCACTGAACGGACGAAAAGAGGCGTAACTTCGAACCAGCACTTCGCCGGGGTGAAGTTCACGGGGCATGTACGCTGGTGCAATTGACTAACCGCGGCATTTAGTAGTGACCGAAATGAAAAAAAAGAAAAAGTGGAAACCTAGTCTGCTATCATATTTAATGCAGCGTTGTGGAAAAAGCATCGGTTTTACGACGACACGAACTACCGTCGGCTATCCGAATTCCATTGCCTTTAATTCACACAATTTTGCGGCCAGATTTAGTACAAATTTCGGTTTAAGTGGAGAGGTAACTACGTAGCAGTTGTTTCTGAGTGATGGGTAAGGTTTTGAAACCTCAATAACTGGTTAAATTAACTGTAAAATCGAAACCTCGATTTTACGAAATTCTCGATTTAACGAAATTTTCGCCCGCAAGTACGACTTCGTTATATCGAGGTTTAACTGTAATTACTGTAACTGTTTTGTAAAACATCAAATATGACTTGGCAAACAAAGTCGCGTAAGTAGCCGTGCCACTTATGTCAGTTGGCCAGTGTTGTCAGACAATCCAATGCACCTGACGACCGTGTTAGGCTGTGTTGCCGGCAAAGTGCCGCACTTACTGCTTCTGTGTGTTCACGTGTTCGTTCGTAACATTCATTGTTTGCCCCACCATTCCTACTGCTATAAAAGAATGTGCTCTAAATTCAGGTGCAAATAGCTTGATGATTTGATTGTAGGGTTTAACGCGCCGATGCAACGCAGGCGATGAGGCGCGCCATAGTGAAGGGCTCCGGATTAATTTTGACTGCCTGGGGATCTTTAACGTGTGCCGAAATCTCGCACACACAAGCGTTTTTGCTTTTCGCCTCCATCAGAAAAGCGGCCGCCGCGGCCGGGAGTCAAACCCGCGCCCTCGTGCTCAGCAGCGCAACGCCTTAGCCACTGAGCCACTGCGGCGGGTGCAAATAGCTTGTTCTGCAAGCTTGTGGTCCCTGTTTGCTTTCTGTCGAATTCTGCCGGCCTCAGCCTATTGCCAAATGAGCTGCCCATACTATGCCATAGGATGTCCCAAGTTCGGCGGGGAAAAGAAGCTAGTGAGTCGCATACCTATTTTCTGTTTTATCTGAGTGACATTTACGCTAACAGTGGAGTCGGTGTTATTCTAAAGAGGCACTCTTCCGAATGAACCAAACTTGCATTTTGTCTTCATGGTCCTTTTAAATTGTATTTTTCTTGGTGTTCTTATCGTAGTGATGGATGTAGCATGAGATGCACAGGTACAGTCTTTGTCAAGATTTTCGTGGCCACACCAAAGGTTTCTGGGCCGCAAAGAATTCAAAGTGAAAGGTTAAAATTTCACTGTGGCTCAATTATGTGAAGACATAAAGAAAAAAAGGTGTTTTCTCCAGCCTTCTGGCCTGAAACATTTCCTTGTGCTTCCAAAACATTTCCTAAAGCTTGTACTTTGAAGCTTTTGCTGCCTATCTACGTTTGGCATGGCCTAGCAAATTTTGACGACTGAACCTGAGAAGTCAGGTGTTATCGGGGTTCAGTAGTCTTGTGTCAATATTTGAAGCTAAAGAAATATTGGAAGTAGGAAGGACTTGGAAGTAGTTTGAAAGCGAACGCATACCTATAATACATATTGTAGTCAGAAGCCCAACTTACGAATACTTGTGGCATGCATATGCCAGAAAGTGACAAGTATAAGAAACAGCTGGCAGGCATTTGAAAGCCCCTCCTATGGCGATTTTAGGCAGCCTTGTCAAAAGTGCCCCTTTAAAGACAGGTTGACGCCTGCAAGTCGCGCCAGCGTGGAATGCACCAATCGGCACTCACCGCATGGCCAGGGTCTAACTCGTCCACCAATGGGGAGGTGCGTGCCTATGGCAGCATTTTCAAAGTGTTCACCTAGTGAGATTTGGGCGTAGCATGACTGCTTTATATGTGGTTGCTTAGCATATATTGAACACCCATATATATATGACGGCCATTTATATTTTGAAGTCAAAAGCAAAACCACAAACTTTGCAGCAGATGTAGCACCTCCTAGGTTGGCTGGTCTAGCTTGCATGATTGCCTGGCAACAGCTTAGCCTCAAACCACAGTGAATTCCTTAAAGGGACACTGAAGTGATTTGTAAACATTGCGGGATTACGAGCGCAAATTGTAGTCCGGAGTCCCTAGGTTCTGTTTCGACCACTCTGAGCGCGCTTACGCGAATTTATTTAGTAGAAAAATCAATTCGAAAATGCTGTCCTCCTCTCTGCACCCTCGCCCATTTTCTGTGGCGTTTTCGTGCGACGTTGGGAGGAGATGAGCTGGCATTTGGCTGCGCTACTGCACGGCTCCCCGGCCTTCAGACAGAGTGAGTAGGCTCAGCGTATATTCCGCGGGCCGCCTACGGGTCTTCGCAATTCGCTCGCTCAGTTGAAACTAAGCCACAACATGTTTGTGAATGGAAGAATGTGCCTTTTTTTTTACTTCGTTAGTTTGTACACTGTATCTAGCTCCAAGTCAAGGTCGCTTCACACAAGCGCTGCACAAGCGCAGCATGCGACGCTTCGCTAACTGGTACGCCAGTAGGAAAATATAAGGCCTCTTGAAGGCGGGAGAAGAATCAGCGAAGTCAATATAGGTACTAAGGAAATAAAATCAACCGATACTTTTACCGTACAGCGTAAAAATAGGGTGCAGGAAGCACTTTCTTGCGCTGGGCGAACAGGCACAGTGGTCAGCAGCACGACTACGCATCTGTGAACGCTTTTCCGTCTAAGAAATGCAATTGCTTCAGCCCCGTAATTGTCCGGAAATCTCACAGAAACTATTTGCCAGAACAGTTTTCAAGCTCGAGACACCTTTCAAAAACAATCGCAGAATCGCAAAAACAAACAACCAAGAGGTGCCGAATATATAAACGCACGCCCGCCGTCTGGCTCTCACCGACCCAAAGTTTGCTCAAGCGTCCACGGGGCGGCGCTGGGTGTACTTATTCGTCGTGCCCTCTGAGCAGTGACCGGTCCCTGTAGTTATATGACACTTGTACACTTTGGCCTCTTTCATTCAGTCTTCACTAGTGGCTGCTCTGTTTTCATGGCTGAACATTGCAGGACCTGGACGGGACGCCCCTGGCGGATGACGACGAGGGATCCAGGCGAGGGATCCGGGGGTCCTCCTTGGACGAGAGGGATGCCGCAAGGGGAGGCTTGACCCTCGAGGAGGAGGACGAGGAGGAGGAAAGGGAGGCGGCGGAGGCGTTGGATGCTGCCAAAAACCGGGTCCTCCAGCATGCTGCCAGGGCCGTCACCTTGGGCGAGGCGATTCTGATTTCTCCCGTGCCCCGTCGTCTGTTCCCCGACCGGGGTGGCACGGCCCTGATGGAAGAGGTGTCCAAGCCCAGCTCGGAGGAGTCGGCCATGTCGCTGCGTGTGCCCGTGTTTGACCCCTGCGAGGAGGAGGAGAGGAGGGAGGCCGTAGTGGTCGAGGAGGTGATTGTGATCAGCGCCTCTGAGGGTGAGTGGAGGGGGAGGGGGATGTAGGCAGAATTTGAGCTTGTTTGTTCATTTTTGGCTTGGTTTGTAAGCTGCCCTGAAAATCAAGTCGGTGAGTGGCCCTATAGGTGGTATTCACTGAAAAGTTTAGCTGTCACTTTCTTCGCTTGGCGACACTGGAAACAGCCACAGACATGGCCGATGCGCCACGGGCATGGCCCGGCTTGGGCCACCGTGTCCGCACGCCGAAGAATAAAAAAACACTGGCGTGCGCAGGGGTGGAACTGCTGCGCCAATTGCGCCATTGTGCGTCAATTTGCCCTGCTGCGCCAAGCTGCGCAGAAACAGCAATTTGCGCGATTATTGTCCATTGAGAGCATACAACGCCAAATTTAGCCGAGTCTTGTCGTCGTCTGGGCAACACTGAGCGCTGGCTTTCCGGAGCGCCGGATTTCCCGTCGATCACCTGTTTAAAAGGGAACGGCAACAGTATATCTATCACATCTATCTATCTATCTCATAATAGACGCAGCCGCATCTACGCCGCATCCATAGTCACGGCAGTTCAGTGCACTCGTGGTTCCCTCGTGGAGTTTATCGCAACGTTGTTATCGCCGCGGCTTTCCTGGAAGGCTGTCACCAGCACGAGTAAAAGCACTTTGAACAGTTATCTAGTGTTATAACTTGAGGCATGGCCTCTGGAATTTGCAGCTGCTCGAAGTAAGACGAACGACCCCTTCGCACATCCTTCGCATCAGTAGTTTTTGGTGATTGAAGTCTAATTTTTCGGGACCTGCACGAACCGAGAACTGCGAAGCCGCTGCGCGCGTGGGCTATTGTACGATACTGAGCGCATGCGCACGACGACGCGAAATTCCGCGCGAAGGGCTCTTCTACGATACTGAGCGCATGCGCACGCTCCTCTAGTGTTGCGGCGGCCGCTATCACTTTATTTTCCGCTGTCGAGTCAGGTCGAGAGCTGCAAGACACATGTACGTTAGCGTTCCTCGGTGGGAGTTTTCGGCGCGCACGAACCCCGAACTTACGGCCAGTAACCACAGCTCCGCTGTTAATAACGGCCCTTTTGCATCAGAAGTTCATTTGAAGCCGAATTTTTCGCGCTTCTTTAATGAAAGAAGTGGTGTGGAGCTGAAACAGTTGCGTGCAGCGCGCCACACGGCCGCCGTACTTGTTTGCGCGCCGACGAGGCCCGCCTCGACCGCGAAAACGGGCGTCTTGATGGGATGCCCGCTTTCGCCTTCGCGTCTACCACGAAACGAGGCGTCGTGAAATCGCCGTCTTCATTCGCTGCCTGCCTATGATGCCTGCCTTGTCGGTCGACGCGGCGGCTTCAGGTTGCTGCGAATGCGGCGTCATATTGTACGGGGCCCGTCTTCGTGTTGGGGCCTATCGATGGGAGACGATGCGCGCTCGGCGAGTGCCGCGCGGGTAGGGCACGTTCGCGACGCCTGATTTCGCGGTTGCGGTGACGGTGGCAGCGGGGCGGCGCATTGCACGCGATTGTTTTAGCTCGAAACTACTTTACCAAAAAATTAAAAAGAGCAGCCACCGTTAGTACCATAGTACAAATAAAAGCCAAAAAGTCGCTACATTCAAAGGAATTGGCAAAAAGCAGGTTTCAGTCCCGAGTAAAGGGTAATATCAAGGTGCCAGCTCCTATCTGATTTATTGCGCTCCTGCTAAATAATTCTGGCCAATTCTATTTTTCATGCAGTTTTTGGATTAGTTGCACTTAAAAGTGCGCTCAGCCGCATTATTTAAAGCCGTCAGTGGGCTCCAGAAGTGCTCCGAAATAGCCCCTAAACTGCTCCAAACCTGCACCAAAATGGGATTTTCGCTGCTCCAAAGCTGCTCCAAAATAAGACTTTTGCTGCTCTCGTGCCTGCTCCAAAAAGCTAGACCCTGCTTCCACCCCTGCGTGCGTCGTCTGCTCCGTTTCAACCTGATTCTCAACGGTGGTGTCAACAGAGACGTTATTAATCGCACTCACATTGGACTTGAGGCAATACTTTGCGTTCGGTGAGGTAGAGTTTGTTAGCGTGCAACACAGTGATGTGCTTAGCGCGGACAAGTACCGCCATCCCGCGGAGCCCAACGTAACGAGTGACGGTGCACTCACACGGTTGCCTGCATGCGTGCCTCACCAGTGAATACAAACAAATTGAGAAGGAGGCTCGGATGGTTGGGTTAGGGGGAAAAATGGCAACGAAGTAAAGTTTGGATCACTGTCCTATGTTCAAGTCACAGTTTCACCCCCTCCTTTAAAGGGGAAGGGATGCTGGACCCTGCATTAAAGGGGCAATGAAAAGAAAACGCAGGGTTTGTTCATTGAAAGCATTGCTTCACCCTGATAACGATGACACCAGTTTCATCACAAACTTCAAACATGTAATCGAGGTGTAAAAGAAAAGAGAGGAAGCAGCGGCGACTTCCCAGTTATTTTCTGGCTGTTTTTCTATGATGTTGCAGAATCTTGTTTGCGTAATTCGTGGCCACCAACTTCATCCGCTACCAAGAAACGCGACTGGGCAATTGTAGTGGGGCCTCAAGTGATCGTATCGCCTGAATGGCGATGTGCAGTTAACGCCCTGGTGACCACGTTTTTAGTGCTGGCTTCTATTATGTCTCACTCGTCCGCATATTATGTCACTGTAATGTGATGTTTGAAAGCTTGTCAATATTTCTTGCATGTCCTTCTTTTTTTTTTTCTTTTTTCTGTTACCAGAAAGTCTTTCGTTGCAGCTGAGGGAGTTACCCGGGAGTTTTTGGTTTTTTGGTTGAACAAGGGTGTATTTTGTCACCATGGACTACAGGCCGTCTTTTATTTGTTTTTTTGGACTGCTCCGGGGCAGCTCTGTATTTTATTTGCACATATATTTTCTATCGTGGAAGCAGTTGTGGACTGCCCCGGAACTGGTCAGTCAGAACTGCTCTGGAAATGCAAATAAAATATGCTGGTTTTGTACTTGAGGGGAGAGACGTGCTTAGAGACAGTAACAAAGCTTAGGTCAGAAGCAGTGGTTGTCAACGTTGAATGGCCCAGAGATCCCCTTCTGGGAATTTGGGGGGGGGGGGGCAGGGAACTGAGGGGTATTGTTTTAACGAATTAACGAAGAGGGGAGAGTGTTGATTTGTGGCACGCTGTAGAAGCAACGCGCTTTTCCGATCGGAGTTGCCAGTGCATCAGTCTTTCTGCGTGTTTGGCCCCCTGCATGGCTCGTGCTTCTCGCAAAGGAGGCAACTTTAGTTAAGGACTCTTGCATTGCTTCTTTTGAGTGGCACTTTTTGGGTTGTGCGGCTATCTCGGAGATGGACACGTAGATAATGTTTGAAATTGGTGCAGGTATAAAAAATTCTCAATTTTTCGGGTTTCAAAATTCCACCAAGGCATGTGCTGGCTACATCATAGTAACACAGGCAGCTCAACAAATTCAAGGCAACTTTGTGTGTGGTAGCCATGTGATTGGCTGGGCCTGTTATATGCTTATATTGTCACATAAAACTACTGGGTGTAAATTATGTCTAGCTTTTATTCTTCTGTGAGAATGATGGTGCGGGTGTGGATGCCAGCATTGACATAGTAAATGCTGCAGTAGGGGATAAAACTAGTGGTACTACTTTGAGCGCTGCTCACTTCCTACATTGTTTTTAAAATTCCCTTATGCATTCATCCTGTTTGTAGTAGTTGTTGGTGTTATGCGCTCGAGAAATTTTATGGCTAAATTTATTGTTGCGCCTTCCTTTCTGCTGAGGCATGTAACATTATTTGTGCACCGATTCTCAGTGGGTATGTTTGCACCTGTCTGTACAAGACACAAACCCCGAAGGTAGAGCCTGAATGGCGATAACACATCATGGTCTCCAGTGGAAACCGTCGTCCAAATAATTGCTCATGTTCCTGGTGTGAGCCTTTGAATGCTCGGAATATTTCTTAATATTGCGTGTGTTTTGCTTTCTTTTCAGCTTCGGACAGTGAAAAGCCTGAAGAGGAGGAAGAGGAGGAGGAGGATGAAGAAATAGTCATCCTGTCGGACAACTCCTCGGAGATGCCGCGGAGACGCGACGGCACAGAAAGCCGCGAGGCCGACTGGTCCAGAAGTCCGCCCCGTAGTTACGCTGACAGGGACGGGTACCCTGACGAGGCAAGCATCGTGGGTGATGACAGCAATGCCCCCCACAGCGTACGTGGGGTGGCAGCCAATGAGGGGGGAGACGGTGCTGTCCTGACAGAACTTGGAAGCATGCAGCCAATCCTGCCCTTAGAACCACTCGAAGTGGCACGAGAGGCCTCACTGGGTTTGCTTACGCCGGCGGCTGATGTTGAGGTGGTGGAAGTGGAGAGATCTCTTTCGGACGACAACGATGTTGCCCTGCGTAGGGGAAGCCTTCCGGCCGCAGGGTCGGCCCATCCGCCACCGAGCGGTTTCCCTGTTTCGGAGACGGATGCGCATTTCAGAGGCGCTGCAGGCCCCGTCAATGTGTCCTTTGGCTTCGTTCCGGGTCTGGATCGGTCGGCCGGAGAAGACACGCAGAGCAGCGTCGAAGAAATTGCGGCGGTGGTTGCGGGGTTGGCACCATCGGCGACGGTGGGCATGTTCATGCCTCAAGTTGTGGTCGAGCGTCTGGAGAGCTCTCCAACACTGTCCGATCCCGGAAGGAGGGTTGTGGGGGATGCGGCAACTCCGAAAAAGGCCATGTCGCCCCAAGTAAGCCCCAAACACTCTCCTATGAAGAGCGGTAAACTTGACTCTAAAGACGAGGGGAGTCCGAAAGTACGGGCGATGGAAATGTCACCCCCCGCTAGTCCTAAGCGCTCTCCTGCTAAGATCGGTAGGTCCGATTCAAAAGGCGAGGGGAGTCCAGCGAAAATCTCGCCCCCAGTAAGCCCCAAGCACTCTCCTCCGAGGAGTGCTAGGCTCGATTCAAAAGGTGAGGGAAGTCCGAAGGCACTAACGGTGAAAATGTCGCCCCTTGCAAGTCCCAAGAGCTCTTCTCCAAAGCGGGTTAGACACGATTCAAAGGGCGAGGGGAGTCCGAAAGTACAGTCGGTGAAGTTGGCCGAAGGCTCGAGTCTGGCGTTGTCGCAGGGCACCGTGGAGTCTTCCTACCGCCTCAGGGAAAGGCGCAAGTCCACACTAAAGGGCAATGAATCGCAGACCGAGTCGACAACTCCAGGCAGGGAACGCCGGCGGAAAAGTGGCTCTGTGCCCCCATCTCAACGGACACCGTCTACGCCACTCAACACGGGACTGCGTCGCCGCGATGAAGAGAGTGCGAAGAGGCTGACGTCGCAGGCCCGAAAGACCCGCGCGGCCAGTGAGGAGCCCATATCTGCACACGGTCGTAGCAAAAGGAGAGTGTCGTCCAGCCCTCCTCGCAAAGTGGCCAAGAAGAGCAGCCCAGCCAAGTCGGAGACACCCAGCCCAAAACGGAAGGCTCAAACGCCGAGCCCTAGGCAGAAGACACAAAGCGCAACGAAAGCTGAGACGCCGAGCCCTAGGGGGCAGAAAGCAACAACGGAGAGCCCCAAAAGAACACCAGGCCGGCCCAAGAGGGCGTCGAGCGTAAGCAGGAGACTGGCGACGCCAAGCCCTAAGAAGACAGAAACAATGCCAAGTCCAAAGAAGGCGGCTGCAGTGGCGTCCACCACCAAGAAAAAAGCAGCTGCACAAAGCCCTAAGAAAGAGTCGCCAGCCAGTCCGAAGAAAACGCCACCCCTTCGGTCCAGGATGAAGGCAGCCACCCCTAGTCCTAAGAAGCTCCGCTCCACAGAAATGGGTACAAGGCGGAAGGCGTCAGCGGTTCACAGCTCTACGATGAAAACGCCAGAGAAAGGGGTGCCTGAAATCAGCGTCGACAAGAGCGAAACACCGATCCCAGCTAAAAAGGCGGTCCGGAGAGCTGCGCAGAAGCCTGCTGCCCCGCGCAAGACACCCAGCCCTACCAAGAAGACTGCCTCGAGTGTCGAGAAAGAATCGCTACCAACTCCGGCCCGACGCAGTGTGGGCGGAACTCCCAAGGAGCGCACGGCAACGCCCACAAGGTCGACGAGCTCCCGGCGGAAGTCCACCGCAGCCTCCTCGGGTGCCAGTTTGGACACCATTGCCGAAGTCAGCGACGTGTTTGAGCAGGAAGAAGATGTGGAGGCAAACGCGTCGACGCGTACCAGGCGTCGCTCATCATCTACCCTGGCAGCAAAGTCCGTGCAGTCGGCTCGCCGCTCCCGTAGAGTGTCGAGCGGCACGGCTCTGGACACGATAGCGGAAGCGCCCGCAGCGGAGGCTGAGGAAGAGGCTGCGACTCCAGCACGTCGTGGCCGGCTGCCATCTAAGCGGAAGGCCGGCGAGCAGGCAGAGGCAGTCGTGGCGCCACCTTCTCCAAAGAAGAGGGGCAGGAAACTGGCTGGTAAGGGCCACTCAAAGTTGGGGAGGTTCTCTAGTGCCGAGGAATGGTAGCATAATGCCTTTTGCGTGGAAGACAGCAAGGAGAGACAAAGTTGTCAGTTGAAGGAGTTGGAAGTCCCGCCGACTGTTGGCCCAACTTTTGTCTTCCACAGAAAACAAACAAAATGAACAAACTGCAGCTTTCGGGGGGACACTGTTCTTAAAACAACTTCTTTTCATTTTTAAGTAAACTCGGTGAAAGTCTGTCTCAGTGTTGCTGCATTTTTTGCACTCGTTCCAAATATGTTCATAATTTCTTTAGTCGGTCAGTTAGTTCCCAAGGTAGAGATAACGTTTGGAGGAACAATAGACGAAACAGTGTTAGCCGTAAAACTGTAGTCCTCATATTTTTCAATACTATGAACTCTGGTGTAGAGGTAACTTTTGGAGGAACACTAGACGAAACAGTGTTAGTCATAAAACTGTAGTCTTTATATTTTCCGATACTATGAACCCTGGTGAATAAAATAAGGCAAGCGGTGTCTTGATGCACCAGTTGGAGCTAATTTTGCAGCCCATTAAACTTTGGTGGCACTAGTGCTAAGGAACCATTTCGAATGCCCATGAAATTACTGCCAACAGATTCTTTGCTGTTTAAACTTGCACCAACAAAAGATGGCTCCCTGGGGCTTTTCTGTGCAAGTGAAACTGCTGCCACGATTCTTTCAGAACCAGTGAAAGTGGAGTCGCCGCCGCCAAAACCGGCATCGCCGCGCGTGACGCGGCAGCGCCTGCAGCCAAAAAAGGGGAGGTCACCCGCAACCAAGTCACCCTCTTCTGGGAGGGGCAGGGAGGAAGTCCCCAAAACGTGAGGTTTGCAGCTCTTGCTTGTTTCCTTTTGTTTAAAACTTTGGGTCGATGCGAACTCAGAGTGAAGGTTTAACTTGAGCCTCACTCAAGTGCACCACCCAGCAACTGGGTACACAAACTCGCAAGTTCGTTTCTCAGCCATTTTTCGGCTGTTCCTCACGATGGGAGAGGATGAGACGGACACATCTGTCAAGGTTTTTTGGTGCATTTTGAAGGTCCCCACGCACTTTCAGTGAACCGTAGCTGTTGATTATGTATGGTGTGCCTCGTAGTACCTTATCGCGTTGAACTTCAGTTGGAATTTTGATTTCACGTGTCAGTTGGATGTGCGGTTGACATTTGTTCTGGATGTGTTTGTGCCCATAGAGTGTTTGTGTGCATCCAGGGGACATTCGTGGGATGTCTGACGGAGGTTCAAACATAACAAATTTGTATGTCCGCATGAACGCGGAAGCTGGAGCCTTTGACGTATGTTGATACGTCGCGCAGAACTGATGTCATCCTGGGCACAACACGCAGTGCAGAAATGACAGCCGCTTACTTCAGTTACACAACAGCAGCGAGAATGATACAAACAGGGCATTCTGTAAGAGCTACTTTCTGTGTTGTACGGAGCATACGTGACTCGCCTACACAGTGGTTACAAAGAGAAAAAAAAAAATCCCCGTGTGAGCAACTACTGAAAGCAGCGTTTACATCTTGCTAAAAAAAATTGCCCTGCACAAATCCCTCACATTTACTTGCACGATGAAAACGCCATTGGTAATAGAATTACTGTTAATCTGGAGCCCTCCACAATGATGCGTCTCGTAACCTGGATAGCTTCGGCGCATTGAACCCCATAATCAGTAAATCAATCAATCGAGCCTTTATGCCTGTAGGAAAGTGTCATTCCCCTTCAGATCCAGGAAAGCGAGGGCGAAAGCCGGGCATTTGGCACCCCCTACAACTTATCCGATTTCTGGCTTGTGTGGGGCATAGCAGATATAAAGCATGCTTGGTATAAAAATATCAACACCAGCCACGACAAAACTGTGTGCCTGTGTCTGGCCATATGCAAGCAAAAGGGGGGGCGGGGGGAGGGGGAGGAGAGAATGGAGGGAGATATCGGGATGAAAAATCAAAGCCCCTTTATTAAAAGACTGAGGGTTAAGACGCAAGGTTTTCTCCCACGCAACCTGACTCTATGTCCAAAATCCAAACTGCTTCGACCGTGTGGGAATAGTGCAATCGTATAGACGTCGTTTTCATAACACAAGGGACTGAGGCTAATTCCAACCACAAGGTTTTTTTTTTTTTTTTTTTTTTTTTTTTTCCCTCCCTTCCTTGAGGTGCTTGATGTGCCTTCCTGGAAACTCGTTGTGTAACTTTGGCTTTCCTGCAGTGCGTTTTGGGTGTAACGATGGACGGCACGAGTGAGGCATAGAAACCTTCGCTTTAAGGGGGCACTTAGGTCTTTGATCAAAATGTTCATTTTTGCAGCTATGATGATGAAAATTAAAGGACGTATGCACATATTTTTTCATTTTGATTGTAGATATAAGATTTGTTTCTGTGTAAAACGACTACATTAAGTTTATTTTGATGTTTATATTTGATTTTTATACAGCTTCTGTGAAAAAAAAAAAACTGCTGGAGTGATGCAGCTGAACAAGGTACCAGTGAACTGTGCACAAATCAAGGAGGGCAATAAGTCTCATGTAATCATTTTATCTGGTCTGTCGCAAAGTTCTTCAATACATACCAGCTGCGAAACTCCGCTTCAGAATATGGGCGGCACAGGCCCCCCTGTTACTAGCGCGCCCCTAGGGGACAAAAACTGAACTTCGATAAAATATTATTATTCAAAAATTTTGTAAAATTAACCTTGCTTTTTAAATTAGAAGACATTAATTAGGTGAAATTTACTTGTTTTTGCGGATTTTCTTTTTTACGGCTTACGGCAGCAGCCGCAAGCGCGTGAGTACTGCTCCAACTTTCTGCCGACAGATGACAGGCTAGTCAACTTGCCGTGTGTTTGCGGCGGCGCAGGGGGGGCAACCAAAGACTGGCTTTCGATACATGGGGCCTATGGGGAGTTTCGCAACTGGTATACAGTCTACGCTCGTTACAGCGGATCCGGCAACAACGGACTTTCGGTTACAACAGACCATTTCTGTTGGTTTGTCTTTTACCCATGCATTTTAAATGGAGTCCACTCCGCTCACAACGGACCCGGCTAGAGCAGACTATCGGCTACAACAGACTAAATTTTAGGCGAAAATTGTTTCGACTGAACTTTTATAGCGGACTTCCGCGGGGCCGGCGCCCGGTGTGCTTTTTCGTTTATTTTGGCAAGAAAACTATTATGTCTGGCAACATTGCTGGCAGCCGGGTCGTTGGCGCAGCCAAGCCAAGCCAGTGGCTTTTTTTTTTTGTGCGACCAGCGGCATGAGCGGCAGGGTAGCTGATTTCACTGTCGGATAAATTAAGCGTAATTAACGCTGTTGAACACGAGGAAAAACAGGCTGACATCGCCAGAAGTACAGGCCTGTCTAAGCACAGTGTCCGCTGTACCGTCAAGAACAAGGCCGCTGCCGATAAACGCGACTCCGGTGAGATTGAAAACAGGGCAATCTAATACTCGAAGTGGTGCACTCGGAGGCGAGTCTGCCCTCGTCAGTTTTTTTATGTAATAAAAAACTCGGGTTCAGTGAAGTTCGGCTTTTATTTACCCACGCATGCATCGTTCCCGTTCCGTTCGGTGAAAAAGGTAAGAAATGCCTCAAGTAGGGGTTGTTCCCCATCCATTGTGTGCAATCTGCCGGTAACCGTGCGCAGTCCAACTGGTCTAACTTTCGATTTTACAGCTGACCGTCATCAGATTATTTCATTACATCTGTTTCAATGACCAGAATAAAATCGCTAAAAATGTGGAATCTGCCTTGAGGGAGCGTCCGGCAGCGATCCGATTTGTTTGACGAACGGTTTCGGGAAAACCTGCCTCGTCGTGAGGGGATTTAAGAGAGCCTAGCTAATGCTGATAGGCACGACTGATGTTTTATAGCTGGTTTATAATTGCGCCTAGTTACATTCTTGCGTTATTTGCTCAGCTCATCTTGCGTCTTTACACGCTTGACCACATGCGCTAGGCCTTTTCGAAGTGCCGGTGCTAAGTTTTGGAAACGGTGTTTACGCGATTCTTTGCCCTCGCGCGAACACTGTGCAGAGGTGCTGCAGGCGTGTAGAAAGAACAAAGTGTATGTACTATGCATGCAATATCGGTCAAAGTACCCACTGTAGGGCTCATAGCCCCCCCCCCCCCCTTGTCGGATACTGCATACTTCGGCTACAGCGGACGTTTTTTTCCGCATCCAGAGGGTCCGTTGTAACGAGCGTAGACTGTATATCCAGTAACTCTGGTCTGTAGCAGAAGTTACGACCATTTGAAGTTTGGGCTTGGAAAACAAAATCGGTTTTTCTGGTTCCCACCTTTCAAGCACAAAACTTCAAATGGTTGTAACTTGTGCTACAGGCCAGATGGAATGATAATGCTAGTCTTATCGTACTCCAGCAGTTTTTTTTTCGAAAGCTGTTAACCAATCAACTATGAAAATCCGAATAAATTTGAATGTAATCATGTTACACAAAAATAAATTTTGTATCTACAATCAGAATAAAAAACTATGTACATACGTCCCCCAATTTCATCATCATAACTGTAAAAATTAAGTTTTTGATCAAAGGCCCATGTGCCCCCTTAATAATGGCAGCCACTCACACACGCCACAGTTGGCAAAAAAGTGTGTCTCTTTTGCTGTCATAGCAGTGCACTACACACCCCTGCACCCTTCCCAGACCCGCCGCGGTGGCCCAGTGGCTAAGGCGTTGCGCTGCTGAGCCCGAGGTCGCGGGTTCGATTCCTGGCTGCAGCGGCCGCTTTTCTGATGGAGGCGAAAAGCAAAAACGCCCGTGTGTACGAGATTTCGGCGCACGTTAAAGATCCCCAGGTGGTCAAAATTAATCCGGAGCCCTCCACTACGGCGCGCCTCATCACCTGCGTTGCGTCGGCGCGTTTTCCCAGGGGAATTCAAAACGTAGTTTATGCAGTGTTTCATAGATGGCGCTGCAGGTTAGTCTTGTGAGCTCGGTAACCGGTCGTCTCCACCTTGCCTGAGAACGAAAAAAACTCGCACCTCCCCTCGCGGGAACCCCTGTGTAGATGCGACACATGGGGGGTTCACGTTGCAGCGTTGGACAGCGGAGGAACGGTGCTGGAACGATGGAGCGGAGCGGCGCAGGCACCGCGTTTTATAGCACGCATAACGGTGAGGGGACGCGCCGGCGCCAGTGCGCCTGCCGCGGCTATGACGCAACACAATCCACTTTAATCCAACCCAAGCCAAGCCAATCCAATCGAATCCAATTCAATGTCCCTCGCGAGAGAGTGTTCGCTATCGGAGAGGAGAGGGGGTGAGCATGGCGAGGAGAATAAGGGAAGGGCGGACGACAACGACGCCGACGCTGCATGGACAAGGCGAGTGAATGAGATGCCTTGGCATCTAAAAAGATGCTGCCGCTCATGTCTGGGAGGGCTTGCACCAGGGAAGTTACAGTGACTCTTGGAATTAGTCACGGAGTCTTTGGGCGTCGAGATGTCTGGAAGGAAACTGCGCGAGCTAGGTTGTCCTTTTGAAACGCAAGGCGTTCCCTCAAAGCTTCTGGAATCGCAGGGAATGTACGGGAAGACGGCTAATTATCCCTCGGATTACCGCTGCAGCCACGACTTTAGCTCCAGTGATCCCCGGCATGTGGACGGGTCCCTCCCAAAGCGTGATGTGTTTTGGTCAGTCGTCTCTGTACCAGCAGTGGGCAGATTGCAATGTGCTGTAGAGCACACTCAAACCATCACCACCACCATCGCCACTCGGAGTTGGCGTGCATTCTCAACACTGCGGGTAACACGCACGCATTTGGCCCGCACATTGTGAAGGCTTGCGAACTCTGGGCCCTCCCTGTCCCCTAGAGAGAGAGGGGGAGGGACGTCGAGGTTTTGTAGAGGTGAACTTTGGCTGCGAGGAGCGTTCTGGTCTGAGCCTCCAAGCTAGGCTGGTCCCAGAGAGACGTGGAGTCTTGTCCAATAATATCTTGCAGATTTAGGTATTGTCATAGCCCAAGTTAGACTTGGAGTTTGAGGGTTCGCTTCGGAGCTAGGGGGAAGCCCCCACCGACATCAGTCAAGTGATTTGTGCGCAGCACTATGAGCATGAGATAGTTAGCCCCGGGAGTTTGAGGCACTCAAGGGACTTGTACGCGCTTTGAGCTAGAGTTTGCACTCGGAAGTCTTATCTTTTATTACCAATGTGCGCTGTTATGTAGTGTAAATCAACTACGTCTCAAGCTCGTCCATCGCACCACCATCTTCAAGAACTCTGTCATCGCCGCCCGCAAAATTAACTGGAGCCTGGAGAATTGGGCCCCTAATGGTGATCTGACCTGGGGGAAAAAAAAAAACTTCAATTGGTTCCTATCCAATAAAAGCAGGCTACTGCCACACCAGTTTTGGTTGTGGTTGTGCGAGGAGAGAGGAAAAGTTTCATGACTGAAGCGTTGTGTTATCATTATGTATGGGATGTGTCTGAATAAGTACATATTATAAGCATGCATTTCTCTAATGAAGGGGTAATGTTAAGGAACTTGAGCAACTGTTTGATGCCATTCGCTTCTGAAGTAAGCACAAAGCATGGAAAATGGAGGTAGAGAGCATTGATTAACTTGAGCGATGGGCTTATTGCTTCTGTACTCATTGAAAAAGGGCACCTAAGGCCTGTTAGTAGCTTGCAACAAGCAAAAAGAAAGGTTAGGGATAATTTATACGATACACAAATGAATGTTCCTGTCCTATGAAAGTCAACACACTGACATTAAATAAACGTTTTAAATATGCATCTTCTTATCCCATGAAAGTGAGCATGTTGACGTATGGAAGCTTTTTCAAATATAAAAGGGGAATAGTTTTGTGTACATTTCATATTTTATTTTTGAGTGCCCACACTCTTTGTGTAACAGTGGGGGAAAAGGGGTGTGTCAATTCAGAAATACATGTATAAAAGAATTAGCATCAATGCAACAGATCATGTCGCGGAGTGTGCGAGAAAAAGACAAAAGGAAAAATGGCGGAAATTTGATGG
The DNA here is from genome assembly GCF_048455015.1 of Haemaphysalis longicornis. Taxonomy (NCBI): domain Eukaryota; kingdom Metazoa; phylum Arthropoda; class Arachnida; order Ixodida; family Ixodidae; genus Haemaphysalis; species Haemaphysalis longicornis. Next base: position 3,642,605 of record NW_027526282.1, on the reverse strand, counting down.
CACGAGGAAGGCAGGGGCAATTGAATAAAACGGGGCTTTCAACAGGTGCAGTCTGGATTTGTCAGTCAGTCAGGGGCTTATCTAAAAAAAAAAACAGGAAACACAAGCGCAGACAGGGGAACGACTATGGAGATTGGGGGCAGTGTGGGCGAAATGTTCATTGAAGGCCAAACGGACAAGCCAAGCGGTGAAGTTGGAACAGGAAAGCTATACTCGGTGACAACTTAAGAACGGAAGTTGCCGCTGTGCCTTATCACCGTAGCCGTATGTTTCTCCGCGCAGCGCAAGTAGGGCGTTACTGGGAATATTTTGAAGATGGCGTGAGCCGTTCCCGTGATTTTTTGGGCTTAAAGGGGGCCTGAGATGGATTTCAAAGTGTTTTTGTTTGTGTCAGAAATCTACTCTATAGTTCTTGTAGAAACAAGTCCAAAAATAGTAAGCATATTCGCTCACGCTAACAAAAGTTATTACCCCGACGAGACAGAACTATTTGTTGGCTCGGCGGCTTGCGATGACGACATAGTCCGACCTCGTCCGAGGCGAAGCACTCATTTCATGGTTGGTCGCCGGAATGTCCGCGGTTTTTGACGGCGGCAGTTTGGTTTAGAGCGTCGTCGTTACCATGGTTACTTCAGCGAGTGGGTCGCACATGAGACGACGACGTCCTTTTTTTTTTTTTTTTTTAAGCTACGTTTTCAGTCTTTACGGGCTTTGAGCAGGAGATACTGGTGATTGCGGAAGTCGACCTTGCATGCGCGAGAGTTTCCGTGAACGGTAACTTATTTTTACCGTCGCTACATAGCGATACAGAGGCTAGAATTTCTACCGACTGTAGTAGCGAGCCCCCTGCGCCGGCGAAATGTACGCTCGCGTTTTGATTAGATTACCAGAAAGTTCCGAGTGAATGCCCTCCCCCGAAACATCGCCCACCCCCTTTTACGGGTGAAATATTCAATTTACTGAAAGACGCGCGCCCACCCCGTAAAATCCATGGCTTTAGCGCCGATGAGTGAACAAAACAAACCCGAATCATCTCTTTATGTGTAGATGCGGTCACTTATTCGTCCTTTCCGCGCTTGACCCGAAATTTCGCCCATCTCGTATTTTTCACTTGATATCACTGTACTTAAATTTGGGTGGGCGTTCTTCCGGAAATTTACGGCACAGCAAATGCGCTGTGCTCTGCGCTTCATGCAAGCAATTTTAGTTGATGTTGTTTACTACATTCTTGCTAAATGATGATCAGGAGCAGGATAAATGACAATTTTTTTTAGAATGAGCGAGCAAAATTTCCGCCCCTACTCCAGCTTCCCATGCTTCCAATGGTTCAGATGCCTTTATGAACTAGCATAGCTCTTTTATGCTTTCAAAATCGTCTTGGGCAAGGTAATATAGGTAACTGCGGAATCATTACAATATATCTTACTCATGTTATATCGAAATATTTAGCGGTGGCGTGAATTCTGGTTAATGCAATACTTGGTCCTAATTCTTCCCACTAGATGGTGGCGTCAACGTCATGTTTTCGATTTTTTAAGCTCTACAGTAGAAGTATACGGCTCTTTTAAAAAAAAATATTGTATTGTGAGAGTTCAATCTAAGACGTCTAAGATTCAAGCCATTTCAAGCGTAAGCGAACAGTTCTGGGCAACAAACGTTTGTGTCATTTGCTTTGCGACAAATTCGCCAGATGTCGCTACTCGGCAGAGCCGGTAAGCCGGAATGCAGAAACCGCAGAGTGCAATCCTTTCGTTTTCAGCAGCAAACGGCTACTCTTGCTTCATTTAACACGGCAAACGGTAAAGCGCGCTAAGGACACTAGGCAACAGGTTCATTCAGAAGGCCGGTGCAGCAAACCACACTTTCCTGCGATCATGACTTGATGGGAAGCAATGAAATGAAACTCTTTGGCAGTTGTCGTTACGGGATGAGCATGATCTTGCCCTTGTCGCGACCGCCGCAGAGAATCAGCTGCGACAGCGTTTGGGCTTGAACTGATTTATTCAGCCCGCGTGAGCGCACTTGAGCGTGCGCCTCGTGATCACGAGCAGTGCCCGGCGGCGTCCAAGCGCTGCGTGCAGAGCTCCTCCTTCGTCGTCGGCGCGGCGCTCCCTTGGCGCGCCGTTCGTTACCACCTCTGAAACAACGTCGAGGCTACGCTCGAAACACAGATGGTGCAAAGAATCCTTTCGGGTACAGCGTCCAAGAAAGCAAATGCAAAGAAAACTGAGACACGGAGCGCTGAGCGATCACGCTGGCTGCAAGCGTCGTTGCTCCTGCGCTCACTGTATCCTTCCGCCGAGAACGGAGGAGCGTCAAGCCCGGTTTGGCCCGGTGTGTAAGTGCTTTACACTCCGGTATAAAACAAATATGTGTGATTGTGTAAAAGCACCCACACACAAAAGATGTTTTTTGTAGCTTTCTGATGTTTTTACGCTCGTAAAAAATTGATTAAATCAAGAGCGCACAAACACGTCACGATTAGTTCAAGAAATAGCCGTTGCGCTTCGATACCATCGACCCCCCAAAAAACCCCATCTCAGGGGCCCTTTAATATGCTTATAAACGACTCCAGTGACGACAAACAAACTGTGTGAGACAAGGCAGACGATATCATAGCAAACCCCTTTCAAAACGCGCACGCACTGACGTCACGGGTCCAGCGCTTTGGCGGAGTGATACACTACATGAGGTGGTGCCGTTCTTGAGTTGTAACCGAGTATAGTAGAGCCACTTCTCACAGCTTTTGTCTGCCTCCTTGCAGGAAGCGGCGCGGGCGTCTGGTGATAGTTCCCGTGCTGACGGGGACGCCTGGAGAGCAAGCAGCCCGGACCAGAAGGACTGCCGCAGGCGCAAGTCCTGCAAGTTCAACGCCTCCCCTCCGACCTGCCCCCCGCCGCCGCCGCTACAAGCTCTCCTGGAAGCCACTAGTGCTCTCGGTGCCAGCGTCCCTGTCTCGCACCTCGTCCTCGACATCTTCCACCAGCGCCAGGAGGCCGTCGGCATCGTAGCGGCTAGGACGGAAAGTGTGTTGTTTATCTTCGATCGAGGGAGCTGTGTTGGGACTGTTTGTGGAGGGAAGGTGCCTGGAGACCGTGTTTGGTGCTCTGCAAACTTTACCTGCTACTACTTTTTAGTGGTAGCGCTGTACATGTTGCGCTAGCTCGTTGTTTTGCCCCACGCACCTTGCGACTACCACTGCCCCAGTGGAGTGCTTTGTTAGCCTTGGGAAAGTATTCCTGAAGTACGTTTCCTAATCTGGGAATGACCGTTTCTCTACTTATGCTTTGGCCGGGTGCATCAACCATGACATTGGTCGGTGTTCGGTTTTTTTTAAAATTTGGACAAGAAAGGATCTACGTCTTTTTGATCAACGCTCGCTTGTCGTTTGCCGTATTTTTTTATTTGTTGTTGACTCGCGACGTCGTGTTGTTTGAGAATTACTGGTAGGAATGCATTTTGTGGGTGTGTTTGAGAGGAGCCTGCATTGACGAGCACATTGGTTTCACTGGTGCTTCCATGTTACACCATGTGCACCACCTCTTATTGTATCATGCTGCTGCACGAAATGCTTTCAAGTGTTGTAGGTGCGTGACCGCAGTGAGCTGTGTTGTCTCTGCAGTTGGTTTGCTGTTTTAATAAGGATGACGCTCTACGTAGTTTTGTTTATCGATCGAGCTGCCGATTAGGTGCCCTCAATTTCGACGAATTTTTTTTTTTTTTTTTTTTTAATGCATAGCTCTAGGTTTTTTTTCTTTCCTTTTAGTTTGTACTGCAGCAAGTGTTAAAATGCTTCGCACAGCAAGTTGTACAGCATTCTTTTTTTTTTTCTTTGCTGTGCGCAGTTTGGATTTTCATTTTCATTTTTACACAATCTCATCTGTTATGTTGCCAGGGGGCAGAAACCAAGAATGGCATCGTGCGTTTTCAAATGGCTCCGATTGTGCTTTGCTTCTTATCATTTTGTTTTAATGTAACGGACTTGATGCTTTATGGCAACACTGTGAGTGGGCGTTCAAGTTGTAAAAATGTACTACGGAAATGTAGCTTGGGATCAACGTTAATAAACACTTCTGTTGTTGCTGTGACGTGTTTTATTGGTACGATTTAAGAAGCAACTGGTGACTTCTTAATTGACTACAGTAAAACCTCGTTATAACGAAGTTGAAGGGGGAGTCGTAATTACTTCGTTATAAACGTTAGTTCGTTATATACAATATTCATATTATCTACCGCTAATTAACAAAGAAAAGAGGATGTACTCCCCACCGAACCTCACAGCAGCCGCCACGAGAGAAAAACGACCGTGGCGTGGAGAAAAACCAGCGAAAAAAAATAAGAACAGCAAGAATCAGAACTTTATTCGCGCGAAATGGCTCTTCACTGATCGAAACAGCACATCAGCCGTTGCGGCTCACTTTGCAGAAAAGAAACACTTGATGGATTGCTGCCGCGTTTTCTTCAGACGAATGATGGCTTTTTCAGCTGCAGCCGCTATTTCGTTTCCGTCCTCGCCGTCATCATGCGCGCCAAAGAAGCGGCGCAGCAGGTCTGCCGCATCCGGCACTTGTGCGGACGTCGGTACGCCGGACTCGCCGACAATAGGCTCTGGGCTGTCGTCGCAGTCCTCATTAGGCACCCCGGTCACCTCGCGTCCAATTTCCTCCTCTGTTAGCTCCTCCGTCGTTACCGCGTCAGCATCGGCACTGACGTACGTGTAGAAGGTGTCGCAGTCGGGGATGACACCGACATGAAGAAGAGCGTCCCACGACGCCAGGGATTGGTCGCCTGCGGCACCCTTATTGACGGCAGCATCTAGATCGTCGCTGTCACCACTGCTTACGCACCTGCCATCCGATTGAAAAGCTGGCACTGCTGACACTTGAATGATCGCAGGCAACACCAAAAACCGCGGTCGGCGCGTCGGCGCAGCGCCCCAAACATGCCCGGCCTCCGGACGCGGAAGAGCGGGCGGGTCCACGCGTTATGCACGGAGGGGGAGGCCGGCAGACGCGCCAGTTCGCGCGGGTTGCCAGGCGGCTTGTTGCCATTTTAGCGCGCGGGAGTTGGCGGCGGCCCTGCGAGCGGGAGTTTTCAATTACCTCGTCCGTAATGAGACATAACCGTCGCGCGCTATAAGACATTGATCTGTCGGTCGCAAAGCGGTCAGTAAGTGCTCGTTTTGGGGGGAAAATGGTTCGTTATACCCATTGCGAGGACATTTTAGCTTCGTTAAAACGAGGTTTTAAATACATGGGCATCTATGGGAATTTCTAGGGGAATTACGATTGCTTCGTTATATCCATTAGTTCGTTCTATACCGTTTCGTTATAACGAGGTTTTACTGTATTGCAGAGCTGACCTGCTGTTTTAATAAAATATTTTCTGCACTTAAAGTACTCGCTTTGTCATTCGTTGCTGAAGATTGGACGAGTAAATTTATGAAGTGAGGTATGTAGGTCTTAACGGCAAGCAGCATGCGCAAATTGAATCGTGTAGCACAGGGGTTGGCAATGTTTTACTCTGGATGGCCAAGTTGCATGAAGCAGACGCGGCGGAGGGCCGGACGGCGAATTGGGTGGAGGGGTGGCCTTGCAGACAAAATATTTAGAATAATATTTGGCTATAAGTGACAACAATCTGGGTAAGTGTGAAGGCAATGCTATAAGTTGGCAGATGTCCACGAATTCTTTTCACTTGTATTTGTGAACTGCCCTGCGATATGTTCTGCCTACTCTGCTGTTGAGTGAAGTTGCATAAGTGTGAATGAACCCTTCGGGCTCGTTTGACGCCGGTGATGCACTTTTGCCTTTACATCATTGCATCTCGCCCACAGTGACCAGTGGGGATAAACCTATACTGATGTATCAGCTTATGGTTGTATGAATGAGCAGGCTGGATTTTAACGCTGAGAATGTAACACTTGACAAATTCTAAAATATCCACTCATTCGCAAAATCTTCATGCTTTCGAGCCATCACCAGGGAAGGGAACAGACGCTATGCAGCAACCTAAATGCTTGGTTTCTTGTGTCTTATGAATGTGAAATGGCAGCAGAAAAGGTATGCTGACCTGTTCCTCTCGGCGTCAAAGGCAAGTAGGTTTTTTGGAGGTGGACTCCAACAATTTACCCCTCAACTGAATGAAATAGAAGGGGGGTTATGAATGGCCACCATGTGAAAGGCAGCATTGCCTGTTTGTCGCAGCGGCAAATTCTCTCCTCCCTGTTAATAAATCTGCGTTGCTCTGTATGAGCAGCTCCAAGCGCTCGAGACCATAACAGGCTTTATAGGTCGTGACGTGCGAATAGGAGCCAGCTCACCGATAAATTGCTGGGTGCGGACGGTGTGCTCCATCAGGTGGTGCTAAATTTAATCCTCAACCTGGCCAACCTCACTTTGCTCACAGAGCAACCTGCGACTGCTGGCATATAATCTAGTGGTCATGCTAATCAGTGCTGTGCCACTGAGTGCCTATAGTAGGCACCTAGAAATTAATGGTCAGTCTGGATCCCCCTATCAGCTAGGTAATCTTCCATGTACAGTCGTGGACAAATTAAATGGGAACACGAAAATATGAACCAAAACACAAAATTGAAAAATACTTTTTAAGGTGAAGTAATGGCGCGCTAAAGGTATATATGGAAACCCACATATCCCAACTTAGTTTTTTTAACTACACCACGCATCATTTTGGTTTGCAGGGAAATAAAGCGCGCTATTTGTTTGTTCTGGTTCATATTTTTGTGTTTTCATTTCATTTGTCCGTGACGTACTGTACACAAATAAATCATACTGGTACCTACAATAATGCCGCGAACCATGCATTGGGTTTCATTATTTGTGTTTTGCTTTTGGATGAGGACAGCACCCAAACCTATATCGCTGGCATCCGTGTGCATTTCCGTTTCGGCGTTTTCGTCGAAATGAGCGAGCGCGGGCGGGTTTTGCAGGCGTTGTTGCAGCTCGCAGAATGCTTTGTCTTGGGCGTTTTCCCAGCTGAAAGGGGTGCTAGCTTTTGTCAGGCGCGTGAGTGGCTCTGCAATGCGTGCGAAGCTTGCGACGAAGCGCCGGTAGTATGCACATAGTCCGAGAAATCTTCGCACGCTCTTTTTGTCTTTCGGTCTTGGGAAGTTCGCTATGGCTGATGTTTTCGCCGGGTCAGACAGGACTCCTGCGGCGTTGACGACGTGTCCCAAAAACGTGAGTTCCTCGTAAGCGAAGCAGCACTTTTCGGGCTTCAGTGTTAACCCCGACGAGCGAATAGCCTCGAGTACAGACTCCAACCTTGCAAGGTGTTCATCGAAAGTCCGGGCGAATACCACAACGTTGTCGAGGTATACGAGGCAGGTGTGCCACTTCAGGCCAGCTAGCGCAGTGTCCATGACCCTTTGAAACGTTGCTGGTGCCGTGCACAACCCAAACGGCATCACCTTGAGCTCGTATAGACCGTCCGAGGTTATAAATGCAGTCTTCTCTCGGTCTCTCTCATCCACTTCAATTTGCCAATAGCCTGTCTTCAGATCCATTGATGAAAAGTACTTCACGTGGCAGAGGTGGTCGAGGGCGTCGTCGATTCGTGGCAGGGGGCACACGTCTTTTTTGGTGATTTTGTTCAGTCTCTGGTTGTCAACTCGGAACCTTAAAGTGCCGTCTTTTTTCCTCACGAGTACAACCGGCGCAGCCTACGGACTTTTAGATGGCTGTATTATGTCGTCCCTGAGCATGTCGTCTACTTGAGTCCGGATGGCTTCGCGCTCGTGTGAAGACACGCGGTACGGTGACTGTCGGGTAGGTCGTATCTGCGGGTGCGCGTTCAAAGTCAGCGACTGCGATCACATCACTTGCTTGTTGCGTTTTTTTGAGGAACGCAATTGCAGCGCCGTTGTTTAAATGCTGGTACTCCTCGGTGAAATTGGTGACCAAAACGTGGGATCTGCGTTGCTTAAACCGCGCAATGCCTCTTGCGATAGACACACCGCGGTTGAGTAGCAACCTTTGGTCACTCTCCACGATAGTGTTGACGTCAGGAGCAGCACCTTCACAGTAGACGGTGATCATTAAGCTTGCGCGGGTTGGCAGGGTGACATGATCATCGGCGATCCTTACAGCTGCACGGTGTTCAGGGTTCGGTTCTGGCTTCATGGAGTGATTGGAGGAAAAAGTTATCGACTTGGTCTGCAGATCAATTATTGCGCTGTTGTCCGTCAAAAAGTCCATTCCGAGAGTTACATCGCGGGAACAGTTAGGCAAGATAACGAACGTGGCAGGGTACGTCGTGCCGTCTATGGTGACGCGGGATGTGCACGTTCCATTTGGCGTCACGAGGTGGCCTCCTGCTGTGCGTATGTGCGGACCGTCCCATCTGGTCATAACTTTCTTCAGCTTAGACGCAAATGGCCCGCTCATTACTGAGTAGTCGGCTCCCGTGTCTACGAGGGCGACTACATCAAAGCCGTCGATAGACACCTTGACGCCGGACTCCGCCTTCCTTGAGTTCCGGGTGCGTCGGGGCGTCGCATCTCGGCTTGTGTGTGTTGACGGTCGGGCACTGTGCGTTGTCGTCGTCTTCTCAGCGGCAGTCTCGGTCATGTCGGGTATGCATCGCGTTGTGTAGTTGTCATCATGTTTGGGAGTCTCGTCAGGGTTAGGTCGGGTTGTCGGGATGAGGGCAAGTCGTGAATCACTATCTTCGGCGCGTCCTTGCGTCATTGGAGGGTTTTCCTTTTTCCGTCATTGTGCAACTTTACCTCCCAAAGTTGCTGCTTTTAATTTCCCTCATGTGGGCTGGGGGACCTTCCATGGGCGAAGTCAGCATTTCTACGGCGGTTCGGCAATTGATATGGGTAGGGCGATGGCAAGTGGTTGAAACGGGCTGGGCCACGGCTTGTATGAGAGAGATACTCGTCGATCTCACGTGGTCGTTGGCAAGGGAGAGGGCGAGGTGCGTCAATGGAGAATCCTCGCAAACCTAGCCTCTTGTAAGGGCAGTGGCGGTAGATGTGGCTGGCCTCTCCGCAGTGGTAACACAGCGGGCGATTATCAGGTGTTCGCCACACCTCGGTCTTCCTTGGCGCCTGGTTTCGGGTTACAGGGGGTCGGGCGGGCGACATTGGGCGGCGGAATGGCGGGGCCTCTTGACGACGTCAGAGTCCTTCAATGCTAAGGGACTCTGACGACGTGTTGGAACAGGGCGGGGTCGACGAACAGCCGCGGAGTAGGTCATAGCCTCTGGCTCGCGGGGTGCTGCTGCTGGACTATCGTCATATTTTGAGTATGTCCGTTTCATTCAAACATATCAAATTGGGCTTTGAAATTGAAGAGCTTTTTTTTTTCTTGCATGAAGTCTGTCTTCCTTTACTAGATTTGTAACGCGTATTAGCAGCAAAGTTACAGTCCTGCTTCTCAGTAGTTCTATCCCCACACCGCCCGCCCAACCTAGCATTCTCTGTATTTAGTGCCTTTGAAGCACCCCAGCTTCACAATAAATTCTTCCCATATAAAAGCACTAATATTTTTTTTGTGTGTGCGTGGACTACAAAGATGTCGGTCATGTCAGCAAAATTTTCGCGTCGCTCTGTCAACAGTGTCAGCGATAGATCTAAGAGCACAAAACAACCAAGTGGAATGTGTTGAGAGAGCTGCCTTCAAGACTGGTGAGCTCTCAACGCTGGTGACATTGCCAGAGAGATGGAAGGGAAGGCGAAGCGCGGCCCGCGAGCTGCCTGTACCTCGATGGGTCTCGCGACTCCCGCCACCACTCGCACGCATTGTTTGCAGCCAGTGCCGCCAGTGCGAGCGCCAAAAAAGGAAGGAACTGGGGTTACGACGATGAAATTACGACATTGTTGGGCAACAGAAACATCTGCAGGCAGCCAGTGCCGCCGCTAAAGCGAACAGACGTGACCACTCGACTGGTTGGGATGATGTGCTAGGGACGTGCTAGGAACATTGCGTTGCGGACTTCTGAAGCCGGAGCAAGGCATTCGCATCGGGTCGAGCCTCAAGCTCGTGAGGGAGAGGGATGAGATGTTCACACATTATTAAAGATCCACCCATGAATCTACAATTAATTTGCCTGCGTTGCGTGTACAAGCCAAGTTTCAAATTTACCGCTTTGGCAAGCGCCGCAACAACTCGATGAGGGGCGCCGCGGTCGCCTAAACCGTATTAACAAATGCGGCGCGACGTAATAGCACATAAACGTTTTCGATAATTAAAAAATCCTCGATGATAGGCGTGTGTATTACAAGAGGCATTGTGTTACAATCTGTTACAACTATTATATTGCGGTTATTTGAGCCGTGATAAATTCCGAAGCGCACGGCGCTTGTTTTGCCATCTATCGCCATTTCAGAGAGACGTTCCTGGTCGTCGGCTCTGAGGAAAGACGCAAGACTCCGGCGGCCGTGTCCTCTACCGTCGCATCTCAACTTGGGTGCGGGCGTCGGGACGTCAGGAGGCGGGCGAAATTTATCGGCGCTCGTCGAGTGAAAGCCTCAGCATGCTGCGGACTGTGCTGGTTGTGCGGAACGAACTGGGCCGTGCCCCGAGATGCTGCAAGCGCCTCGTCCGAGCCGCCAGCGTGCTTTGCCTGGAAAACCCTCACGCGAATCCCAGCCACCGGTGAGAGGAACAGGCGACCGAAAGGTCACTTCGGCTTCCAACTGTACGAAATGTATCGTTCATTGGTGTTTACTGCTTATCGTAAGCGTTAGTGCGAAGAGCTTACGCTGCATGTTTCGACACGATCGACTTTAGGTTTCTGGACCCAGACCCAACCCATGTTGGTCGGTCACCGTTCCTATCCAAAGCTCGAAGCCAATTTTGGAGAAGGTGTTTGTTGACGTTGCCTGCAGAACCGTGCTGTTTGTTCGAGCTTTAGCTCTGTGCCTGATTGGAGCGTTGCGTGCGAATTAATAACCGCGATCTTTGTAGAGCAGCACAACTTATATGTATGCCGTTCGTACCCTCTCCTTCAATGCAGACTGATCGCACACAGTTCTAGGAGCCTTCTAAAGCCTAGGCAACCGCTCGACGATGGCCTGGCGCGGCGGATGTATAGCGCAGGTAACCTCTGATCCTTGTGGGTCACCCCAAGAGTTCACTTCTTCAATTCACTCATCTGCATCGTACGTTTGTAGCAGTATTCTCACTATCCATGTTCGTGAACACGTTTCTGATTGCTTCATATCTGACTTCTTACGAACCTAGCCGAATTCCTTCTGGAATACCGAAGCGTCCCTCTTTTTTTTCCGGGAGGAGAGGGGAAGGGTGGGGGAGTGAGATGTAGAACTGTCCTCAGCAGAAGCATTGCTCAAACGATTTTGACTCAGTTGTATGTATGCGCAAATTTGGTGTTATGAACTTGAATGCGTTGGCAGAGGACACACCATCCCATTGAATATCTGGGTAGCTTCCCAGATATGCCTAAGAGAAATTTGTCTGGATTAAAGGGGTGAAATGCAAAAAGCAAAAGAACAGTGTGCACCTTTCTCTCTTCCTGCATTACATTTGTCAGCGTTTTCCTCCTTATGGAGTACATGCAAGCTCTGGTGTGCACACGCCTAAAAGAAATTCTTAGGCTATTAGTTGCAACATGTGACTTGCTGAGCCTTAAGCGCACTACAAAGTGTTTGGACATTAATCCAACTGGGGCTCATAAGCACAAATTTAGGTACCTTCAATCAAAAGCTCACCAGCCAATCGGAATGTGGCATTTGTGAACCAGTGTTGGCCAGCTGTTCGTTGCTTGGTTCTACTCAAAACTGGTGTGTACGCGCTCAAAGTCGAGACGGCTTTTAATAAACAGTGCTCACATGTGGCATTGCTTACGATGGTTTCGTTGTGTATAAATATAATGCTGCCATACCATCAATTTTAAGTTCCTCCAAATTTGCGATATAATACTACACAGTCGTTAACTATCGGGGAAATGACAAAGAGTGGAGAAAGTGGCTGCAAAAAGAGGAATTGGCTGTGTATCTGCTTCCTTTGCTGCAAGTGTCGTCGAAAGATGATAATCTTCGGCTGCCCCTGCCACGTAACTTCCTCTCCTCTGCCCATCCCACTCCTCTTGCTCCTCTTCTCCCCTCTTGCTATACCACAATGAATAGAGTGGAGGTTTGTTCACTTCAGTTTTCCAGCATTCGCACTGCCCGCACACCGTCTGTTGGGACTTTTTGTTCCTTTTGGTCCTGTAGCAGCCCGGACCGAAATCTTTGGTTTTAGCGTTAGCGTTTATTACGCCTGTCTTCGACACCGTTATTTTAAACGCATAGCTTTTTCATTCGCTATCGCTACAACCGATCCAACGTGTATTGCTGAATTAAAGGACGGTGGTACTTACAATTACGCACTTACATTTTACCTCAAATATTCCTTCAGTTTTCTTTTTGCTGAACAGCATTCACATGTACAAGGTGTACAACCAGTCTTAGTAGTTTAGGAAGGTTTTGGCTATATATACTTTGCATTTAAGCGTTTTTTCACTTTGGCCGGTCGGCTGAATCAAGTGACAGGCAGACAGATCAAAAGACTCGCGTTTAGGTAGCCTCAGAAAAGATTGTCTTCTCTAAAAGTGTGTAGAAGGTGCAGAGAACACCTATCACTAGCTCACATTTTAATTCTGTGTAGGGCTCTCGACCCAACATGACAGAAACATTTCCCAGAACTTTACAGACAACGTATTCAACTACACCAATCTATCTTTTCTCTTAGGCGACAATCCCATGTTTTACAACAAGCGTGTTTTTAGGTTTTTAGCAGAGATCAAATGTTTGCACTGCATTTCATTTCACGCATAGTTATATCCTGGCCCTGTACACCAGACATCTTAGCTTTGTTGTATTCCGTTTAGCTAAACTGCTTGATTTTAGTTGCATTTATATTAGGGGCGGAGCACCTTAGGGTTTGGCTGTCGGTGTCTCCTGTCGTCTCATGTAGTCATGGTACTGAAGCACTGGGACACTCTTTTTCAATGCCTCGCTCTTGAATGTAACGCATACTAAAAGATCACACTGGGACACTTGTTCTCCAATGCCTCGCGCTAGAACGTTTCATCTCCATGGGTAAAAACGCATACTAAAAGAATACACCAGGACACTCGTTTTCCAATGTCTCGCGCTAGAACGCATGCTGTGGCGTGCGACACGAAGACAACTTATGGCCAGTCTTTCTCATATTTAATTGCTTAAATCCAGTTCTACGCAAGAGAGGGTGCCACCGCCTCAGCAAGTGTGTGATTGCTCCTCCCACCAGCGCCCAATCAGCGCGTGTCGTGTGGCAAGAGAGAGACTTACAATCTTTCAATACACTTATACACTGCATGCTTTGCTCCTCCTCAGGTTTCATGTTAGTGGTGATAGCCCGGAATTTTCTTACTTGTTGCACCATTTTTATTAAATAGGCGTGTTTTTTGCCCTCTGTTGGCCTTGTACGCTTAAAGGAGCCATAAAGACAAAACACAAGTTTGGTTCATTCGAAAGATTGCCTTGTTAGAGTCATACTGACACCACTTTTAACACACACTTTGCTCAAATAAGCTATATAATTAAGAAAAAGGAGAATGGCCATGCGACCTACGAGCTCATTTCCCGCAACAGAACCTATGATGTCATACCAACCAGCTCTACGATTGGCGGAGACCGGCGAAAGCAAACGCAAATTAGGGAGGGCTTATAAGCTTGCCGAACGAGCTATATTTGCGCTTAAATTTAGGGCACATTTTTTTTATGGCAGTAAGAATGGGGGGATAAACAGTGGAAGTTCCAAAAGCACGCATAAACATTGAAATACAGATGCGTACTGTTGTTGGTACTGCGCGAACTATGCTTGTTTTAGCTGCGCAGCACTGCGGTGCTTTCAAGTTGTCTTACAAACACCGGCTGACTGGCGTAAGCGACACGTTGTCTTATGTGACCCTGTTTGTTGAGGATATTCCATGGTGCATGAAACATGAACAATTACTTTCTACAGTAACAAAAACAAGGCAGGTGCGAATACGGCAGACAATAGTTTGTGCATGAGTTCAGTAGCACCATCTGGGAAGACTGACGGCAAGCAGCGCTGCAGCCGAATCACGCAGTGCAAGTTCCTTTGTATATGCACTCTTAAGACTTCATTGCTGACATCCTGAAAACGGACGATTTAGCGGAAGAATCAAAATTTTAACCTAAATTGATGATTCATTTCTCACTGAATACGGCATCTTTTGCTGCCGGACAAGCGCTAGCAGCACTATAAAACACAAAATCTTTCGAATAAAGCAAACTTGTATTTTATCCTCATGGTTCCTTTAAAGGAGCCATGAAGACAAAATACAAATTGGGTTTATTAGAAAGACTGCTTAGTCCCGATAGCAATGATACCAATATCATCACAATCTTCGAACAAATAACGGAGATATTGAAGAAAACGTGTGAAGCAGTCGCGACCCCCTAGCCAATTTCCTGCAACTTTTCTATGACGTCACAGAACCTTGTTTGTGCGATTGGCGGCCGCCTAACTGACCTGTCGTGACGACACATGACTGGACGTCTGTAATGGGGCCTTTAGTTCCATTTGACCACATCACGTGAATGCTAACGTGCAGTTAACGCACTGAAAATTATGTTTTATTGTTGGCCCGTATGACGTCATTCTTGCTCATAACACGTCACTGTGGCACAAAATTTGAAAGTTTTGAAATACTTCTTGCTTTTTTTTTCGTTAAAAAACATCTTTTGTGGCTGTAATGGAGCTGAGTGAGATACTGAATCCTAGTTCTTTGAAATTAAACGAAGTTGTATTTTCTCTTCATGGTTCCTTTAAACATCAAGTTGTTATCATTGGTCTTTGAAACCAACCTTCCTCCTGCTGTGCCCCCCTCTCCCCCCCTGTGGGAGCAGAGCTTCCGCGCCACCTGCGGGTGCAGCTGCCGGCGCTGTCCCCCACCATGGAGATGGGCACCATCGTGAGCTGGGAGAAGAAGGAGGGGGACCGGCTGGGAGAGGGGGACCTGCTGTGCGAGATCGAGACGGACAAGGCCACCATGGGCTTCGAGACGCCCGAGGAGGGCTTCCTGGCCAAGATCCTCATCCCGGCCGGAACCAGGGATGTGCCCCTGGGCAAGGTCGGTTCCTTCGCCTGGATCGTACACACAGTGGGGCTCTTTGACTGTCAGTCAGGCTTAGACTCCCCGAGAAGCAATTAGGAATTCTCTGTTCACATGTATTCCTATGGTGGGGGAAGAGAGAGAGTTAACATGTTTATTTGTACGAGCAGTGGGGAGGAGTCCTCGGTCCAAGACCCCTTGAGCTTTTAACGTCCTTCAACACCACCAGGCGCTGATCACTGAAGTCGGAGATGGTCAGAGCTCTCTCCCAAACCTCGTAAGAATGCGAACGGTTGCGCAAATGCAGTGGGGCGTGGGCGCAGCCCCCTACCGTATAAGGGAGCGTACCAGGGGCTTTGAAAAATTGGCATAGCGATATATTGTACCCCACCCTATAGGGAGTGGGGGCTCCTCGGACTCTCTTCTGTGACTCCAAAGCTGTAAATCAAAGAACCCTGTGCGTTTTCAAAAATTTCGGGTGCTTTAAATACAGGAAATAATGTGTGGAACAGTTTTTAGGTGGCTGCCAGTATATATAGCCTCCATGGTCATGCATCTTTGCCAAAGTTTCTTAATGGGACCGTGAAGACAAACTGCATGTTTGGTTTGATCAAGAGGCGTACCCCTGGGCAGGGTTCTTTCTTCAGAGGGGGTCATCACCTGCCGATTCTCTTTTGCCAGAATTGCGGAGAGTGTTTCGAAATTCTTGCATGCTTTCAATGCAGGATTTTGTGTGCTGAACTGTTTTGGAAGTGGCTGCTTGCCTGTCTTTAGCCTCTGAAGTTGAGCGTCTTTGCTGAGGGCTCTTTACTATACTTGAGTACAACTTTAGAGCGACAATGAAGTTGCGCTTGCGCCTCATCGCCACAGCCGGGTGTTTTTCCGCACAGCGCAAGGAGTGCGTTACTGAAAGTGTTTTGAATGTCACGCAAGGCGTTTACGGGAGTTTTCAAGCATTATAAATTATTGCTGTGACAACAAACAAACCACATGGAAAAAGTAGACAATGTCGGGCATTAAGCGCATTCTCCTTTTGAAAACATGCTCGTGTTGACACCTGGATTCACAGCTACAGCGGAGTGATATGCCACATGAGCTATTGCCAGTTTTTACTTGTACACGAGTGTATTTTGGTTTGATCTAAAGACTGCTTTGTCCCAAGAAAAATGATGCCAAGTCTAGCGCAAATGTGGAAAAATTAATCTAGATATTTCAAACACATAAAGCTGTAGAACATCACTTGCCACCTTCATGCCTAGCCCTTGATACTTGGTGGTGTGATTGGCAGTCTCTGGTGATAGCGACCACCGAAAAAACGAAAAAAACGAAAAAAAAAAATTTTAGTAGTGCCTGTTGTTTTGGTTGATCATATTACAAGAATGCTAATGTAGAGTTAGCTCACTGAAAACTCGGTTTTTATTGATTGCCTTATGATACCCCTGTTGAGGTTGTGTAGTGCAAAATTTGAAAGTTTCTCCATATTTTTTTTTTTTCCCGGTGAAAATTTAATTCAGGGCATAAATGCGGTTGTGGGAGTTACCAAAGGCTAGTTCTTACAAATAAATTAAGGTCGTATGTTGTTTTTATGGTCTCTTTAAATCCTACATTTTGTGATGGAGGTTAAAATGGCAACTCTTACGTTTATTTGTAAGCCTTTGCTTTAATTCAAAATTCAAGCTTGTGTGGCAAGCATGCAAAAACATCATTGATATTTCACCCCTTTATTACTTTAAGAAGCTGCTGTACAGCTGTATCGGCTATGCGGCCTGTGTGATCCCTACGGTACATTGGGGGGAAAAGACATCAGCATAATGGCAGTGGGGTGTAGGTTTGAAATTAACAAATTTCACTGGGGAGGTCAAAATTGTTGTGCTGTTTGACGGACAGGCTTGGAGAAGGAGTAAGCACCTCAAAGTGAGAATAAAACCGCAACTAGTGCCTACAGTAATGCTGGCAAGTGTGGTATTTATGCGCATGTCTAGCATGTGAAGCCACCTCGCTTGTCATTTTCCAAGCCAACAAAGTATTACAGCTTCAGCTGCAAAGGCCATTCATGCCCCATGGGCTAGACCCAGTGACAATGACTGGCTCTGCATCTAGCCGATTATTCCAAGGGATGAAGTTACGTTTTCAAATTAATAGTGCCCTTGCTTTTGTTCCTCTGTACCTGGACAGCTCCTGTGCATTCTGGTCTTCGACGAAGGCGACGTCGCAGCCTTCAAGGACTTTGTTGATGATGGCGCCGCCGCACCCGCCCCGCCAAAGCCGGCAGCAGCGCCGGCTGCGGCTCCACCTCCGGCTGCGGCTCCTCCCCCACCGGCCGCTGCACCGGCTATGGCTGCGGCTCCAGCGGGGGCTCCAGCTACCGGCATGGCAGGCCGCATCTTTGCCAGTCCTCTTGCCAAGCGACTGGCCGCAGAGCAGGGAATAAGCCTGGCGGTGAGGGTGGTTCTGCTTCCGTGTATTTTTGAAATGGCCTTACAATTAAAGGCAAAGGGAAATGTTTTTCAACTCCGCGCCCGACACACCCTCCAAGTGCCATTAGAAAGAGTGGACAACACCCAGGAATCCCAGTCATGCAAAAAGACGTTGCTCTCACAGTGGGAGTGTGTTGAAGAGCTTAGGGCATAGAGGAGCCCAGCGAGGGCTGCTAATGCTAACTCTGCTTATTATAAGCGAACTTGGGCTTTTTTTTTTCACCGAGTTAGTTCTAGATTTATTCAGCCATTTGCTGCCTTTTCTGGGCTTACTCGTGTTCGCATGAAGGTACTGACTTTCACTAATGTGTTCTTTTTCAAAAACTCTAAAAAACATTCCTGCTAGAAGTTTTTGATGACACGGACACGAGTGGTAAAGGCTGTCTGAAGTAAATAGCCCATAAGCAACGTTCGCACATGAACGTTGTGAAGTTGCACTATCGAAACAGAATGAAGAATCCCATGTTGAGCGGTATCCTGCAAAAACATAATGGCCTAAAGTTTCGGGGTTGTCAGCTGCTGGGACTTTCAATGGACTGCAGAAATGACGCAGCTTTTCAACTCGAAAAAACATGTACGGTTCAGCCAAGGCTGGAAACTGAGGACTTTCTAGTTGAGTCGACACTTGCGACGATGACTGTGCGTAGTTGGGTTGTGAAATGAAACATACATTGGGGAGCCAAAAAGTAAGTTAATTAAGCACTGGTGTGATTAATATTACTGTTACACGATCGTTAAATAGGGCGGGGACTACCTATAGGAGACGGCGATACAGTTAAACCTCGTTATAACGAAATTGAAGGGGCGCCGCGATTTGCTCGTTATAGCCAATATTTCGTTATAGCCGTAGCCGACATTTACTGCAAATATTATGCATTGTAGTTGCCTAAAACCATTCCAAAACAAAAGGGGCGAAATAGCATCTTGCCGCACGGCGGTAGTCAGTAAAATAAACACATTCCGGAGGTAAAAAGGAAAAGTCACAAACCTACTTTATTGCAGTTCAAAACTCGTATTTCAAACAGACTTGGCTACGAAGAAGTCCGTAATTGGACGTTGATGCACCTTCCTGAAGCGAGCGATGGCTCGCTCAGCAGCGGCCGCTATGTTCACGCCATCTTCGCCGCCCTCGTGCGCGCCGAAGTAGCGGCGCAGCACGTCCACCGCATCTATATAGTGCCTCCGACGCCGTCCTTAGCGCTTCCTTTCACGTCACGTGCAACAGCCCTGACGACGGACTCTCGGTTGCTCCCGATGATGGACAGCGTACTCGTCCACACGTCAAAGTCTCTTGCCACCTTACCACGGAGTGCACCTTACCTTCATTCGCGCCCGATGCGACGGCTTTTATCATAGCCGTCTTCTGTTCAAGCGTGATAGTCTTTCGCTTTCGCTTCCCGCCTGTCGCACTCGCGTTGTTGGAATCACGCGGGCAGTACGACGATAAAGACTGCCAAAACCCACGCACACACAACTACGCAGCGACGTCGGCGATACGAACAGGGGAGGAGGGGGGGGAAAAGAAGGTGACGCAACCGCGCGCGCCGTGTGCATTGGGGCTCTTCTCGGGCGGATAGTCCGCGGGTAGTCCGAGGATTCCCCGAAGCCATAGGGATACATGGGAAAATCGAACGTCGGACTGCTTCTAGGGGAGCCCGCGGTGAGTCCGAGACTGTAAATCGAAGGGCCCCATTGCCTGCATGCCGTGCGCAGCGAGAGGAGGGTGGGAATGGCTTCGCGGGCGCAGCGTCCGCACGGCGCGCCATCCAGCTTCGCGCGCGTGGCGGGAGTTTTGAACTGCTAATACAGTTGTCACGTCGCGCACTGTCTCAAATCCGCGTTGCGCACTGTTGTAAAATAAGCTCAAAATTTGATTTCTCGACGAAATTTGTTCGTTGTATCCCGTAACGGGCAAATTTTACCTCGTTAAAACGAGGTTTTAATACATTGGCTTCTATGGGGACTTTCAAGGGGAATTACGATTTGCTCGTTATATCCATTATTTCGTTATAGCCCGTCTCGTTATAACGAGGTTTAACTGTAAAATCAAGTGCTTTCATTCAAATTTCTGTATATTGTCACGATACAAAATATTTAATTTTACTTCTTTACTCCATACTGCATTCCCGTTTTCTTGCCTAATTATATCTAATAAACTTTTTTTTCAAGAAGAGCAGAAGTTTATTTTGCCGAGAACACACTGAATATACAAAATGAGGTCTCAGAGCACGAGTCTAGAGGGGGACCTTCTTGTGAGCGTTTCTGGAACCCCTCCTTATTTTGTGCTTTGTCACAAAAGTCTCGCCACATTTTTTTGGGTTCTTTTGGAATGATTATTTACTTGTTAGCCCAATTGCATCTGGCCACCCTGAACCCAGCACCCCCTCTTTTTTGAGGCCACTGGCCATCTCTTACCCAATAACAATTTATACATGCATATATTTAACAATCAGGTTGCAGGCTGTGGCTCTTCAAGTTTTTTTGCACGGTCATTCTGAAAATTGGATAAATATTTATCACACGGGAGTTCAAATGAAAATTATGTCATGGAAGATGTGCCCTCTGTCAAAGAACACACACTTTGCACTGCCGAGGCTTTTGATTGGTTGTGCCTTTCTTGAGTGTGTAAGAGCTTAGTCGGTAACGATGCTTGATTTTCACCGCAATTCAGTACACAATTTAGAATATAGAAGTGATTGCAGTTTTTTTTTTTGGCCACATCCCTATGTGTTGGTTCAAGGAACTTTGAGCATAAATTTCATGACTGCAAAGTAGTGATGGCCGGTAGCTTCCACTGATTGGTTTCGTTTGAAAATGTGTAGCATTCGGGAACTTTTGTTTGTTAATTGGGTGGCTATATTGCACCACTCAAAAATAGTTACTATAATTCATGTGAGTTCCTCGATACCCATTGGCCAGTGGTAAAGACTTCTTTCAGTTCTGTAACCTCTTTGCTTTCCTTCTAAAGCAAATGCAGAAGTAAATTCTGCACGCACATAAAGAAACGAGTCTCAGCCAGGCAGCACTCTTCTGTCAAAAAGTGCCCTCTCCATTTCTTGTCGTTGGGGTAGGCAAGCTTTCAGGGCATTGAGATAGTGGCTACTGAGTGTGAAACATCCCTCTCTCCCTCGCAGCAAGTTCCTGGAGGGAGTGGCCCGGGAGGCCGGATTGTGGCTCAAGACTTGGCTTCGGCCCTGGCTGCGCCCAGGGCTGCGGCTGCGGCTGGAGGCGTCGCGACCAAGTACGAAGACATCTCCCTCTCCAGCATGCGACAGGTGGGTTCCCTCTCTGCCTGCGCTTGCTATGTGAACAGCGCAATTAGACGGAAGGACTGACAGAAACACTGACTGCGGCTGAATGATTCGATTGCTTGGCTGCAGCTGGGGTCTGCTGAATCGAGCCGGGGTCTTCAGTTGTAGAGAAAAGGACGTAATGCCCTTGAAACATTCCCAAAGCTCTTGTGGAGCTTGGAGCTATCTGAACTTTGGAGGGGAGGCAACTTATTCCCACTTTTTAAAAATGGGCTTAAATGGGGGAAGCAGGCTGCTTTATGGGCAGGTGCACTACTATTGGAGGGATTATCAAGGCACGTTAGCATTTGGTGGGCTTTTTTTTTTTTTTTTTGTGAGAATAGAAATAAAATCTGGGGCACCTAGAAAGTGGGAGTGCTAGGTATACATTATTCAGGAATTAAGTAAAGATTTGTTTATAATGTGAGGAGCTGTGCATTGGAAATGTTTTTCAAAACAAAGAAAATTTTGTGGGACATTGTGTTATTCTGGGCAGCACAAACACGCAATCCTGAAAGTGCCATAGAGATTTTGCCTAGGTTACGGGAATGACGGTGTATGTGGTCTTTAAGGGAAATCGCATGCAGAGGGCAGGTAAGATTGAAAATGTACAAGAAAAAAAAAGAGTTCAATTTGCATTGATCTAAAGGTTCAAATGGAGGACCTTCACCCACTAGACTCTCCGAACCCTTGATTGGAACTGATTGCGAATGACACGATTTGACATTAGGTCGCTTCGAATTTGCAAAAGCACGACAAAACTGGTGGTGAAAAAGACAGAAATCATCAATCAAAAGTGCTTCGGCTGCCTCGTGAAGCTGGCCGTAAACAACAGAGAAAGCACTGTGTTTGCGACTACTCGTGTCCTTTTTTTCTTGCAGACTATAGCCAAGCGGCTACTCCAGTCAAAGCAGACGATACCACACTACTACCTCACTGTCGACATCAAGATGGACGCTGTCTTCAAGTGAGTTTGACTTCCTCAAAGAACGGTTTCACTTGGTTGTGCGAAATTAGAGCAAGGGACGTCCATTACAACGGGCAAATTGATCCACACAGCACATATGTGCTGGGGCCCTGGCCCTTCCTTTATTGTCTGTGTCCCTCCTTGTCGTTGTTCGTAACAGGCCATGATGGTTTTTCTTTGTGCGTTAACTAAAGAGTAAAGGTGCGTTGTGGTAACATGTGAATTTTGCCTCGAAGGGCAACTTCACAGCAACGCGTGCCACACTGTGATGCATTCTCTCTCCTGCTGTATTCTAGCTGGCTCGAAAGCACAAGAAGACCGTAAAGTTTAACTGTTCAGTCTTAGGCGTGGCGTTGTCTTATCTCATTGTTAGTACGTCTTTGTTACGAAGGCAGAAAGTTTGTATTAAGCGGTCAATTCGGTGAGGAAATATGTGTTCTTTGTTTTTCTCTGTGGGTGCAAGATGGGTTATACGTGTGAAAATACAGTACCCACCCGTTCATCCCCTCCTTTGTGCATGCAGGCTGCGTGCGGAGTTCAACAAGATGATGGAGAAGGAGGGCACCAAGATCTCGGTGAACGACTTTGTGATCAAGGCGACTGCCCTGGCCGCCAAGAAGGTGCCTGCCGCCAACTCCTCCTGGCAGGAGACCTTTATCAGGGAGTGAGTGCTGCGTTGGTTCTTCACGCTGCCGTGGCTCTGCCTTCTTTTTCTTCTATTTTGTTTTCATTTGGAAGTGCCAGTTTAGTAAACACAACTGACATCTTGCTTCCCCATCCACATCTCTCATCGAGGTGCAGGCCTGGACGTTGCATTTATGTCACTGATGTAATAGCTCACAAAGTGTATTTATAGCTGACATGCATCAAAGCATTGTGCCACGTTACATTATGTGGAGCACACTTCTCCTAGTGGGAAATTTCAGGTCAATCCTGGTTTCTCAAAACTACAAAAGCATCAGTTTCCGTTTCCATTGCTTTAAGCCCGGAAGGCGGGTGCGACAGAACACGTCATCACTGTCGTGTCGAGACAACTATCACGGCACTCTCTCGAGAGGAGGGCGTCACGTACCAGAGCGGGGAATGCTGGGACGGGGAACGGCCGAGCAGATAGAGTGGAAAACATGGCTACCGTGAATAAACGCGTGTGTTAACACTCTAGGTGTCTTCAGTAAAACCCCCGACAACACGACAATCACCTCGCTGTTTTTCAACTGACAGAGGCATTGCTTTGACTACCCGGCCACCAAAACTGCATTGCCTCAAGGCGTTTAGGTCTATGTTCACAGTGGATATTTGATACCGCTGTCAACTGAAATGCGGATGGCGATATTTATTCTGATTCTTGGTCATATTATGTACCTTTTTCTTGCACGTGGAACTTTGTTTTTGCTAGGAGTGCCATTTCGGTGAGCGGTAACTCCTGTAGCAGTGGTTGCACGCATCAGTTGTGAACACTGGCAGCACCTTACCACTGTACGCCGAGCCACACATGTGAAGTGACGTCATATGTTTCTGCCAAACGTTGGAGACACTTGGCACCCGCCGCGGTGGCTCAGTGGCTAAGGTGTTGCACTGCTGAGCACGAGGTCACAAGTTCAATTCCCGGCCACAGCGGCCGCTTTTCTGATGGAGGCAAAAAACAAAAACGTCCATGTGTACGAGATTTCGGTGCACGTTAAAGATCATCAGGTGGTCATAATTAATCCGGAGCCCTCCACTATGGCAAGCCTCATCACCTGCGTTGCGTCGGGGCATTAAACCCTACAATCAAATCAATCAATCCGTCACTTCTCTCCTTACCATGGGGGATGTCACGTTGATGCGTCCATTTTCCGCGCTCTTCTGCCCGAGCTGTTCTGTCGGCCAAATAAATGAGGTCAAATTACAATACAGTGTGGTACGATGATAATTGGAACACTTAAAATTTTGTCCTGAGCGAACCGTTGCTCTGTTCGCGCTCAAACTTCACACGGAGGTCACATTTTCTGGTCTACAGTAAAATCTCGATGATACGAATCTCGCGGGACCGCGAAAAATATTCGTATCATCCGAAATTCGTATGAACCAATACAGACCAAAAAATGTAGCGTTGAAAAAAGTTTTCATGTACATTTCTTTTTTTACTTTCGCCTGAAGAAATTCGTGATTTTCTTCTGCATTTTTTTACCCCAACGTCGCAAAGCAGTCCTTTCTGGAGCGCGTAACGCTTCGCGCTCGTCACCTCACTCGCGGTGCCCAAGCTCGCTAGATGCCGCAAGTCAAGCGTGAACCGCATGGTGCGTTTTTGCACGCGATTCGCACACCTCGGCTTTGCGCGCACTGTATTTTCACGCCTGTATCGACGATTTCGCGCCCGCGGTAGCTCCTACCTCAACCAAAAAATGACGCACGACGCGCGCGGCAGGATGGAGGAGCCTGACGACTTGCGAAGCGCTCGAGACAGCCGGCTTAGCTCCGCCGGAGATGGTTAAGCTTAGCACCCCGGCAGATATCTCATGGGCGCTTTCACTAGCGCCGTGGATGATGTTTTATAGTACCATTTTCGCATGCCTAATCAGCTCCTTTACCGCACAAGCAACTTAGCGTCTGCCTTGAGCGGCATTTTAAAGAGCGGTTAGGAGTGGTCGCTCAAGCGGCCTTGCCACTTTGCGGCCTCACCACTTTGCGGTCACAGCCGGCCACGCCGCGAGAAGCGTGCGGGGTTTCGTGGCAATGTCTGCAAGCAGAAAACAACGGCCCGGCCGTTTCTAGAGAAAGAGCGACAAAGAGGGGAGAGAGAGCCGTCACTTGCTCGTTCGGCAGTCGGGCCCCTCGCCGGCTCGTTCGTATCATCCGCCGGGCCGCGCAGGTCCGTTCGGAACAGCCGAAATCTTTCCCATTGCTAACAATGCAATTTCGCCGGGACTTTTCAGAAATTCGTATCATCCCGAAATTCGTATCACCCAGAATCGTATCATCGAGATTACACTGTATTTTGTTTGGCACCAGGAAAAACGACGGTACTTACCTGTTTATTCTGAAAATAAATGGGACTGATTTTCGCCTATGGGAAAATGGCGGCCGATTCCGACGTGCGAGCCAGCGCAAGCTGACCTTGCAATGATGGCACCACCTGGGGTATGCAGAGCAAAATGGAAGATAGAGATTCACGGTAGGCAGGAGCCAAATGGTGTAGCAGACGATCAGAAAATATCTTTTGTCCTGTTATGCAAGTATTTGTGATAATCTTAAATTATGGATGAAAAAGATTTTCTGATCATCTGCTACACTTGGCTCCTTCCTACCGTGAATCCCCATCGTCCATTTCGCTCTGCATACCCCAGGTGGCGCCGTCGTTGCGAGATCAGCTTGCGCTGGCTCGCACGTCGGAATCGGCCGCTATGTTCCCATAGGCGAAAATCATTCTTATTTATTTTCAGAATAAACAGGTACCGTATTTACCCGATTCTAACGCGCCCCCGATTCTAACGCGCACCCGATTTTCCTGGCAAAAAAACCGAAAAAACTTGCACCTCCGATTGTAACGCGCACGGGACTTTGTGACACCGGCAAACGAATGCGAGAGAAACGGGCGATTTATTTCCCGAAGTAATCTCACTCATCTCACTCCTCGTCGCTCTCCGCTGACCGCAACATCTCGGCCTCGCGGTGCCTCGGCCTCGCGGAAGCGCGTTCGCGATGCCACACTTCTGAACGAACGTTCAACCATGGTCTATGGGATCGTGGCCCACGCCTCGCACGCCCATCGCGAGAGCTTCTCCAGAGGTGCACGCTTCAGCCGACCGCTCATTTTGAACGCGTGGGAGCCGCTGCTGCCATTGCTGTTATCAAGCGCGCAAGTGAAACGATTTGACGATTTGTGTGAGCTCCGATAGGAAAGCCTAGGCGCCTAGGCTTGCTGCGTCCGAAAATCGTTGCTAAAAGCTTTGGCGCCATCTTGAGATGGCGATGGCGATGGGTGGGACGAAATTTCCGCTGTTTCGGCAGTTTCGGTTTTGTATCCGATTCTAACGCGCATGGGATTTTTCGGCCTATTCTTTCGGAAAAAAAGTGCGCGTTAGAATCGGGTAAATACGGTAAGTTGTAAGTAATTGGGTAAAGTAATAAACAGGTAATTATTGTCGTACCACCCTGTGTGTTTTATGCGTCACAGGTCAGCTGAGTGTTCTGTTGAGCAATGGAAGCAAACTGCATAACAACATCAACCCTGAAAATTGGTGTCAGTACCCCTTTTATTGTTCAGGGCACTTCTGAATTCCCCCTCTTGTCTCCCCTGGTTGGGCCTCATATCTATTGTCTAGTTATCCATGGCAGCAAGCATGACTGTTTCGTATTTGCTGCATATTGCATTGAAGCTGTCTGTATGTGAGCTGCCTGATCGGTGCAGTTCCATCTTGAGTTTGTTTCATGCACGTTAAAAGCTCTAAACATGGATTGTTGGGCCAGCAAGTTTTACAACAGTATGATTACAGCAGCATACAAAGAAGCTACAGACAAAAAGTTGTCCCGTCTGTTCTTTGACTTCATTCATTTTCGTTGCATGCGCAGTTGTAACTGTACCACTAAATGCCCCAGAAAATGTCTCTTTTGTTTAACACGATTAGAACGGAAAAGTTGTAACAGTTATACTTTATGGGCATTTCAGTACGTGTTGGACTCTGTCCTATGACACTTGTAATGTACCCTCTAAGTAACAGTCGCAGCTGAAGAAAGCGCAAATTCTCACTGTTTCCCCACGACCTTGCAGGTACAAGTCTGTCGACGTGAGCATGGCAGTGAGCACTCCAGAGGGCCTCATCACTCCCATCGTTTTTGGAGCTGAGAAGAAGGTTAGGAGGCTACATGCATGTTTAATCTGTGTTGAGGTTTTTGGCTGTATCGCTCTTTTTCAAGTCAGTCACCCAGGATGGATGTCTTTGCGCATTCATTTTATTATGCGAAGCCCGTCTTGGATTGTGGAATCACTAGATAGCCGAGACAACATATCTTTCACTGAGCTGGTGACTCACAAGGGAAGCCTGGCTGTGTGCTTGAAATTGGTGCTTTTGCTGCAGCCAAAGCACCTCTCACTAGAAAAGCTGTTATAAAGCAGGTTGTGAGATCTTGACTAAAAGATCACAATGAATTGCAAACAGATGAAGCAAGCAGTATTAGTGACATTGCTACTTACTTTTTAAGCTGTGGAGCTGGACAAAAATTGGGAAACTGCGTTCCCAAAATTCCCTACTCCAAGTTTTAGAGTTACCGGGGCTCTATGGCATGAACAAGTGCTGCTTTTAAAATCACCTGTTTGACGGTGAAATGCCGAGTGTCGTTGTTGCCAACCCTTGTTTCAGGGTCTGGCCCAAATCAGCCAAGAAACCAGAAGTCTGGCTTCCAAGGCACGCGAAAAGAAGCTGCAGCCCCACGAGTTTCAGGTGAGTTTGGTGGCGATTTTTTTTCTGCTTCGTGCTTTCATTGTGGTGCTTGTTACCTGCACAGGAAAGTGGGCCAGTTTTGCTTATGTAAAATGAATCGAGGGAAATTTACGCACTTACCAGATGCTTTAGATGTATGACTGCGGGCTCAAAAATTTACAATGCCTCTCACGAAATTGGTCGAGTCACTAGTAACCTATGCTTTCAAATGGTCGAAACACTGCTTGCAGTGTTGGTTTTGCAAAGCTGGCACAGTTTTTGGCG
Source organism: Haemaphysalis longicornis (assembly GCF_048455015.1). Taxonomy (NCBI): domain Eukaryota; kingdom Metazoa; phylum Arthropoda; class Arachnida; order Ixodida; family Ixodidae; genus Haemaphysalis; species Haemaphysalis longicornis. Next base: position 3,615,094 of record NW_027526282.1, on the reverse strand, counting down.
GAAAAGCAAGAAGGAGTTTAAATAGTGTAAAACTTGTTGTAATTTTCTTTTTTTGCCCCACGGGCATTTTGTAGTTGTAGTATCAGCCAGGGAACACGGTGAACCACTAACACAAACTGCCCAAAACCTGTCATTGACTCCATTCATTTATGCACCCAGCGACATTTTTACGTGAAGCTGCAAGCCCATCAAGTGAAAAACTAAGACAAACCTGGAAGCCTATGTGGTCAGACGGCATGGAAGAAAGCGTGGGCGTTTTCTCTCTAGATGCCCAGTTCGTCAAGTTTTTTTTATACTCCCAGACAAGTACACACTCAACCAGCCGAAAAGTGTAATCGGGAACTTGCTGCAAGCCGAAAAATGCAATCCATCGTGCTCATTAAGTTAGTTTAGTTAAGAAAATGTGGTGGCCACACATTGTGGAGAAGTTGCTGCGAACAAATTGAGTGAGGTGTGCTCGGTGCTTGACCCTAAGCGCACTCACTTTAGGTGTGTCAGTACTGCTTGTAAAAGAAGCGAAAGCATGAAAGGGTGGCACAGTAAAACGACTTGCTGTATCATTGCAGGGCGGCACCATCACCGTGTCCAACCTGGGCATGTTTGGGGTCAAGAACTTCTCGGCCATCATCAACCCGCCTCAGGTTTGCCTCCATCTTCCCTCTATATTCTCCTGATCATTTGAGTTGTGACTGTTCACTGTGCCAAAGCACAAGTTGGGCCTCAGTATTTGGGGTATGTCAGTGTTCAAAATGGCAATTTTTTAATGTTGAATCAATCTATGGTGACAGAGCAGTTAATGGCATTTACTTTTGTTGAGAAATTTGTGATGGCTACTGGCGTTTGTCACAGCTTCCATAGACTGTCTCTTGTAAGGACAGCACTAGAAGGAGCAGGTGCAAGTGTGCCTTTTTGCTCATGAAAGTGCGGTGTCAGTGCTTACGTCTCGCTAAAAATTAATAATGCTTGGTTCGCCCGTGTGTACGAGATTTCGGCGCACGTTAAAGATCCCCAGGTGGTCAAAATTAATCCACAGCCCTCCGCTACGGCGCGCCTCATCGCCTGCGTTGCGTCGGCGCGTTAAGAAACCTACAATCAATACAATAATGCGTGGTTACACATAAATTGCACATGCCAAGTGCACATTGCATTCTAAGTATACACTGTGTTGTTCTTGTTCTCCATATTTACACTGTTGTGTTTGTCTGTCCTGTCGGTAGTGCTCTGCTGTAGCAGGCTGACTAAAGAAACTCACAGCCTAAGGGTACCCAGCTGTAAACTCTCCTCATTCCCATTCTCTTTCTTGTTTTGTGCAGGCGTGCATCTTGGCAGTGGGTAGCACTGAGGATGCGCTTGTGCCCGACGAAGACAGCAGTACAGGGTATGGAGACTCCACTGCCTTCCCCGTTTCATTATGCTGGATAAATGTCTGCGTGTTTTGCATCTTGGTGATTGCGGCATTCACGAGAGCTAGCATCCCTTTTGTGTTATTGTTTACTGAAAAAGGAGTTAGCTTTCAGTGGATGCACTTCAGAATGAAAAAGTTATCCGGCATATACAGTAACAACTTTAAGCACTAATTTGAAAGGCCTCTAGCATTGTAGGCCTACCCACGAACACCAAAGCTACCTTGCGCAGAGCGTGAAGTAGCGACAGTGTAACCCACTTATAACAATCTTGAAGTGCCACAAAAAAGTCATAGTTATAACCAGTAATTGGTATAATGGGGTTGGGCAGAGCAAGGTACTTTTGTAAGCATTTAGGAGTTTTCACACAATATTTACAAAACGGAAATGTTACCCGGTGGTTGAGCCCTCAGACTTGGCCGTGCGTTTTCCAACCGACTCCACAGAACCGCTAGGAAAGACTACTTTCTTTTATTCGGAGGAAGTCTCTGCATCAGTTCCTTGACTTTTACTTTCTTTTTTATGGATTGGCAGATTTCATGCCACTGAAGTGGCATTGTTTTCTGCTTTTTTAAACACTGGCAATCAACGGTAGCCTTTACCCTGCTGTAGCTTTATTTTGATCTAAACAGTGTTAAAGAGGCGCTCCCTGCCTCTTTTATTTCCTGGGCCAGCAGACAGCAGGAGATAAGAGGGGTAGTCAGGAGGTCTCTTCCTTCAGGGATAGCATGGCTACATGAAGGGCATCAACTTTTTCTGAGTGTTGGAAGGATAGTAGATGCTGCAACTTGTTTCATGCTTGAAGTCATGCCTGGTCACACACAATGCTTCATGATCTCTCACAGATCTCCAAATACCATATTTTGCGTAGGCTCATACTGTCAGTTTCAATTGTTGTACAGTTAAACCTGGATGTAACGAACCTCTATGTAACGAATTCCTGGATTTAACGAAGTTTTTCACTTCCCCGTTTCCCCCTTTATTGAGGCCCATGTGTTTGCGACCTCGATGTAACGAAGGAGTTGCGATGGTTAACCTGGATGTAACGAATTCGCTACGCTGATGAGTCAGTTTCTTGCCCTTTTTCTGAAAAATCGGCTGGCGAAATGCACTAATTTAGCGAATTTCGCCCGCACCGCAATCTCTAGTGCGTTTCAACGTGAGTGAGGTGTCGGTTAGATGCTAGGCCTGCCTGTCGGTGTGTAGTCGCGTGTGTCCCCTGATATCTGTGGTATGGGTTCGCGGATGATTTTTGCTGCCTGAATACGAAAAGATTTGTCTTTTCAAGTCAAGCTCGCAATTTTAAATGGCGCCTCCGCCGGCGATAAACGTCACCGCCCGGTACAGTGTCCCAGCTAGCATCCCTTCAACAATTTTGACTGCAGAAAAGAGCATGGACTTCGCGAAAAGGCGCCCTTTCAGCACAAGTCTGGTTCTTGAAACGCGTTAGGCACCGAAAAGTATCAAAAAGGAAAAGTTATACTTAGTTACTTTTTGTGAATTCGGGGGCCGTGTAGTAGCAGCAAGCGCAAATCACGCAGTTTTTCAGTGTGAAATATCCTTGAACAAGGCTGAGTTCAGCACTACTGATGCCTAGCACATTGGTTTCGTTTCTCCTTCATTCCCGCGAGCTTTAGCTTGAAACCTGCATGTAACGAAAACCTGGATGTAACGAAAAAAAGCGAATTTTTGTCAACTTCGTTATATCCAGGTTTAACTGTAACCAATAATAAGGAAAACAACCATTGTAATAAGCAGTTTATTTTACCATATAATACATGGCAAAGTTGATGGTGTCACAACTGTTTGTTGTTATATCCAATATGTTGTTATAACCGGTATTGTTATAAGTGGGTTGGACTGTATGCGCGTCCTCATTATTGCTGGTTTATTTTAGTGCTTACACTTTCAGTAAGTGTCACTGAACATTGGCAGTCAAACTTGTCAGGTAAACAGTTGGAAGCATAGACTCAATTTGCCTATGTATGATGTGCACTTTTCAGTTCGACATTTCTTGCACGTTTATTGCAATCTAATCCAGTGAAATGCAAACTAGTTTAATTTCTCCTTAAACTTTTTTTATTGTGCGGCCCATCATAGGCAGCGTGCTGCTCCAGCAACTACTCAATCCAGGATGCCTTTTTAAACACAGTCCTACCGCCTTGGCAAGACCAAATGTGTAATCTCCATGAGCTGAGAATGTTAGGTTGTTAGGTCATGGTTTCAGTTTCCAGTCGAGATTTCGTTCTCTAGCTCCGGGCGGTCTAAATTAACCTGTAGCCTCCTCTGCGGCACATCGATAGATGAGGCATTGCTTTCACACTTACCGTATTTACCCGATTCTAACGCGCACTTTTTTTCCGAAAAAATAGGCTGAAAAATCGCATGCGCATTAGAATCGGATACGAAACCGAAACTGCCGAAAGAGCGGAAATTTCGTCCCACCCATCGCCATCGCCATCTCAAGATGACGCCAAAGCTTTTAGTAACAATTTTTCGGACGCAGCAAGCCTAGGCGCCTAGGCTTTTCAATCGGAGTTCACAGAAATCGTCCAATCATTTCACTTGCGCGCTTGATAACAGCAATGGCAGCAGCGGCTCCCACGCGTTCAAAACGAGCGGTCGGCTGAAGCGTGCACCTCTGGAGAAGCTCTCGGGATGGGCGTGCGAGGCGTGGGCCACGATCCCATAGAACATGGTTGAACGTTTGTTCAGAAGTCGCGAACGCGCTTGAAGGCTCCGAGGCCGAGATGTTGTGCTCAGCGGAGAGCGACGAGGAGTGAGATGAGTGAGATTACTTTGGGAAATAAATCGCCTGTTTCTCTCGCATTCGTTTGTATGTGTCACAAAGTCCCGTGGGCGTTACAATCGGAGGTGCAAGTTTTTTCGTTTTTTTTGCCAGGAAAATCGGGGGCGCGTTAGAATCGGGTAAATACGGTAAGACCCAAATTAGGTTCATACTAACTATGTGGTTGCCAACCAAGGGTTTATTAAAAATGGTAAGAAATACGTTTTGGCTTCCCTACGGAAGCCTTGTTCACTGTTCACTACTTGTTCACTACGGAGGCCTTGTTCATGCAGGCAATCTGCCGCCGGCATATGCAAGATGCAAGACACACTTAAATGCCTTGAGATTCGGACTTCTTTGCTCAGTGATCAAGGCTTCTGTGTGGAAACCCAAACGTCTTTCCTTATTTTTTTTAATAAACCCTTGGTCGGTGACCACAAGTTTTTAACTGTGGATCTCTTACCCGACCAGACAAGATTTTGTCAAACCTTGGACTTCAACCCCAATTAGGGTTCATTCGATGAATAGGGGCCAATGAATGCAGCGAGATACATTCCTCAGCCGCTGCCTTCTCTCATCCCTCCTCCTCCCTTTTCCCTCAGGTACCGGACAGTGAAGATGATGTCGGTGACGTTGAGTTGCGACCACCGTGTGGTCGACGGCGCCGTAGGGGCGCAGTGGCTCCAGCACTTCAAGCACCTCCTCGAGAGCCCACACTTGATGCTGCTCTGATTGGACACACAGTGCCCCCACGTGTAATTTATGCTGTGTAGCTAGAAGGAGAACTGTCGTTGACCCCCTTCCCCCCCCCCAACCTCCCCTTCCACTCGTGCCCTCCACTTTCGTGTTTTCTGCGGCCTGCTTGTGGGAGACGCAGCCACCGCCCTGAGGGGGTCGGTGGTGAATATGTTGGCCTTGGAAAAGGAGCGGAGGGAAGTACCATCGTAAACAACGGGAACGGCAGAGAGCTGGTGGCCATTGCTGCGGTGCTGTGTGCTTTGAGGCGGGTGCAACTGCAGGTTATAGTGAATAAAACTGGTTTAACGAGTCTGCATCGGTCTCTGAATTTACTTTCAACTACATGATATTCACACGACCTTTACACTGCTAGAGCTTGATTTAACTACACTGACAGGGAGTGGAAATTTATTTGTTAAATTGGTGGATGAGTAAACAAATTTCAGAACTGCCTGCACTGTTGATGGGAGGTTGGAATTTGACAACTCTGTCTTAAACTTCTGAAAATTAGGTTTTCCGCTGCCACGCCTAAACTGTACTTTCTGTACACAGCTGCTCACGAGTTTGCTGTATCTGAAAAAAAAAAGAAAGCCCAAGTACACAGGTTTGATTCCCGGCCATGGTTTCCGGTTTTCTAATGGAGGTGAAAAGCAAAAACGCCCATGCATTCAAGGTTTCAGCGCATATTAAAGATCCACAGGTGGCCAAATGTAATTCAGACCCCTCCACTACAGCACTCCTGATCGCCTGTGTAGCGTTGGAATCAAACAAATTATCTAAAAATTATGAAAGTTTGTACTGCAAAGTTATGCCAAAGTTGTGCCAGCAAGGGTAAGTGCAGGCGCAAGAACTGTATCAGCTGCAGTGCTTATGTATTAACTTTTACACTCTGTTGTCTCAGCAGGTTGTCTTTTTTGTGCTGGCATGGCTAAAAACCTTCAAGTGTGCTTCACTGCGAGCTCTCACGTAACGCAGCAAAGCTCACCCATAAAAACTGGCTAAAGCTTGAACTATTTAGTTACACGACACGACAGTGAAACAGCATGAATTGGAAAGAAAAAAAGGCGCCTGAAGTGTCCTTTCTTCCATCCACATAATTGCGCTTTTTCACTGACTTGCAACAAAGGCTGCATTTTTGACATTCACAAAGTATAATTGAGCCAATGCATAACAGAATACAAATTGAGCATCCGCTTAACATTTTCGGCAGTATTGCCTCTTCATTGTCTTTGAAATCTGCAGAGTGGCTTTTCATCATGATTTGTTTTCAACATTTTGCTGATCTAGCATCTTAATCCTATAGTGCAGCAGTACATGTCATATCTTAACCTGTATGTATGTACTGTTGCATCTCACTTGATTTGACTTTACGTTACATTTAGAATGATACCTATTACTGTCTGCATACTGAGTGTTGGAAAGTCCTAGTCATTTTTGTGATTATACTAGTAACTTGGCATACATATTATTGTGAGGGCGCCAGATGGGGATGTCAGTAAAATTTTTGCACCGACCCGCTTCACTCTGTAACACGGAACAGCAAAGTGGAGAGAGCTGCTGCGAGAGTGGAAAATGTGCATTGCCGGGGAGATGTCAGTCAAAGCGCGGCTTGGGGGGGTCGGCCTCCACCAATGCGCCAGTTTGGTCGCACGATGTCTTCATGGGTCTACTGCCGGCGTCTACTGCCATCACTTGTGTATGTTGTAGGATGGAGTTTGCAGCCAGTGGAGGCAAGAAAAAGAGAACGAATGGGTGTGACGGCGGCAAAGTTCCGATTCTGGTGGACATCGTCTGAATCAAAGAGTGTGCAGATTCTTTAATTCACAGCACAAACAACAAACAAACAAGGACAAGGAGGATAACGAGACTCGCTGACAGCGCCTGCATGTCTCTCTTTCCCTCTCGTCCTTGTTTGCTTGTTGTTTTACGATGTGAATTCAAGAATATGGAACACTAACTCGCCCAAGCATCAACATTTACAAGCGTGCAATTCAAGGGTATTTCGGGCTACATTGAACGATATCTATAAGGGTAACAACACAGCGATTTTTGTGAGCTACGCGACAAGCGTAACTCAATAGTTCTGAGTGCACTACCATAGCTTGGGCGGCAGTGACCAGCTGTCGCAGACACCACGCAATACACTTCCGCCAGGGCCCCTCCGTCGCGGTTCCTTGCTTCTGGCCGGTCAGAAGAAGCCTAGCAAGGCCGCAACACCAAAACATGCCAAGACCTACATCCAAAAATGCCGCGTCGTTTGCAGAAGTCACGTGATGTATATTTTTGTTCAAGATGTTGTTACGATAGCCAATTAGGAAGTATTTAAATATTGTACTGTAATTTTTGCCTGAAAAATATCAGGGTTAGAATTTTACGAGGCAAATAGAGCTTTGAGAAGAATTATGCGGAGGGTCGCCTTTGCTGCGCACTTAGTAGCAACGGTTGCTAGGGACGCGCAATGGCGGCTTTGGTGCACTGCTGGAGCAGTGGCTGGAGCAACGTGATACGATTACAAGCTCTATTTATGAACATGCCTGGTGTACTTTCAACCGATTTGCTGCATCGCCACATTTAGGCTTTCCTTTCTGTATCAACCGCATTTAGCTTCGACAGCGAGTCACGCCGGCAAAAGCACGAGGACCCGTAGCACGCCCGTCCGCCCTTGCTAGCATGATCGTTCGAAAGCTGCGACATTTGCTGCCGAGCGACCGCTTCCTTTCAGGGGGACTCTCGTTTTTTGGCAAGCGAATAGGGCGCAGTCGGTGCCAGTGCACGCGACCCAGGACAGTCGTGCTGGGCATCGAGACGAGCTGCGACGACACTGCCGTCGGCATCGTCGATGACCAGGGGAACGTCCTCGGCGAGGCAGCACACTCCCAGCTGGCGAAACACATTGAGTGAGTATCGCCTGAACCTAGATAAAGTGGAACAGCGAAGAATTCTTCCGCATTGTGGTACCTGTGTGAAGCCGCTTTCTTGAGCGAGTTCCTCGGGTGGGGCACTGTTCCTTTCCCTTTCTTTTTCAGGGTTCCCTCTCGGTGTTTTCAAGTGTTTAGGTGCTGCTTGACTCCTAATGACATGTGAGAGTGGGGCAATCAGGAGACAAGACGTTTTTTCTACGCTACCAGTACTTTCAAGTGTTTTTGTACTGCCCGACTAATGCATGTGAAAGCCACATAGGAGATTTCACGTGCCTTTAACGACATGGGCAAAGCACACCATTTACTAGATGGTGTTTTTTGCACTTGTAGCGCCTCACAACCGGACCTAATTCAATCTGTATCTACATGCCCGTACTGGCTAACAGAACATTGCAAAAAAAAAAAAAGTGGCCCAGTCTACCTTTGAGCAGCCCTGGAATGGCGTCAAATGCTCGCAAAGAAAGGAATTGGCCATTGCCCTGTCGTAGTACTCTGAGACCGCACCAGTTGAATTGCCTTTAATGCATGCAGTTGTTGCATGTTCTAAAGTGTATAGGTGCAACCGCATAATGGTGTTCGCGCAGAATGGACAGTTTTCCTATGGGCACTAATGAGCTCATTAGCTATAGAAAATCTGGCGACACGTCCACATTCCTTGTACGGACAATATTTGTGTAGGTGGGGTGATTCGAGTATCCAAGGCCTCGTGTCGATTGTATGCCACGTTTTACCAGTATCACTTTCAGCTATCACCCTCTCACTGCCTGAAATCTCAGCGAATTGTGCTAAAAAATGTAGCTATAGTTTCTTACAGGCGTGTGCATTTGTATCTCTTTGTTCTTGTCCTTAATTACAACAACATGACATGTTTGCTTTTTGCTTTCATTTTTGATGCGCATCACAATGGTGTGCTACAAGGCACTGCCCTCAGCCTCTATTGCCTTCCCTGTTTTACTGTACAAGATGGTATGGGCCTAAAGTTGACTTGAACATTCACAGGGTGTCAGGCATTTGAATACTGCGTGAACACCTGTGCAGGTATGGCGGCATCATTCCTCCGATTGCTCGGGACATGCACAAGGAGCACATTGCCCGTGTCACCCAAGAGGCCCTCGAGCACTGCACCGTTCCAATGGAGGTAGTGCAGTCCCCCTCTCCTCCTCTCTCTCCTTCTCCTCCTCCCCACAAGTCATTGCAAAGGGAGGCAGCTTAATCACCCTTATGCCATGCTTCACACTCTGGGCGACACTGCATCCACACCCAATGGTGCAGCAGTCACCGGCTAGTCAGGATACTCTGTGCGTTGCAGAGTGGTCTGTGGTGTTCAGTTGGACGTTATTAAGTGCGAATGCACTTCTTAAGTGAGCCTGAATCGTCCGCCGCCGTAGTCCGCATAGCAACAGCTGCGGGTGTGCGCGCTCCTCGTCTTCCTTAGCAACGGGGGGAGATGGGCGCGTGCTGCCTGGCTGCTGACATGGCACATACCCACGTGGGGGATTGGCAAGGAATCGGGCGTGAGAAGGGCTAATGCACCCACTTAAAGGAGTACTGACACGAAATTTCAAAGATGGGCGCGCGCTGCCTGGCCGCTGACATGGCACATACCCACGTGGGGGATTGGCCAGGAATCGGGCGGGAGAAGGGCTAATGCACCTGCTTAAAGGAGTACTGACACGAAATTTCAAAGCTGAGATCCGCTCTAGCAATCAAGTACAACGACAACACAAATAGGTGTCTGTGAATAAATGCATCTTTCTTTCTTTGTAGTTGTGTGTGTGTGTGTGTGATCTCTCTTTCGCGAACATTACCGAACTGCGCAAATTCAACTCGTGCATTCGCACTTTCACATTCTTCCCCTCGGGAAAATGCGGGGAATTTTTTATTGCTTCTTTCACAATCACACCCTCATAAAAGGGCTTGGGTGCCCTGGAGTTTTAAGTTTTTTACTAGACTACACGCTGCATCTTTCTCTTTTATTTTGTCCCGACTGTTTTTGTGTCTTGCAGAGTAAAGCTTTAAATAGTTTGTAAGTGCCATGTCCTGTCTCGGGCTTGCTTCTTGCTAGACGCTTCTTTTCTTTTTGCATTGAGGACAAACCGAGCGCCGAAGCTTTTGGCTGTTTGCTTGTATGTAGTAGAATTGTCGGTTTGGCTGTCCACTTCCCACACTCCAGTTCAGCTCCAAGAATCGATGGCCATAGAAACATGCGAGGAAAATAAGCTCATGTCTGCGGCACTCTTGCAGGAGGTGACAGCCATAGCGGTGACCACGCGGCCAGGCATGGCGCTGTCGCTACGCGTGGGGCTGGATTTTGCCATTGAGCTGGCCCGCAAGTACGGCAAGCCGCTCGTCCCCGTGCACCACATGGAGGCGCACGCCACAGCCGTACGGCTGCAGCACCGGTGAGGAGGAGAAGGCTCTCTTGCCTCGTGTGAATGATAGGCTACTTTAAATGGGCCATGAAGACAAAATACAGGTTTGGTTCATTAAGGGGGGACATGGCTCTTAAAACAATTCCTTTTAATCGGTAAGTAAATTCTGTGAAATGTGTCAGTTTTGCGGCTTTTTTTTTTCATTGATTTGAAATATGCCATTATTTTTTGAGTGTGTCAATTAGTAGTTTCAAAGATAATTAGACATAATTTGGAGGAATAATAGACGAAACAGTGTTAGTAACAGAACTGTAATCTTTATATTCCACAGTTTTATGAGCCCTAGTGAATGCAGTAAGAGAATCGGTTTATTGATGCATCACTTGGAACTTGTTTTACAGCTCATTAAACTTTGGTGTTTCAAATGGGCATTCGAAATGGTTCTTTGCCACTGGTGCCACCAAGGTTTAATGAGGTGTAAAATTAGTTCCAAGCTGTGCTTCAATAAACTGATTCTGTTATTGCATTCACTAGGGTTCATAAAACTGTGAAATATAAAGATTACAGTTCTTAACACTGTGTCGTCTACTGTTCCTCCAAATTATCTCTAATTATCTTGGAAACTAATTGACCGACTAAAAAAAAATAACGGCATATTTGAAATCAATGCAAGAAAAGCAGCAAGACTGCAAGTTTCACACAGTTTACTTAACAATTAAAGGAACCTGTTTTAAGAGCAGTGTTCCCTGCAAACTTCAAAAAATTCATAAGATGTTAGGGAAAACAGTTGCAGTAGGGGCCACTCTCCAGCCATTTTCCGGTTATTTTTCTATCTATGATGCCACAGAATCTTGTTTGTGCGATTAGAAGCTGCCAACTCAATCCATTCCCAAGAAACGTCACTGGGCGATATACCCCTGTCACACGGCAAATCTAATGTCATTCAAACTGAATGACATTAGCTGTAAATGACATTCGGCTCGGCCGTGCGGGTCTACACGGCGGAACAAATGTCATTTGATTGTGATAGCGGTGACGATTAGCATGCTCGCAAAACCGCAAGATTACATTTCAAGCGCATCTAGATTGTTTTCACACGTACTATTTCTTTTAAAAACGTAACAAAGGAATATTTCTTAAAATAAAAACAAGAAAACCACCGATTTAAGTGACATCAGTAGACATCACAAGTCGAAACAAGTCTGCAAAAAATACGGATTAGGGTAGCGCGCACACTGGGGACGAGATTTTCTTTTTTGTTAGTACTTGTTTGTCTTTCTTTATTTGAACAACAATACAAAGAAGAAAATATAAGTTTACTGACAGTTTTTAAAAACAGTATTCTTTGGTTTGTTACTGAATTTTCCTGTCTAGGGACGCGCCACTGCTGTCAGGGCTACTCACTCATTTGGCCACTAACTGAGGTCCGGGACCTCAGTTAGCCGCTAAATGTCATTCGCCTCAAATGTCATTCGGTATTCTCGTGTAGCACAGAACTAATGACATTTAGAGCGAATGACATTTGCTGTAAATGTCATTAGATCTGCCGTGTGACAGGGGTATTAGGTCTTCTAGTTCCATTTGGTTGTATCACTTGAACGCTAACCTGCGGTTGGACACACTGATAACTACATTTGTAGTGTTTCCCTCTATTGCATCACTCTTACGCATGATGTGTATATGCATTTCCTAGTCAGCACAGCCAGCCATCACCTGAGCTTGGTAGGGGGGTTGTATCGTGGTATAAACCTACTTGATGCCCACAAAACCACCGGAACTGAAAAAAAAAAAACAGCCACAATGGACCTAAAATGGATAAAACAATGGAATTGTAAAAAGTAATGTACGTAAATGCCTACCGCATCTACCTCAGCCGGCATTGCTGACCTATGTGGAGGCAAAACTACCCTAAACCGGACAAAATCACCCAAAGTGAATATATATATATATATATATATATATATATATCACCTTAAACTCACCCAACAGAGAAACAACCAAGGGTGTTTCAAAATATTCAACAAAAGTAGCCCACAAACGGACCTAAAAGCGGCAAAACTACAAAAACATACAAGCAACAGTAGCTGAAACTGACCTAGAGATAGTGGAACTACCTGGAATCCCATTTAATGCATGAAGGTGTCATAAATAGATATGTGTGACAAAAAATACTAATCCACAAGTATGACGAACGATTGAAAAAAGAAAAAGCACTAACGGGATTTGAACTTGGCTTTGAATGTTTGCTATGCAGGAGCGGAACCACTACACTACGAGACTGAATGATTCTGAGCAATTAAATTGAGTGCCACAAGCACGTGGATATAGCTTCGAAAATTCCCCTAGATGGCACCTTGTGTAACTTGGCTGTGCTGACTAGGAAACACCTATACGCTTCCATAATGCGTAACTGCATGTAGTGTGAAATTTGAGTCTTTCAATATTTCTTGGCACTTTTTCTGTTAAAAATGACCTTCATTGGTAGAATAGAGCTGCGTGAGTTTCCAAAGGCTAGTTATTTCAAATTGAACAAAGTTGCATTTTGTTTTCATGGCACCTTTAACTATGCCTAACCATGAGTCACCGTGGCTGTGCTTCCATCGGCAGATGTTGCTACTCCAGAGGTAACTTGCCTTCACACAGTTGCATTGACAAGAGCGTGAACCCAGCACAACAGCCACATCTTGCAGAGAAACCGCACTGCAATTGTGTGTACAGAAAGTAAAACAATTCTGCTTCTCTAGGCACTCACTGATCCGTCCTCTCAATATTTGGCGAGATTGCACTCAGTTCACTGGCAGGTGGCATGTTTTCAGTGTACCATGCGAGCCCTGCAAGGCCTTGCATGAGCAAATGAATTGCTCTGTTGAATTACAGGATGACGGTGTGTATACAGAGTTCTCCCTTCTGTGTGAAACTAACCTGTGTTATTAGTCCAGTTCGGTATGCACATTGCAGAAATGAGTAGCCCCAGTGCTTCCGCATATAGTAATCCGTGTAGATGTATGAAGATTTTTCAAAGGGTGCCCAAATTGAAATTCTGTTTTGCAGAATCTACTAATTTTGGAAAATTCGGGAGAACAGGCAACATATTCATGCATTTCTTTGAATGTGTAGGTGCAGAGAATAGCAATTTGTTCAATGTTCAAGGAAGGACACAAGACTTGTATGATGTAGTCTTTAACACCTCTGGTCAGGAGGCTATCGTTATCAATGTCACTCATTGAGAACGCATGTAACAGATGCCAGTAGTTCCAACAAAATAACCAGTACTCAGCAATCTGCTGAAGCAGAAAAGGTAGTCATTACAACATTCACAAGACATAACAAAAGGTCTTGGTGGTTGTATTCAACCCTCTTAAAGAAAGTTTTTATTGCAGTCTGAGACTACAGCAGCCTACAGCAGTGTGCAGAATGGTCTCTGCCACCACGATGTCATTGTTGTGGCAGGAAACCAGGCACTATGGTGCTTAAAGACAGCTTAGATGACATGTCCCAGTGGGTCTCTTTGTGGGAAGAGATTGACTGCAAGTTTACCCGTTTCTGTAAACACCGAGTACAAGACGTGGCCCGTGATGCAGGGTTCCCTTTCCCTACCTGGTGCTGCTGGTGTCCGGTGGCCACTGCCAACTGGCGCTTGTGCGTGCCATCGACGACTTCCTGCTCCTTGGCCAGACCATCGACGACGCTCCGGGGGAGGCCCTGGACAAGGCACGACACGCTTGGTCCACTCCTCCTCCCCTCACTGTCCCACTCAAGCTTAAAGGGGCCATGAAGACAAAATACAAATTTCATTCGTTGGAAGGACCACTCTGTCCTGACAACAACGATACCAATTTTATCACAAACTTTATACAAAGAGCGGAGATATTAAGAAAAAAATATGAAGCAGTGGCGACTAACGAGTCACTTTCCGGCAATTTATCTATGACCTTGGGAAATATTGTTTGGACGTTGGCATCCGGTGACCTAAGCCACCACCACCAAGACTCATGACTGTGCTGACTATACTGGGGCCTCTAGTTCCATTTGATCATGTCACTTGGATGCTAACATTCACTTAACACACTATTAACTATGCATTTTGTGCTGGCCCGCATCACACCATTTGTGCCCATATTATTTATTTATTTATTTATTTATTAACAAACTTACACTTTCCAAAAGGCATTATGTAGGGCGGTGTTATAGAGGAAAATAAACACAAAGAATTGCAGGTACGGCATAATAGTATCAAGGGAAAAAAATGCAAAGAAAAAACTGTGCAAACAACAGACGGCAGCGACACACTCAATAACAAAACAAAACAGGAGAGAGAGAAAAAAAACTAGATTCAGATCATGTGCCCATGCTCACGTGCTGCCAGGGCTTTGCGTACAGAGGATATACCGGAAACAGCAGATAAGTGCAGATAACAGCAGGACATTAAAAAAAAAAAACACGTCATTACATCATTGTAGCGCAAAATTTCAAAGTTTTTGAATATGCAATTCATTCTTCTGGGTACAAAAACATCTTTCGTGGCTGTAATGGAGCTGCAAAAGTTATAAAATACTGCTTTTTTTTTTTTCCAAACTGAAGAAAGTTGTATTTTGTCTTATATTTTGTATTTTATTTGTATTTTGTATATATTTGGTATTTTGTATATATTTTGTGTGTATATTTTGTCTTATTTTGTGCCAAAAGAACCTCTTGACGATGGTGGAGAGCTCAGCCAGTTGGTGCATGCCAAATGGTTGAACAAACAGCCTGAGAAAGGCATGAGAAGTATTCTTTAAAGTATTCCTGATGATAGCAAAGCGCTTGCGCCTGATCACACAATTACGTCCGCCTTCTCTTCTTCAGATCGCCCGACGATTAAAGGTGCACAACCTTCCCGAGTGTCGGCGACTCAGCGGTGGGGCCGCTGTGGAGCTTCTGGCCCGTGGAGCCAACTGCCGGGCCGTCCCCTTCCCCGAGCCCATGACGTCGTACCGGACATGCGACTTCTCCTTTGCGGGCCTCAAGAACTCCGTCTACAGGGAGATCCAGCGCCTTGAGAAGCTGCACGGTCGGTGTTGTTGCTCGTTGCTTGTTGCTCTGGTTTCACTTTGATTCAGTGTCAATTCTCTTGATGGAATGCGAAGTGTTGTCTCAGCTTACCTGGTTGGTGTGCACTCTGATAAAGGAATGAGAGCGGATGAGATCATTAACTGCCGTGGTACCAGAAAGCATATTTAGGGGTAGTAATAACTAGTCCCTCGTACCGTGGCTGTGGCGTGGTAAACGTGACCCTTAAAGCCTCCAGACGGCAACGGTAACATTTAGACAGGACCAACAGCTGGACAGGAGGAGTATAGAAACATAACACTGACTTTTAAACAAATGCTATGGAAGAAAAGGAAAAGATGGAAAAGTGGCAGCTGCTGATCCGGTGGCAGCGCACGCAATAAAAAATGATGACAGTGCAAGTAATAAAAAGGAACGCCAGCTTCAACTTGTTATAAATGTGCATAACGATGTAGAATAAAAGCTGGTGCATGCGTAATGTCGCAAAGGCAGCGGTCATTTTAAAACAGCAATATTGGGAATATTTGGCTTTGATCTTCTCTAAAGTCAGCCTATTAAATTTGTAGGCACTGTTGTCATTGACATGCAAGAAAAAGCTGCCACCTCGCATCGTGTGTCTTCTGACTGAAATCTGGCTGTGCTCTCTGTTGCTACACCTTGTGCTCTTATGTCTAAGTGGGATCAAGCTACGCACCAGAATAGCCAAGTGCCTCAAGCGAAATGGTTTTAGTGCACAACACTTAAGCGCCCGCTACTCTGGTTTCGCGGCTTTGTTGGCCTCGTAACCGAGCAAATGAAAGAAATATCCAAGACAGGAGGAAAACAGTGGAGGAAAGTGTGGCAAAAGTGTGAGGGGGAGGGCATGACTCGTCAGACAGGATCACTTAAGTTGCAGTGTTGCTTATGCAAGTTGGCCTGTGCAAGCCCAATGCGCCCGATGGCTGTGCAGTGTCGGCCAGCATAGTGCATGCCATACGCGCTAGTAGGGCTTCTGTGTTTAAGTGTTGCTTGCAACCTCCATTACCTGCCCTACCATTCTCACTGCTGTAAAAAGAATGTGTACTAAATTAAAGTGCAAATCGCACATGTACAAGCTTATAATCCCTGTTTAATTTGCATAGGATTTTGTCACCCTTAGCCAGTCGCAACAAACTGCCTGTAATAAGGTCATAAGTTCAGTGTGGAAAAATAGCTGGTGAGTCGCATGCCCATTCTCTGTTTTTCTCATGATACAGCTTATTTGAGCGAAGTTTTAATCATCCAGACTTTGGGGAAACCCCAAGGTGGAGTAAGTTCTGGCAAAGAGAAATCTGGCATCCACCTCAGTGCTGCCGCACGGCTACAAAGGAAAGCTGTACAGCTTACTGAGAGACTTCGCAGTTGAAGAAAAAAAAAAAATGTTCGCCCTAGACCAGGACAAATTTTTCTTCAACTGCGAAGTCTCTCAGTAAGCTGTACAGCTTTCCTTTGTAGCCGTGCGGCAGCATTGAGGTGGATGCCAGATTTCCCTTCGTTGAGTGAAGTTTGCATTAAAAGTGGTGTCAGTGTTCTAATGAGACGATCTTTCGAGTGAGCCAAACTTGCATTTTGTCTTCATTGCCCCTTAAAAGATATCAGCGACACTGCAGCTGTTGTGGATGTGTGAGCTGTGATTGTTTTTGAAGATTTCCCAGGCTGCTCTGCTAAGTGCAAGCAGCATGTAGCAAATGTTTTCTGGAGTAACCGCAGGGAAATGCCAGTGTAGGCACGGAGGAACAAACAGCATAAGGACATTCACTAAATATTTTCGTCTGACATTGCTTTCACTTCTCTTTTTACGCTACCACATGCATGGAAGTTACCTATGTCAGTTTTTTCATGCCATTAAAGTGGCATGTTTAAATTAAAGAGGCCATAAAGACGAAATGCAAGTTTGGTTCATTCAGACGATTGCCTCATTCATTCATACTGACACCACTTTTAATGTAAGCTTCGCTCAAATAAGCTGTATAATTAGGAAAAAAGGGAATGGCCATGCGACCCACTAGCTCATTTCCCACAACAGTACCTATGATGTCATATCAGCCAGCTCTGTGATTGGCAGAAGCCTGAAAAAGTAAATGCAAATTAGGCACAACTTATGAGCTTGTTGAACAAGCTGTTTGCACTTAAATTTAGGGCACATTCTTTTTTTATCAGCAAGAATCGTGGGACAAACAGTGGAGGTTGCAAAAGCACGCGTAAACATAGAAGTACCGATGCCTACTACTGTTGGTATTGCATGCACTATGCTTCGTTTAGATGCACAGGCTTTGGGGTTGTCTCGAACGACACTGGCCGATTGATGCAAGCAACGGTTTCTTACGTGACCATATTTGTCAAGCGAGCACCATGTTTTACGAAACAATGATTTTCTCCATGAACAAAAACAAGCCAGGTTTAAATATGGTCACAAACAAACCAAAGGCAGAAAACGGCTTGCCATGATGTGGTGGCACCATCTAGGTTGACTAACACTAAGTAAATCTCCGCTCTTATGATGTCATTTCAAACGTTGTTCAAACATATGTTTTGGTGTGAGAATCAAAATTTTAGCTTCAGTTGAATAATTTTCTAGTGAATAAAGCTTCGTTTGCTTCCGGGCAAGCGCTGGGGCACTATAGAACACGAAATTTTTCGTATGAAACGAACTTGTATTTTGCCTTCATGGCTCCTTCAAGAGCCATGCCAGTGCCCATGCTGAGTGAGAAGGCTGAGTAGCCCTCTCATTCGACCTTACTTCTTGCATTCGTTTATTTGTTTTCCGATGGCAGGCATTGAGGCAGATGCCCTGGTTCCCGAGCTGCGCGACGTGTGTGCCTCAGCACAGCGTGCCATCGTGCAGCACCTGGCTCGTCGCACCCAGAGGGCGCTGGAGTTCTGCACACACCAGGGCCTGCTGCCACCTTTTTCTCTTCCCCCGGAAGAGGGGGAGGAGGGTGTAATGGATGAGGATCCCACATCCTCTACAGCAAGAAGAGAAGCTTCGCCTCCAACCCTCGTGGTCGCTGGTGGCGTGGCGTGCAACGGCGTGGTCCGGGATGCTCTCGCTCAAGTGTGCAGCAGCCTGGGTGCCATGTTTGTGGCCACGCCCGCTCGACTGTGTTCAGACAATGGCGTAATGATCGCCTGGAACGGGCTGGAGCGGTTGAGGGCAGGTGCGGAGTCGGTGGCTGAAGACTTGGACTCGCTCCGAGTGGTGCCCAGGTGCCCACTGGGAGAGGACATCTCGCAGTCTGTCGCCCAGGCCTCCATCAGGCTGCAGAAGATCAAACTGAATTTTGGCTAAGTGTTCTGCATACGCCGTGTGGTTCCTTACCTTTTTAGAGTGAATAAATGTTCGCTGTGTGAGCAAGGGAATTTCCAGTAAGGCTAGCCAGCTCACTCATGGATGGTGTGCAGATTAGGTGATGTGCTGCACACCGTGTTGAAGCAAGATCGCAATTACGTAGCAACGTAGTGATGTTGGTGCAATGCAACCGTATTGTCATAAGCGCTAACCACATGGAGCGATTTGGGGAGCGACGCGACTAGCGACAAACTACTTTTCGCCGCGGACCAGATCGCTCATTGGATCGCTTGGTTCTGGGTCGCCAGAAAAAGTC
Organism: Haemaphysalis longicornis; assembly: GCF_048455015.1. Taxonomy (NCBI): domain Eukaryota; kingdom Metazoa; phylum Arthropoda; class Arachnida; order Ixodida; family Ixodidae; genus Haemaphysalis; species Haemaphysalis longicornis. The sequence goes on along the minus strand of NW_027526282.1, from coordinate 3,596,200 downwards.
GCTCACCTCCCAGAAGTGGCCTTAGCGACTAGCCTATAGGAGAGCTGTAAGGGGCCAACTTCTGGCTTAGGGAGGTGAAGGGGCAAGTGGCGGCACAGCACATCCTAGAAAATTACGACCCTCTGCTTACTGAAATACATTTATTTCCCATTTTTGGGACAAATGCACACCTAAAAAAAACCTTGCGACTGTGTGCACTTCGATAATCGTATTGGGCGCTGTGCGGCAATATTGAGATCGCATTTCGAAGTCGCTTTCACGATCACTCTCGTGTGCTTGCCTCAGCGAGCGACTGGGACAAGCAATTGCAGGTCCCCATCGCATTGCATGTCGCGTCGCTTGTAAAAATCGCTCCATGTGGTTAGCGCTATACATGAATAGAGAGGCACGGCATCCCCAAAGACAAAAGGGTTCTTAAAAATCGGTGAACATGGAAGGTAGGCATACTAGGGGCCATTTGCTCTGCCTTGGGGGCTGCTTTTTGATTTAATGCGAGAGCATTAAATCGCAAATTGAGAAAAAAATCAACTTTCCCTCTGTCAAAACAGCAATGACGTGGGAACGCGAAGCTTTCCAAAATCAAGTTCAACACCAAAGGAATCAGCCCGGAGGCGAGTGGGCCATTTACTGCGAGTGGACCCTTTACTACCATTTACTGCCCCGCGATTGTGCTGTATACTGCCTTACTGATACAGGCTTTGTACGGCTTTCCCTAGCATTCAGCCATCATCATAATCATCAGTTGGTGGGTCACTTTTTTCGTCTCATCTTGCCATGCACCCCTCACCTAATTCAGATGGATTCTACTGACCGGCTTCATAGCTCCAGGGACCTAGGTTCGATTCCGACCACAGGAAGCGTTTTGGCTTGTCTTCCCTTCACCCACGATCATCATCATCGTTGGAGAAAGTTGGCTTTCCTGTAGTGAGTCTTGGGTGGACTACAGACAACACCAGTGAAAGGCTGAAAGCTTCGCTTTAAAAAGCAGCATTTGGCTCAGGTCCGCAGACGTGTATTGGCCAACGCATAAGCCCGTAATTTTTCGTTTTTGTGCGAACCCGAATACCCATACAGGGTTATATACGCAGAGAGCAACACAGACTAGTACTACCATATGGCGAGGTAAAGCTCAGGTTGTCCAAGCAAGCTAGGGTTGCCACTTTTCCCAGAAAAAAAAAACCAGCCCTTCGGGGTGGGGGGGAGGCATATAGAATGTTTATTTTGTGTTAAAAAAAAAGTCGCCATGTTTCTGACAAGCAGTGCCATTTATTGTAGTGTTTTCTTAAAGAGAAATCCACGTAACGTTTGTACTGAAAGTGATTTACTTAAACGTAAACGCAATTGGTAACCGCGGCGGTAGCATTTCGTTGTTTTGCTCCTCCCTTAGGTCCCCCTCCATCTCAGGCAGCGCTCTCGCCCGCGTATTTTCTCTGCTCGCGTGTCTTTGCGCTGCTTGTCGACACATATTCATCGTCTTGGTTGTTGAATTGACGCTTATAAAACGCCAAACGGACGTAATCATGGCCCACGGGCCAAAAAAACCGGCCAATGACGGCCGGTTTTAGATATGGACTGGCAACCGGCCCGCCGTTTAAAAAACCGGTCGGGCCGGTCCAAAACCGGGCAGGTGGCAACCCTAAAGTCCCTTCATCAGCTTTAGCTAAACGCCGAATCGGGGGACTTTAGGCAACCCTAGAGCAAGCGCAGCGCTGATTTTATCGCGTAGTGGCCGCGTTGCTTTTCCCGGGCGTAAGAGTGATGCCTGCTGGGATTTGTACGTTCTGGGTTGTGGTTTGAGTGGCTCGTGCAGCCCGCGTGCGCTTTGTTCACCCTCGGAAGTAGGGGAGATGGATGCCTGAGGACGCGGGTTCGATTCCTGTCCGCGGCGGCCGCTTTTCTGATGGAGGCGAAAAGCAAAAACGCCCATCTGTGAGAGGTTTCCGTGCTCGTTAAAGATCCCCAGGTGGTCAGAATTAATCCGGAACCCTCCACTACGGTGCGCCTCATCCGCGTCGCTATGTTAAGCCCTACAATCACTAAATCGGAGACAGGTGCTGCAGGCGATGTGGGGTGACAGAGAGGTATTGGGAAGTGCTAGCGCATGCAGATCGAGCAGTACGGATGGTTCTCAGAAGTAAGTGGTTGTCAATGAGCAGACAATAAAAAAAAAAAGAGAAAAAGAAGGCGGCGTAAAAAAAGAAGCTGTTCCACTCCATGGGAAAGCTGTCGGAAGTGAAGAGCAGTGATTCGCCATAATGGGCTGCAGACCGCTGTTATCTGCTCACTGCTACCACCCCATGCATTTTAAAATTCCCGCCTTCGCAGTGCTCGCGCGCTCCCTGCCTGAAACTGCACCGGCGGGAGTTCTGTTCTTTTTGTGCCTGTTTTAATTTCTTATGCTTGAGCTGTTTTGCCTCACTTCGAACGCGTAATTTTTCTCGCAGGGCTGGAGCCTTACTGCGGCATTTCGAATGCGCCATTTTTTTTCTTGCACGTGGAGCCTTTTTGCATCATTTCAAACACGCCATTGTTTTCTTAAGAGTGGTTTCTTGGGCGAGTTGGTCATTCATCATATAATTATAAGTAAGTGTGAAAGGAACAAGGACGAGTGAAGTGGACAGGACACAGTGTCTATATACAAGCGCCGTGTCCCGTCCACTTCGTTTGTCCTTGTTTCTTTCGCGTTTACTTATACGATTGTTTTCTTGTGCTGCTGCTTTTTTCGCTTACTATCATAAAACCAACCCAACGAGCGTTCCTAACTAAATGAATGCAGGCGCCGCAGGTTAATTACGTATATTTTGGTTCAATTGTACCTATAGTTTTCTTTGCGCTAAACAACGAGAAGATGTAGGACAAGTGCCAGCGGTTCACGAGTTTAGAACGCTTATGATTATATAAACTGCTTTCGAAGCCTCTGATGTACGCTGCGAACGACAGCGCTGTTACGGGATGTCCTGTTGCTCCACTTGGGTCCAGCGAGGGAGCTACGACGGCAAGGCGAGAGCCTAAAGTGCTCTGCACTCAAAAATTCCATGTTGCGCCTTTAGTATTGAAAGCCCCGGGGTTCAACGGTCTTCCTTTTATTCCGTCCCCTTCGCTGTTTTTAGCCTGCTGAAGCCTACCTGAAGCCGCCCACACTCGTAGAAACCCACGCTTTGTCGCAACAGTGATTACAGGATCATAAAAAACGAAAAAAAAATTAACAAAACAGGGGCGGAAGGTCGGCAAAGTCCCGAGTCCTAATGAGCTGTTCTGTTGTTCCCCCTAACCCATAGTTGTGCTCCAAGCGCATCAGTCTCTGTGACGAACGTCGCAAGCAAAAATTCCTTCATACACAAGCAAAATGGAAATGCAGCGTTGTTAGTGCGCCCCCCTTTAATATACTGTGCCTTTTTAATGTGTCTTCCATATGAGGTAGCAGTGTGTCGAACTAGAAAAAATTACGCCCACCTCCCCTCGCGGGAACCCTGGTGTGATGCGACGCTGAGGGGGGATCAAGCGCAAGCGGAGAGCAACCGTCGACCGAAAGGCCACCGCAGAGCAGCGCGCCGGTTATATGCGCAGCGCGCCCGAAGGAGAGGAGGCCGTGCAAGAGAGAGTACTGCACATGCGCCGGCGCCTGTGTGTCTGCCGTGGCTGGGACGCAACACAATCCAACACAATCCACTTTAATCCAAGCCAAGCCAAGCCAATCCATTCGAATCCAATGCAATGCCCCTCGCGAGAGAGGGGCATCGGAGAGGAGAGGGGGTGAGCGGCGGAGAGCGCAGCTCGCGCGGCGAGGAGAATGGGGGGAGGGGCGGACGACAACAACGCCGACGACGCTGCATGGACAAGGCGAGTGAATGAGATGCAGTTGCATCTAAAATACGAGTTAAGTTACGGTTCGGGTTCGGACAAATTCATTTCGTTCCGGTTCAATTCCACTTCGATTAAATCATGCGACAAACCGATACGCAAGCTTGAACAGCTGTCCGCGAAAAGGTTCAGAGCTGAATTATAAGTGAAAGGCGAAATGAAATTGTGTAGTTCAAAAACACCATAAAACTGAAATGCAGTATTTTTTCATTCAAAATCGTTTTTTAAATAAACGTGGAGCTTATTAAAGTCTCCTTTAAACAATTTGGTCAGATGATAAAGAAAACGTACCAGCCACTTTTTCACCCAGCCCTTGTCATCCAAGGGACTACATAAAGCCACTATGCGAGGAGACATGACTATGGGATTTAGTGATGCCTCCTGTTCCGTTTTATTGGGCCACTTGAATGCTAACAAGGAGTTGCCACACTGTTTCAATTATTTTCTTATCATGTCACTCCTGTCGTTTTTGGGCACAAAGTTTGAGAGCTTTTCGATATTTTTTTATCTTTTCTCGTGAAAGCGCTGTACTTCAGGCTATAATGAGTTGAGTTGGGCGAGTTACCAAAGGCCCAAAAACTGTATTTTTTTTAATTATGCAATGTTGGGCTTTGTTTTTATGGTCCATTCAGCGTCCAAAACCAAGCGTGTCAGGAGAAGCAGTAGAGAAATAGCGCCGACCACGGACTGCGGCACCTCCGGTATCGGATTTGCTATCACGTTAATCAAGAGGCAATTGATACGGCCTGCATCCCTATAACAAAACAATTTACAAAAAACGTGCATGCAAAGCGCGCACACGCGTGCACGCACGCATGCACAAAAGCAAAGCAGGTTATTGCATCAGTCTATAAAGAGCAGCTTTTCCTGTACAAGGGGCTATAGTACGAAAGGATCTTGTGGCAATCAGTGAACTCGAACGTCTATAGTGCCTAAGCCTGAGCACACCTTTCAATTCGAAAGAATTCAATCCCTCGAATTTCGAATTAACGCTCGAAATTTTGCATTGACACGATTGTTCTGTTATCCTCCTGTTTGTTTTAGAAACCTATCTTGGCTTCCCTTCACCTTCCTTTTCCCTCTTCCTTTTTGCATGGGGTTCGCCTTGCGTCTACAAAGCCTATGCCCCGAACCAATAAAAAATGGTTTTTGTAGTCAGTGCAAGTGCGCATCTCCTTCTCCCTGTGTACGTCCCATCGGTAGTGCTTCCTTCGTCATATACATAGTAACATAATGTTTTCATTCTTACGATTGTGTTGCGGCCGGCCGAAATTACAACACTTTTAAGGTGCCAAATTGCCCTACACAGCCGAAGCAACCATTGGACGTCCGTCGGCCGGACGTCCACTGGATCTCCGTTTCAGAGCCGACGGACATACCATGTACGTCCGTGGGACGTCCGGATTTAACGACTCCGAACGTTTGAATGTTCAGTAAAAAATTAGCAGTGGCTTAGCTCGGCTATGCCAGGATATACGTAGCGTGAGCTCAGGTTTAGCTGGTTATTCTTAGCTTTCCTGCTTGTCTAGGATTAGCTTGATTATCATGCTTACTGCGGCTTCAATGACACACACGGGATACACACTGCATTTGGTTTGAAATTGATACGCATTGCATTTGGTTTGAAATTGTTTATATACATGTTCCGTCGTCGCTTTTCTCTGTGGTTGTAGTAGTCATCGTCATATCCATCTATATAGTCGTCTTCCTCATGCATGACTAGCGGGCCCTGGTCGTTTTGTCCGCAGGCGTCCACATTTCTCTCAAAGTGGAACGTTGCAGCACGCGCTGGAACCGGCGGCAACTGGCTTCGCGAACTGGGCGTCTGTAGCGCGAGCTGTCTTGTGCTCCCTCACTCCCCCCTCCCCCGTGAGGCGCAGGTGCACGTGAACTGTTTTCTTGGTATTTTTTTGCCAGCGCCACGCGCAAGCCTGGACGACGCCGGGCGCTCCTCGTAAAGCGCGTGCTCACGCGCACGGTAAGCGGTGGGAGTAGATATATGACCCTGCGTTTTCTGATGACGCCGGCACACATTACGCCCAGCAACAACAGCTCCGCTGTTAAAATTGCTGTATCCAGGAAATAATGCATTTGGGCAGACCACAATCATTGAGTTTGGCAATCGGAATGCTATACTCTACGCTGACATATTGTTTGGCACTGTCCACTGGGACCAGCACTCAAACCTGTTTATTCTGCGAGAAAAGGGAATTCGACTGCCCAGGTCAACATGAGCCGACCAAATAGAGCAGCCTGGACGAAATCCTGTTTGATGGGGACTAAGAATATTTACCTTGAAGAGTAATCGAAGTAAACGACCATGTAAAATTATCTTCACCAATTTGGCTAAGCTGCTAGCCAGAGCAATTTGGCAAATGTTCAAGACTGCAGTTTTTTAGCTAGGTAACAATTTTTGCAATTTTCTAATCTAATATTTAACAAATCATTAGGTGATTCATGAAAAATAAGGTTTATGCAGGAGCAGAGATACCTTCGGGCCGTGGAGAATTAAGCTGCCGGGAGGCGCATGATCACATCGACCATCTCTTCCATCGTGACTGCGGAAAAGTGTGAAGCCGTTGATTTCAAGGGTCATGAATGGAAGGGCAGCGGTAAACCATTTTTTTTTCATTCGCAAGAGATCTGATCGCGGAAATCGAAAATTTCATCCGGCGTCTCTACGACTGAAACCACAGTACTTTGATGATCAGTACCTTTACGCTTGCGCAGGAATGCAAACGGTGAACGCCGGTTTTTCTTTTCTGAAACCGCGGAAAAGCGAATTTTATGGTACTCGTGCTTCGAAACAGATATGGTTCGGCTGAAAATTGCGGAGAAATAATTGAAATTCGCCGAGTTATCAGGGCTTTGATTGCAAATAACTTTTTTCTATGCCGCCTTCTTCTGACGATAAACCCTAGCACAGGCCTGAATCCACCAATGGCTGATTTCATCTTTCTTGGTTGAAGGAACAAAAAATTATGAGGTTTGTAGCGCTAGCTACACTAATCTTGCTCAGGCAGTCTTCGCGTGGTGACAAGTTTTGCCCGTGAGCGCTAGAGGTCAATCCACACTCCCTTCCTCAAGCGCCCGGAACGGAGCAGCAGCCCGATAACTGGGAGAGATAGCCGGCAGGGGAGAGATAGCCGAGGATGGAAAGGAGACGTGCGCAGGACCCTTGCGCGGGACGTGCCGGAGGAAGGCGAGGAGGCCGCCGCCACAGCAGCGATAAGCGCACACCACGAAGGAAGGCCACGAGGCCACGTGCGGCGCAGAACCGTGTGCGATGGAGGAAGACGAACATCCAGCTGTGGTTTCTCCTACAGCGGCGAGGCCTAAACAACGCCGTGAGGCGAAAAAGAGGAAAAACGCTGCTGCTGAGCACAGCTTCGCTACTTTCAAGCCTTACATTAGTCTGGACTTCCTTCAATCTTTAGGGAGGTTTTAGGCGAGGCTGTTACCTCCAGAGCCATAGCTTCCACATGATCATTGGGTAAAGAGGAGACGGATAAACGTAGTTTGTGTTGCGTGTTATGATAGCTACGACTCGGTGCGCTTTGGGAGACAGCTATGTCGAAAACAATTAGTACATGGTCGCTACTCATGGGGCCATCTATCGAGTAGCCAACGACGATAGTAATCCGCCCTTTGCAAACGTAAAGTCCAAAACTGAATGCGTGTGGGGGACTTCGTGAAAATGGGACGGTAGGAATGAGACGATGTCGCCATCTGCAGATGCCTGCATGAAACAGTGGCCAACTGCGACGCAAGCATCTTGAAAGGAATTTTGCCTAAGCTTGTTTTATTTTCGTCAATTTATTTTGCTTTATAACTGCAGTTTTTTTACTGGGCGTTAGTAAGCCCTGGCTGGAGGTAACGTGCCTAGTCCGAGAAATCGCATTGAAGTAAACAATATTTATCATCATCCTAGTTGAAGCTGTCAAGTGCAAAACATTTCCACGGACTTTTGGACCCATAAGAGGTCTGCGTGAACCCGCATATTTTCGCTACTGTATATCTTGCCCCCGCTGCAGCATCAACGTGTGAAACCTCTAACGGCATTTGAACTTTGTTGATGCGATCAACGTTCTGCTTGCCATATAAATGAGCGGAGATGAACGATGACGAGGAAGAACAGCTTGCTGGGGCAGTCCCGTGCGTAACACGCGCAGAACGTCGGTCGGGCGTGACGAAGCACGATCACCTCATCTCGACGGAACAGGCGCCGACCGTTCTGAAATCGGCGCTACCTCCCAAGGATGCCCCGAAGCCCCCAAACGGAGCAGCACGCCTCGACCTTGCTCGCGAGCCCGCGGCCCGAATCCACTGTGCTGACGGGATTCGTGTCGGCCGAGTCGCGCACTGCCATCCAGGAGAACGTCTACACGGTCCTGGGCCACGGCAGCTTCCAACGACGCGTGCTCTTCACCGGCATGCTCTCCTCGGCGGTGCTGGTTATGCACGCCCTGGCGTACGAGCTGATCAGCCGCGAAGTCCCGCACTGGTGCGCCCCTCCGGACAACCTGCGCTACCTGCCACCCGAAGAATGGAGGAACGCGGCCATCCCGCTCCTGGCAGACGGCAGCTACAGCCAGTGCACCGTCTACGAGCCGCCAGTACCGGTAAGTGAGTCGTTTAAGGACTGGTGGCGCGGCATGATGCTATTCACATCTTTAGAACTTTGAGGCTTAATTTAGGGACTGGTGCTTTCCGCACGACGTGTACTCTGCCGGGAATAGCTAGATGCACGGCCGTTCTTCAGCATCGGTACGAAGGAGGTATACCCGCTTGCCATTCTTGTGTAGAGGGGGAGGAGGAATCATTTTATTGAGCCTTAGGTTGGTTTACGAAAGCGGTGTGGCCGCCGGTTTAAGGCCGGCAGCGACGTTGGCAGCACGGGTGAGCAGAAGTATCTGGACCTCTGGGTCCGAGCTGCCCAGCGCTCCCACCCACTGCTCTTCATTAACTACGGCTGGAAAGGGGTCTTGAGGACAGGCCCGCATGGAGTGGACCAGCGTGGCTGGGTCCCCGCAGAGTGGAAAATTTGGCGAGGGGAATTGCGAGGGGTGAATTCGGTGCAGAAGTGCTCGGCAGGCCAAGGAGTGCGTCTGCATGCCTCATTTCCCCACAAGCCGGTGTGCGCCGGGGTCCAGAGGATGTCTACCAGCTACCAGGGAGGTCGGGGGATTTTGAAGGAGAATTTTGGACGCGATGGGCGATATGTACCCACGGGCGAAGTTTTTAATGGGCGCTTTCGAATCCGTGATTATAATTGTGGGTGACGGCCGAGTCGTTAGCGCGAGCGCTATTGCCGCCTCCTCTGCCGCTACCGGGATGGTGGTGCGGACAGTTAGGGAGTTGACACGGGGGTCATTCGGGCTGTTAACAACTGCGAGGGCAAAGGCGTCGAGGCAGCGGTATTCTGCCGCATCTATACATATAGGATGTCGGGTTTGATGGGTAGTTTATTGGTGAGCGCCCGCGCTCGTTGCTCCCTTCTACCTCTGTGGTAGGTGGGGGGCATGTTCCTCGGAATAGGACGCACACGGAGGCAGTCGCGGATAGGCCGGGGGATGGGGATAGCTAATTTAGAACAGACTGGGCCCCCGATACCAAGACGCATCAGTATATGTTGGCCAGTGGGAGTAGTTGAGAGACGACGGAGCTGATTGATATGATGCGCCTCGACCAATCCTTGGGCGGTATGAACACCGAGGCGCTCAAATCTGCAGCAGTGGATGTACTCAGAGGAATTTGTAGCGCAGCTTTGTAGGCCTTTCTCATAAGACAGTTAATTTTTGTCTTCTCTGCGTTCGAAACATGAAGGTATGGGAGAGAATGTTACACGACTGATGATGAAGGCCTGGATAAGCCTGATTCTCTCATTTTCTTTAATACCATGGTGGCGTCCGGTAACTCGTCGGATGAGTCCAGTTGTTTGATTAACGTGCGAGCTTAACTGCGAGATATATTTAGTGTTCCTACGATAATGCTGAATGACGAGACCCAGAACCTTGAGGGAGTGGACCTCTGGGATCAAATGTTCATTCAGGTAAATTTTGATGTCAGGACAAGTTTGAGAGGTCGATTTGGCTGGTAAGACGAGGAGGTCCGTTTTGTGGGAGGGCAGTCGAGGCTCGCCAAATGTGCTTCCTCATTCACGACACGTGCACCTTGCTGTAATGTGTCTTCAATGAGTGCTTCGCTACCACCAGTGACCCACAGCGTGACATCGTCCGCGTATACGCCAAGTGAAGGTGCGGAATTGTCTATGTGTGGAGGTACCGTCTCCTACTATACTCGGTGACAACTTAAGAACGGCACCGGAAGTTGCCGCTGTGCCTTATCACCGTAGCCGGATGTTTCTCCGCGCGGCGCAAGTAGGGCGTTACTGTGAATATTTTGAACATGGCGTGAGCAGTTCCCGTGATTTTTTGGACTTAATATGCTTATAAACGACTCCAGTGAAGACAAACTGCGTGAGACAAGACAGACGATATCACGCATTCATAGCACCCCTTTCAAAACGCGCGCGCACTAACGTCACGGGTCCGGCGCTTTGGCAGAGTGATACACTACATGAGGTGGTGCCGTTCTTGACTTGTAACCGAGTATAGTGCAATTGTATGTTATTCTGCGGCGCGACTAATCTCGTCAGGAGGGGGGATATATGTCTGGCGTGTAGTCTTCGTATCGAAACGGTGGGTGGGGTGTCTGCTGAGTGTCGGCCGTGGGGGGTTTTAGGGCAGTGAGCGCCTGCATCTTTGCTCACCGTCCGGCATTTTTTTACTTCCTTTCCGTTGTTTACGGCGGCGTTCTTCCGTGTGAGACCCGGTTTCAGACGCATCACAGCAAGCCGGCCTAGTTGGAAACGATTCATAATTGGACTTGCGCAAAACAAACGGGGACGAGGAAGGACGACAAGGACGAGCGCACTCCTTGTGCTCGTCCTTGTCGTCCTTCCTCGTCCCCGTTTGTTTTGCGCAAGTCCAATTATGAACCGGTTTCAGAGCTGATTCTGAGGTAGATGCAGTCCATCGCTGCTGAAGTATGTCAGGTAGGTTATGTCCATCGTATGCGCGACAGCCCTGACGGTAGAAGCGTGTCTGATTACGGTATATGGTTACCACAGCCACCGCACTTTTCCCATTGCACCCTTTTCTCCCCTGTTTCCTTCTCTCCGCTCTTAGTATGATTGAAAGATTTGGCCAATAGCCCAATTGTTAGTCATATATACACGGCGTTACGGTAAATGTGCCGTGCTAATTTGTGAATTTTGCAATTTTCATGCTCACTTTACTCGCTTAGGCTTCCAGCGGTGGGGCTGCATTTTGCTATTACCGGCCTTATGACCCTTTTCTTTTTCAGAAGTTTTGTTCATTTAGCTCGTATTTGTGTCCACATTTGTTAGCATTCCGTATACGTTACAATCGTAAAGGTAGTTTGACGCTTCGCATTTGAAGCGTCAAAGCGTCCGCGGTTCGCATTATCACGTCACTGATTGCTTACGTTGTGCTTACGCAAGAAACGTGGCGAATTCCCTGCGAATTTGTGCACTCGAAATGAGGGCCCTAAGTCACTAAATAGAGCATTTTTTGCCCAAGACGCCGAGCGCAGGCGTCAGGCTAGGCAGGACCCAGCATTTGCTGCATCTTTGGAGACACTTGTGCTGCTGAAATTCTGTTACACGCGTTATCTTTGATTCGCATTCGGAAGGACGTCATTCGCGTGCAGCCACATAGCAGGAAGGAGAAGCTAAGCGTTGACCGCCTAAAACGCATAAACAACAAAATGGCGGCGCCCATGAATCGTCGCAGTGCAAACAAATGTCACGTAACGCGAACTGACCAATAATCACGGCTGCGGCACGGAACAGGAGAAAAGAGGGCCGATACTCTGTGCCCTTATGTAATGACACTACCAGAGCGCTAGCGACAACCCCGCCGATACGGCGAGAAACATTTCATTCCCTCCTCCATCACCATTCGTAGTGGTTTACAACAGCTTTGCTGGAGATCCACTTTCGCAGGGCGGGAGGGCGACCAATTTTTTTTTTTTTTTTGGGGGGGGGGGAGAGGGGGGATTTTAGAAATCGCGGTCTTTCACACCTACGACTAGAGAAAACTTTCTGGGCCGTTGTCCCAGCTTTGGGTTACCCAGATTAGTTTAACGTCAACCACGGCAGAGATGGGGTCCAACCACGAGCTGTACCACGTGGGTGCAGTAGTTACCGCGCAAGATTGACATTCCGGCCTCCTCTCAGACTGAATTACAGGGGCCCGTTATTGCCAACCGCCATAGGTTGAATTCCAATTTTCCGTGTCTTCGTTCGGGAAACAAGAGAGTTATAGTTACTTCTCAAGGTTAATTTCCAGCGTTGAACCGAGCGAGGTCATTTATAGATGGGATGACGGAAATGTAGATAAAAGTGTTGTATTACACATAGTTCTAACTTAACGCCACAAACAACGATTCATTTCTTATCGGGATATCGCGTGCTTGCAGAGTGATTTTATTCATACTAATGTTCACTTCAATACATATGAACCGCAGTCTACCCGTTAGTTATACCTCGTAGACAAGAAAAGACAAAATCTACACTTTGCCCGGAGCCTTATCAGGAGGACATGTAACTTTTGTTTGCTCGTCATAGATCGAATAAGGAAGATTATGGTAATTTTTTTAGCGAGTGCTATCCTTCGTTCCGTGTGTCGGTAGCTGTACATTTTTATTTTACCATCTCAAGGTCCAGCTGCATTGAGGTGATGATGTCGTTATTACGTTCTCTAAAGAACGTAACAAATGGTCGCGTGACTAAACGAGTTAAGGCTCGCACAATTCTCATTCTATTCTTTACAGATACCAAAATATCGGTTGTATTTCTGGTATGGTATGCAACATACAACATAAAAGGCATGCACAAAAGTCATGTATCACTTTCACTTCTCCAAAGGTCAGCCCCGAGGAAGAGCGGCGGCTTGTCACCTGCGACCGCTGGTTCTACGGTACCGATCACTTGGAAGACAGCATCGTGAGCCGCTGGGACATGGTGTGCGACCGTGTCTGGCTACACAGTCTCTCCAGGATCACGTATCTGCTGGGTGCCATGCTGTTTGTGCCTCTGGTTGGACTAGTGTCTGACCGCGTGGGCCGCCGACCCACCATCCTGGCCAACGTGGTTGTGTTGCTGGTGTGCAGCATCGGAGCCGCTGCATCGCAGACACTGGGCATGTTCCTGGTGACTCGCTTCTTCGTGTCTGCGTGCAGTTGCTCGGTGCAGGTGCTGGTGTTCATACTCATCTACGAAGTGACCGGCAACGATCGCCGCGGGCTGTTCGGCGTCGTGGCCACCGCCGTTGGCACCACGGTAATGCCACCCCTGGTGTACGCACTGGCCCTACAAGAGCCCCACTGGTACCTGGCTCACGCCTTCCTCATCCTACCAACGACCATGCTTGCTCTTTGGGGCTACTTTTTGGAAGAGTCGCCCAGCTGGCTCATTGCGACGTGGAGGATGCGAGCCGCCGAGCAGGTTATCTTGCTCGCGGCTAGCCAGAACCGCAGTGACATGGGCAAGGCACGCTCGACGTTCAAGGTGTTGAAAGATCAGGTGAAGAAGCGCGAGCAGGTGGCCCTTAGTACCGTGGTATCATCTACCGACGACTACTTCGGTAGCGCTACGCAACGATGCCGTATGCTGTCTGTGATGATTGCGTGGTTCAGCGCCAACTTCATCTACTACGGGCTGTTGCTGCGCGACGTGGTCGCCACAGAACTGTGGCACGCCTTCCTCGTCGCAGTTCAATGCTTGCTCTACACCGGAGTCTGGCACGTCCTTCAACGCCTCGGAGAGCGGCGGACGCTGTCCTTCTTGCACCTCGTCCTGTGCATTTCCTCAGCTGCCCAGACATTTGTACTGCTCGTTGGTTGGTCTCCCATGTTTCCCTTGGTGGACGTGCTCGTCACAAGCCTTGCCTCCGTGGTGCTCAGCCTCAACTACATTTACACCGCTGAGGTCTTCCCCATTGTCGTGAGAAGCCGGGGACTGGGCTTGTCCTTTACCGTTGGCCGCATCGGTGTGCTCGCTGCGTGGGTGCTGCTGCACGTCTTCGACATCGCATCCCACGTGCACTTCAGTGCGGTGGTCACGCTGTTGGCCCTGCTCAGTGCTGCAGCAATACAGTGGCTGCCGGAAGTATTTGTTGAGAAGAAAAAGGCGCGCCCTCGACGGGCGACGTTGTCTGAAAGCGATCGCAAGGCATCCATTTTGGCTTCCTTGGGCGCCCCTTCCCGTACCTTGAGCCCCCGTGCCAAGCATTCCCGTTCCATTCGCAGCGTGAAGTCTCTGACGTAAACTCAAACGGAGGGCACGGCACTGAATTCACCGCCCAGAGTCCACTCCACGCACTCATGATTTGTGCCGTGCGTTTTTACACCTGCTTGAAGGATTGTCATGAATTTTCTTGTGCACTTTAACACGCAACCTAATTGTTTTTGACACTTCTCACATCCGATTCTCTTGTTGTTTCGCTTTTTAGCTACTTTTTTTCAAATATAAATATATATACGCCCGGCAAGAACAACAGTGAATGCCTAGCCCTTTGTGGTTACACGCTATGTCCCAGGCCTGGGATCTTCTCAGTGTCCGTGAGCAGGCAAAAAATCCTTTGTTCGGCCTTTGTGAATCTAAATGAACCGCGCTTTGAACCCTGTATATAACTGTATGTGTGGTCACCTTAGTATTTTTCTTTGAATTTCGCTCGTTTGACAGGAAATGCGGCAAACCTCGTGTAGAAACCCTTTATAACTGCCAGCTGTACGCCAATAATTGAGTCTACCCTTTTTATGAAAAACCTGATTGTAGAAAAACACTTCCATTTGCACGAAACAACCCAGAAAGCGCATCATTCATTTAATGTTGCGTCTTGTATGCCTTGGCGTCGAATGAGCTTTTTGCACCACTTTGTGAGTGTCGATGTTGACTTCAAAGAGGACGATTGGACATTCCACCTGCATAATATACCTCAACGTACTGATAGGGTTCATCAAGCGCTTGATTTTGAATCTCTCAAGAATTTTGCAGGTGTCGGGTTATGTTGCAATAGTTTCGAAATGTGCACTGGGCGTGTGTGGAGAAGCGGTGGCAAATGTCTTCGCTGGAAGAGCTAGAATAAAGTGTTTCCTTATACGAAGTGCCTCATATATAAAAGTGTTTTTTTGGCTATCGTGTTGTGCACGCAGATTTGTATTTTCAAGACGCGAAGTGTCTCATGTCCCATTAAACGTGCGCAGTAAGTGATTGCTGATTTTTAATTGATGCGAATAAAATTCTGAGCTCCCTTGATGTGGCCCTTGCAGCGCGTCCCCACTCTAGGGCCTAAGCTCATTCGTGATTTTAGGGCGAAAGCCATATTTGCCTAGTCCAGAGAGTTTCTCCCTGCGTGACAGTTCAGTCGCGCCGCAGACGCCGCACCGACCGCAGACGCGCGGCTAGCTGCCCGTGACCACGTGACTCACTAGTCTACTGACATGGAGGAAGAAAAAGTTAGGAGATGGCATGACGTCACGCAGCTAGCCTTCGCAAGCCCAGCTCCGTTGAAGCCGCTCCCTCCGCCGTTTCCCTTTCTCAAGCCGCCGAACTCGGCCCAGCACGTGACCTCCATGGTTGGGCGGGCCGGCGGCGGCGGCGGTCTCCGACTCCGGCGCATCTCTCGTGTTCGGTTGGCGGTAGCTTTTCCCCGTCCTTCCTGCATTTGTCTGCTTGGCGATCTCATGCCCGAGTGCGGGCAGGAGTGCCGCCTATGTGCGAAAGACAAAAGCAGTGGAAAAAAAAACCAACATATAGCAGGCTTCGCGACAACGGGCCGCAGAGCAATTTCGAGCAGACGAAATTGAAGAGTTCGCGGTGGCTCATACGGCCGCGGCGCGGTGGGGTCACGTGTTGCAGTGACGCCTTGGCCGACTTCGATTTTACTTTTTATGCATAGGCTTCACGTTTCTCCGGTGGCGCCGCCTCCTAACTTTTTGCTTCCTCCATGTCTACTGAAAATACGACGGAGCCGACGGAGCCGCCCTCATTACCATCTTGCAGCTGTTGTGCGATGGAAGAGGGGAGCGAGGACGGCAAGCTGGGTCGGACCATCCTGCAGATGTCGCTCGGCTTGATAACGAGTTATAGGTAAAGCGGTAACGTGAATACCAGCGCGCAAAGCGGACGGCTGAAACGAGAGAAGAACGGGAACGTCGGCAAGCTAAGCGTCGGAAGAGGGTGCAGTAGGACGACACCGAAGAGCTTTAGAAGAGACAATGGACATTTCGCCTTTGTCTTTGACGACGGCTTCGGATACGAAACGACGGTAGTAACAGGATGGCAAGTTGGGCGAGTTGGTGCTGATTCATCTCGAAAACAGGCGCGGAAAGACGTAGACTAAGAAAAGTAATACTCGCCCAACTTGCCATCCTGTTAAACGTAATTTCTTGTACAAAGGGCTCTTTTGATTGTTCTAACGCAGTTCTATTTAACCCGTCACTATTAACGACTCTAATCGGCGTATACACGTGCAAGGCGAGAACAGCATCGTGGTACGCAAGGGAATCCCTGTGCCCTCCTGACCTACGAGTGATGTGTGGATGGATGGCCCCATCGGAAGGTCATTCCAGGCGCATGTGCCGGATCCTCTGCACAGAGTGGCAACACCAGGTGCGCTTTTTCAAGGACTGCCTTCGTGTATCGTGTGAACGGCAACACAACGGAAGGTGTTCGTTCCGAGAATGGTCGAAGATAGCCCACCAGATCACGGAATTTCTGTGGACCCAGATTCAACCCACGCTTCCGACGAGAGTAAAGAAGCGCGCACCAGACCGCCCTGTTGTCGTCTTGGGTGAGGATAAAGTACCGCAGCAGCACAAGCGGATATTGCAGCTTGGCCCAAAGTTCTGCCTGGAGCCAAACCTACAGGCAGTGGACAAGATCGCCCTTGCAAGGTCAGTGTCCCGCCAGGTAAAGGAGGAGGAGAAACAAAGGTGCATCACTGAATGCGTGGAAATCTTGCCTCGGTCCGGAAAAAAAAAAAAAGCGCGTCGTCCTGTGTATTACTTTTCTTAGTCTACGTCTTTCCGCGCCTGTTTTCGAGACGGTAGTAAGTGCTCGCAGTACGGAACGTTAGACTTGCCATACTGTTCGGTTGAATAAACTGTGCTTCGACTGCTTTCACTCGCATAACCCGGCCTAGCCGAGCAAAGCTGCAGCCATTAATTTTTAAAGGTGTCGTGCTGGGCGAAAGCAGTTTAGTTCGTTGTCGTCTCTTCTTCATCGTAGCGCAGTTGCAGCGTTTGGAGGGCCGTCCGACGCATTCAAATTTTTATGACCGAGCTGATACGGGCCAGGTCGTCTACCGTTATAGTGTAGAGGTTCCGTCTCAGCTTTGTGTTTCAAAGACCGGTGGTTCGAGACCGGCTCTTGCCTAATTTTTATGACTCAGGTTAGTTTTCAATTTTTGAAATGATTTTTTCTCCCCTTTACGTTATGTCAGGTTGTCGTTTCGCTACGTCTCGTTGCTGTCGGGCGAAATAGTGGCAGACGCGGCATTTTTTTATCGAAACGCCCGAAGACGTCGCTTTAGTGGAGTGCTTATAGTATTGTCGGGCGTCACTCTAGTCAAAACAAAATCCTTCGTTTACACTCGAAATAAAGTATTTTGTATGCCAAATTCACTAGCACATGTCGAGTTGTATACTTAACCTACCGTAAAAACCCGCGTATAATACGGACCCGCGTATAATACGAGGTGTAATTCGGGGACATTAAAATCAGAAAAAGAAAATTTATTCCGCATATAATACGAGGTAAACAGCACAGAAAACATTTATTTGCACTGCTGTTACCCTTCAGTCTTTGTCAGTTTTTGCTGGCACTGTCTCCTGACGTCCGTTCAGTCATCGTCACGTTCGCTGCCGCTGTCTCCTGAAGTCGCCTTGTTGGAAATATCTTCCCACAGAAAGTGGTCCTCAGTGCCATCAAGGGCGTTCGAGATGCCGCATTTCTTAAAAGATCGACTGACGAGCTCCTCTGGGATGCTGGCCCACGCATCCGCGATCCAGCCACAAAGCACCGCTGGAGAAGCCCGAGTCAGCCATCGGGTAGCTGTCACTTACGGGTCTCCTGACCTCATCCACTCTTGGTAGCTGGACCTGATGCAGTCTTTGAAACGCTTGTTGATGCAAACGTCTAGCGGTTGCAGCTGGGATGTCATTCCTCATGGAATGACAATCAGTTCGATGCGGGGTTCGCGCAACAACTTCTTCACGGAATCGGCCAGGTGGCAGCGAAAGGCGTCCAACACGAGCACTGACGGAAACCCCCAACAGTGCTCCAGGCCGCCGACACCACACAGACTTTATCCAGTCAAGCACCACTTTCTCCACCCGCTAATGCTGCCTTCGGTGACGCCGAACTGCCATCCTGCCGCGCAATTCCTGATAGTCTCGGCACATAAAATAACTCTTCTTTTAATTGCCGCCGAATACTGCGTTCGTGCACCCGACATCGTGATAGACTTGCGGTGGACGTGCCGATCCTTCGCGTGGTCAAAACAATCAAAATGGCGCCGGCTGAGAGAACAGCAGCCAGCTAACACCACCGCAAGACGGCCCACCCTCCGCTGAAACCAAAACCGAAAGTGCAAATTTTCAGCTGAAAACTTTGGGATTCACATATAATACGAGACACAAATTTTACATAGTAAAATTTTGAAAAAACCTCGTATTATACGCGGGTTTTTACGGTATATAGTACGTAGGCGACTGAGGAAGCAAGCTGGATTTTGTTCTTTTAACGGGTCCGTCGATCCTTCTTGGGCTGGTGTACTTCAGATGACATCGTCACTCTACCCCCTCTTCTGCGAGTGTCGTCCCGATGCCATGGTCCCTTATGAGGTGAACATGGCGTCGGCCAAAGGATGATTCCATGCACCGCGTGACCATCCAAGCGCGTAGAGTCGCCGGCGTAGTGGAAGAAGTTTACGCATTGAGGGTCCGTTATCAGGGGGATCAGCGTCTGTCGTAGAAAGGTTTCATTCGTATGACGTATGTGTACGACCTAAGAAGTTGGCCTGCGTCGTGAGGAGTGCGCCCTACTGTCCGGTGTAAATTCATACCTGGCGTCACTAATGCGATGAACGTCCTTATAGGGCCAAATTACCAATGAAGCAGTTCTAAAGCAAATATTTATTACCCCCATCCAGCGGTTACGGCGCGGATGCGCAAGTTCACCTTTTGACCGCAGACACACCCCCTGCGACACACCCCTTGAAGCGCATCGCGTGATTCGCCGGGTCCGCTTTCGGCGCTGCGCACAAGGCCCCGTTTTCAGTCGTTCTGCTCAGCTAGCGGTGGCGGCCGCCGCGGTTGTGGGCGCGCAGCTGATCGGCAGCCGACCAACGCCGCCGCCTCCCACGCATGTGCCGCTGGCGAAAAGGACATCGCGTTCGCCGCGACTGAGCGCTCTCAGTCGCGCTCAGTCGAGGCGGGCCTTATTTTGTGAGCGTTGCACGGGACGGAATGGCGTTGAGCCGTGGTCCGCAATACAATTACTACATCAGAAGTTAACCAAGCGTAACCAGACTCAACCAGACTAAGCGAAGGTTTTGCTTTGCAGATCCAAGGTTAGCTTAGCTAAGCCGCATCCATTTTTTAGATGCGAAGCATCTCATGGTCGGGGCTATGTCCCTCCCTTGTTGCTGCGCCGTCCACACCCCCACTGCGCATCCTCGGCTTGCTGAACGCCCGGTGGTGTCTTATCCTTTAATGGCTCCTGGAGCGACAGTGTTGCCGGTGTCTTCCTGGGCCGGCATGAGACGAGCACGCTTCCCCTTTAAGGGTTCCTGGAGCGACAGTGTTGCCGGTGTCTTCCTGGGCTGGCGCGAGACGAGCGCGCTTCACGCGCATTCGAGGTTTCATCGTCGTCGTCGGCGGCGTGCGTCTGCGAGTCTCGGCAGGCCGTGATTACAAGCAGTCCACAACCATCCGGGGAACGTGCATCGACCTCATCTTCCACAACTGTAGGGTTCATCCACTAGAACAGCCCTTGACTTTACTTTCACAGACCATAAGGCGGTCATAATCAAAGCGAAACGCCAACGACAGCTCCACGTCACCTACGTTGAACATGATGATCATAATGCCTAAATAAAGAAACTCATACCACGTACAACGTCTCTCTCTCTCTCTTTAATGCCTCTCCCCTCTAACATCCCCCGCCCTCCAATAAAATTACACCATCTTCTGTAGGATGCTTATGGTCGAGCCGGTTCCCTCATTGCTCCGTCCACACCTCCACAGCGCATGCGCGTCTCTCCTCCAGTATCCTCCTCACAGCCGTATAAACCAGGTGTGCACACGCGCTGCGCGCTACTCTACTGCGCATGCGCGTCTCTCCTCCATTCTCCTCCTCACCCTACCTACGCGTCTCTAACACCACACACCAACTCAATACTTACTTCAACTCTACTTATACACCAACCAACCCATCCTCCTCAGGGTTGCCCCCCCGGAAAGATGGTGAAATTTTGTTCTTATCGTCCCCGCTGGCGTACTGGCATCCGCACCCGCACCGCTTCTCAGGGCTTGTAGAACACAGTTCGCCTGTGCTTTCTGTGGCGGCTGGCGTCGACGCTCTGTTGGTGTTGATTTGATTGATTATGAGGCTTCACGCGCCGGCGCTACACAGGCGATGAGGCGCGGCGTAGTGGAGGGCTCCGGATTAATTTTGTCCACCTGGGAATCTTTAACATGCGCCGAAATCTGCAACACACGAACGTTTTCGCTTTTCGCCTCCGTCATAAAAGGGTTGCCGCGGCCCTCTGTTGGTGTTAATTCCGCTGTCGTGCTGGCTGTCGAACGTCCTAGGCCATTTGTATGAAATTGTCGACGTCAATGTTTTTTACGTCCGCGTGAAGGGGTAGCATCGAATTTGTGGTAGTGGTGACCGTGCGACCACAAACCAGTTGGAACGGAGTCAGCCGTGCAGTTTCCTGAACTGCTGTGTAGTAGGCTAACGTTGCACACGGTTGAATTTCATTCCATGTTTTGTGTTCGACGTCAACATACGCGGAAAACATGTCGACGAAGGTTTGGTTTAATCTCTCGGTGAAGCCTATGCTCTTCGGCTGGTATGCTGTCGTTCACCTGCGAGTGGTCTGGATTAACATCATGATGTACTGCATGAGATTTTCTGTAAAGGCCGTTACTCGGTCTGTTATGACGATCTCTGGAGGAGGATGAGGAATAAACGTCCCTACGAAGCTGTTCACCTTGGGGAAGAGTCCTTTTTCCAAGACCCCTTGAGGCCGTCCGGCTTCTTGGGCTCTCTTCACCAGCCAAAGCTGGTAGTCAGGGTCCCAGCTGGACAGTGCTCTCTCCCAGCACCATCGCCCTTACGGCTTGGGACAAGGTCCGAGCCCTGCTTCAGGAATCGGAGCCACCAGTCAACCAAGAGGAATGGAGCAAACAGATCCACCAAGCCGTACGCAAGCACACCACAGAGCTCACGACGACACGAGAACAGCCGACCGTTGACAATCATCTCCCCGCACTATGGGACCGGCGGCTTAGCCTGAGAAAAAAACTGCACAGAAACAAGCACAACAAAAAACTACGCCGACAACTTCAGGAACTCTCCCACGAAATTCAGAAATATTCGCAACAGCTCATCAATGACAAATGGGTGCAATTGTGCGATAGTATGAATGGTCGCCTCCATACAAGCAAAGTTGCGGATAAATGCGGGTGGGATAGGAATGCCAAGGACTATCAGATGCTGGATAATAAGTAGCTGCTCTGGGCCAGCTCGTTGCAACTGGGCCATTTCGAAAGCGCTGAGGGCTCCAAGAAAGGGTAGACCTTCCATTGTTTGGCGTGGTGAGTCAATGAGCGCTCGGTATAAACAAAGCAAAAGCATCCTCCGAGCTTGCAGATGACCTTTATGTCGTACTCCTGCGGTCGAAGGATTCATTTAGCAATACGCCCAGATGGGCCCTTTAAGTATGCCAGCCTGCACAAAGAGTGGTGGTCATTGACGAGCCTGAAGGGCCTACCATAGAGTTATGGATGCAGCTTGCTGGTGTCCCAGACTGCGGCGACGAACTCTTCCGGTCTCTGCTACCGCGACGGACGCATTGCAATGACGTGACAGGTTTTTTTTGAGTATGAGGTTGCCTGGAATACCTTGGAGTACCATGGAGTACCATGCAATACAGCATTAAATGCCCGAGAATCTCGTACTTTAGGACAAGTACGCGACATGTGACAGTGAGTGTGAACGAAGAGAGAGAGAGAGAGAGAGAGAGAGAGAGAGAGAGAGAGAGAGAGAGAGAGAGAGAGTTAAAGTTTAATAGAAACAACGGTGGTCGTTGAGCCGTCACTCGATGGGGTGGGTTCGCCTTCATCCAGGTACCCTTGGGACTTGGCTGAAGCCCGGGCACAGGTGACCAGAAAGATCTGGTCAGCCTGACGGTAGCTGGTCAGCAGGCCCTCCCACTGCTCGGGGGAAAGGGTTGTGATTGCAGCTGAAGGCGAAAGAGCTTTGACAGGCCGTCATCATGGGATAGGTAGTATCAAGAGAGGGGCAGAATGGCAGGAGAGCGGGTATTGGATAGGGGAAACAGATTTGGGGATGGGTGTGTTGCAATAAGTGTTTGTAGTCGACGCCAGATTATTGCTTCCTGTTTGGTTAGTTGATCGTGAGATTGAGGGAAGGTGAGACGAAGGTTGCGATAACGGCAGAGGATGTTGAATTAGCGTGATGAAACAGCGGGAGGTGGAGGAGGTTTGGCCGTGGGTTGTGACCCTGACGAAAATTCCCGGTGTGGAATGTTACGGGCAGCGGCGTGAGCCGTCTCATTTCCCTCAAGGGACAAGTGGCTAGGGGTCTAGACGAAGTAGAGGTAGAGTGGGAGGTCGATTGACATGACTATGCATAAGGCGGGAAGTGAGATGCGTCCACTTTGAATGGTACTGCAGGCTTGCTGGTAATCTGTGATAATTGTAACGTACTCAGAGTCAGTGGTAGCTGCAATGGCTATGGAAATTTTTCTGCAGTGGTTGTTGATGTAGACAGAGACGTGAGGGAGGTGAGAAGTGTGCCTTCCGAGTTAAAAGCCGCTAGAGCATGAGCCTGGCGTGAGGGGTAGAGGGTGGCGCCGGTTTAGCGGTTATCGAGGTGGAAGTGGGCTTGGGATCGAAGATTTTAGCTCGGGAGAGTCTTCTACCTTGGTTAAAATCCGGGTGCATGTTGTTAGGAATTTTGGATATAGTACTGTGACACCGAATTGAAAACGTAATGCTTTGGAGGGCTTGTAAAGGAGGCGAGGTCGGGTAGCAGAGGGACTGAAGAATGTGTCGGCTGGCAGTGTTAAGGAGGAGACTGGTGAGTTGGCTGTTGCGTTGAGCTTCCAGGAGTTTTTCGAGGGCGTTATGAATTCCGAGTTGAAGTAAACTAGAAGTTTGAGAGTGGGGAGGCCAAATCTTATTTTGAAAGCTTTTCGAATTAGTATGCCGATTTTCTTTCATTCTTTGAACGTGTGGGGCGGAATATGCGATGCGACTAATTAAAAGTGCTTGGATTAGTCGTATTGTATCCTCCTCCTTGAGGCCTTGACGTTGGTTTGTGATGCGTTTGATGAGATGGCTGAGTTGGGTGGCAGTGGGTTTTACCTGGGGAAGAACTGCAGTGCCAAAGCCATCTTAATGGAACAGGACTCCAAGTATACGGGTTTATGCTTTAGGAATGTGGAATCGATTGTTGGTTGTGATAGGATTGCACAATCAACAGAAAGTTGGCCAATCCCCAGTAGAAGTGGTGTGAGACGAAACGAAGATAACGCAAGTTGAGCATCATCGTCAGAATTACGAGGAAGAATTATTCTGCCTCGCATGATTGATTGTAACGAAAACATAACTCTTCTTGGCCAATCCCCTTAAGTGGGTATGCGTCATTTTTCGGGCCACCACCACGACCAGTAGAGGAGGAAGTTTTGTTCGGAAGGAGAGTGAAAATCTCAGTGCACTCCCGCTTTCCTGGCGAGTCCACTGGTTCTGAGGCCTGTCGACCAAATGGTCACAACCACAGTGTCCTGCGGATTTCGACCTGACTGCCAGGCACCACGTCCCCATACTGTACAACGGGACGAGGTTCCACCATCGAGCGACAGCTTTCTGCACCCGCAACTGCCCGTAACCATGGCACTCACGTGACAACGCCGGCGCCTCCATCCTACTTCGAAGTGCTTTCGCTTCCCTACCACAGCCAGACGTTCAATCTGTCAGACTGTGTCAGCTCTCATTTGCTTTATTGAATTTAACTTGGGATTCTTCTGCTTTCCGCATCGTTTCCGCGAACCGTGTCTCATCCGTCTTTGTCGTACCTTTCACCCTCTCGCATTGATCTTTTTCCATTCATAATTTCGAAACCCCGTGTTCCAGTCTTTGAATGACGTATTTATAATGTTTAATAGATCGCGAGGAGATTCCTCAAAGAGAAGCTTTATCGCTGTAGTCGAGATGCCATCTGTCCCTGGGGAGGCTGCCGGGAGGCGCATAACTATATCCGCCATTTCCTCCATCGTGACAGAGTTAGGTATTTTCAATTATCATGGGTCAGAGAGTAGCCGTGAACCTTGTTTGCAAGGCCCGGGCGACTTTTTCGAGCGCCTCTGAGCTTTCTTCCGGCGTTTCCACAATGAATACACTAATGCTTCTATCGTCAGTGCTCTTGCAGTTACGCAAAAAAGCAAAAAAAAAATACGGCCGGTTTTTCGCTTCGGAAAGCGCGGAAAACCGTTGCGAATGATAGCCTTGCTTAGCTGTTGAGATGGTTCGGCAAAAAATTGCAGAATAATGCTTGAAATTGGTCCGATTATTGGGGCTCTGATTATTAATAAATTTTTTTCCACGCCGCTTTCCTACGCCGATAATCTCTCGCACAATCATAATTACGCCACGGGGTCTTAAGCCATCTCAGGCTCTTGGTTGACGAAACAATAAATTAAGAATTTTCTAGTGAACGTTTCATTATTCCTGTTACATTTATGGCCATAATCCCCACAGAACCACCGGGCAGAGATGCAAGTGATGAACTCAACTTGTGTTGCATGAAATCATTGTTAACCAAGGTCCGCAGCACACGATTAGGTGTGGTTGGGGAAACCACAACATCAAAAACTATAGGAACGTGGTCGGTACTTGTAGGACCATCTACTGTACGCCAAGTGGAAACCAATCCACCCTTGCGAAGTTAGGTCTAAGACTGAGCGCGTTTGATTCAGAAAAAAAGTCGCACTACCCGAGTTAAGACATACTAAATTATTTTCATCTGTTCAGTCTAACAAGTGCCAACCAGAAGTGTCCGTCTTGAAGCCCCAGCTCACATGGTGTGAATTAAAATCTCCGGCAACTACGACATTTTGATTACAGGAAGAAAGGGCCAGATCTAGGTGTTATGTGGTGGAAACTCCTTTGGGGAAATAGGCATTCAGTAGAGAGAATGAAAGACAACCTGGCAGACTTATATCCACCACCATGAGTTTGCTAACCGGTGACAAAAATTGGAAGGACAGCTTGGCTTTGTGGCAATACTTTGTAGCTATTAGAATAAGTAGACCACCTCCTCATGTGCTCCCATCTAAGCGAAACACGCGAAAATTGGGTAAAGTAAATCGTTTTCCTCTAGACAGCCAGGATTCTTGAAGGAGAATAATATCTGGGCAGTGATTAGTTATAACACATTTCAGATCTGTCAGTGCCGGAACTACAGAACGGCAGTTCCACTGGAGTACTCAGATAGACATTATGGAGAGTGAATGGCAGCCATGGCTGCCTCCAAGATGCTTTCTTTAAGTTTAATTTCCCCTTGGCCCTTTTTAGGTTCCTTGGATCGCGATTCTGGGGAAGAAGTGGTTTGTTGCGAAGTGGGTGGAGTAGCTCGCTCAACGTCAGGACGCCTCGTTCGACGCAGTGGAAATGTCGAGTTCCATTTCTGGCTCAATATGGGCAGAGATCTGTACAGGAAGGCTGACCTTGAGAAGTCACAGAAATAGAAGGTGCCAAAACCTGGACAGTTGCCATCGGAATAGAGGTTGGACCTACTCCTTGGAATTCACACTCGGGAGCGCGCTAGCCGAGGAAGGATTCCTTGCCAGATCTACAACTCACCCCGCTGAATCCTGGGGCTCTTGATCCCTGGGAGGCGGGGATGAGGGCTGCAAGCATCCCTGCTGCTGGAAGGGAGACACGGGCAAAGAGAGTGCCTGCGCGATTTGCTGTGTTTGCACTGCCAAAAGCTTGGACACTTGCTCAGTTACAGACGCAACCATATTCCGTGAAACCTCCGGTAGCACTTCTTTGAGAGCAAGCGCTGTCGATTTTGCAAGGGAAACCTCGTTGGATGGTGTGGCGGGCAGCCGCAGCTGCATATCCATGCGTACTCTCTTTAACTATCGCCATCGCCTCCTAGCGAGAGCAATTGGCGCTTTTCAAGAACTTCAAGGATACTGGTTTCAGATGAATGGGCTGGGCAGTTGGAATAAACAGCGGTGTGAGACGCTTCGCAAAGGCAACAGGAGAGTTCGTCTGCTAGCTAGAGGTCGGCTAGAGGTCGGCTAGAGGTTGGCTAGAGGTTGGCTAGCCAAATGCGCGCCCCCACAATTGCAGCAGCATGATGTGGACGTGCATGACCCTGCGCGGTGTCCAAAGCGCCAGCAGTTTCGGCATTGACGAGGTCGGGGGGACAACGGTTCTACCCTGTAGATGAGAGGCCAGACTTTAATTTCTGATGGGTACGATATACCCGTGCAAGTGGTGATCACGGATTCTGTTGGAATAGCGGTATTTTCCCCTACACGGGAGCAACGGTACACCGAGATTACCCCGGCATCCCGTAACTGCTCAAGGAGCTCGCTGGGCGAAATCTCCGTGTCTACTCCTCGGACAATTCCTTTTGTGCAGGCAAGCTGGTAGGGGACAAAAGGACTAACTTGGAACAACGCGAATCTCGAGCGCTTCAGAAGATTGACCAAGCAGGCCTTATCCGAAGATTTACAGACGATTCCGTCCTTCCCGTATGGTCTCACCTCCTTCACGTTCTGGAAGTGCTCACTCGCAGCTTGCAGATCCCTCTGAATAGTTTTGAAATTTTTAACCTAGATCGCACCGCCATTCGTAGGGACCAAATCCACAGGAACAGCCATCATACCATTCCTCAAGAAGTAGTCCAGGGGTAAGTCCTCCGCCAAGAGACTAGCCGCCCAGGGAGAAGACCCCTAGCCGGAAGAAAAAATAGACATGGCAAAATCCTATGCGATCCCGCAGATGTACCTAAACGTAAACCAATGAATCAGCCACCCCATACTTGGCCAAACCCAACTCCGAACAAGCAGCGATTATAGCCGACGTGTTCTAGCCGGTTCTGCAGCACGAGCAGCCAGCTGGTCGCGACTGAGAGCGCGCGGCAGGGACTCCAACAACGACGATGGCAGTGATGATTTGTGAGTGTCGCGCGTGCGCGCGAGAGCCATCGAGGGCGTAACACGCGCTTCCTCTCCATCGTTCATCTCCGCTGCGTTACGTGGCGATTGTGGTGGTTTAGAGCGTTGTTTTTGTGG